>NW_005842015.1:1483010-1499593 GCF_000455745.1 Alligator sinensis
GCTCTTCGAGATGACATCCTTCCTGAGCTTGGAGTTCGATTTGAAGATCATGAAGGTAGCTAACCACATGTACTGCAAATCATAGAAATGTAGTGAATTCTTTTCTTAAGATATTGGAAAATTCAAACATGCCGAAGAGTAATAGGGAATCATAACTTGACAGACATTAAATACAGTAATCTTGAGTAAGCCAACATAGGTCATGTTTTAAAATAATCTTTGATAAATCAAGAAAATGTGAATATTGGAATCAGCATTTGTTTTCCTTTTTTTCCTCCAGGACTCCCAACTGTGGTCAAATTGGTAGACAGAGACACTTTACTAAAAGAAAGAGAAGAAAAGAAAAAGGTTTGAAATTATTTAAGTGTATTTAAATATTTACACACACAAATAAAATGTGTACTAAAGTGATACTGGGCCCATCTACACATGCATTTAATCTGGCCTAGATTTACTGTAAAATAAGCCAAAGGAAGGGTTTTTGGGCAGCGTCTACACTTGCAGGGATTAGGGATCAGATTTGTACCCAGTTCCCTGCAGCCCTGCAATGGGCCTCTGCTGCCACCAGGGGGAGCTCCAGGCTCCCCTTGGGTGCTAGCCCAGGGGCTGGCAGGGAGTACAGTCTCCTGGCCTCAGGGGGCTGCCTGCTGCTGGGGCGAGAACAGTGTCCCCCTGCCCTTGCATCAGGGATCTCCTGGTTCTGGCTCAGGGAGGGGCAGGTCGCTGCTAGCTGCCCCACTGGCAGATTGGGGCAGAAGGCTGGGAGCTACCCCACCCCTACAGCTCCATGCAGGCCCCGTGCCTCGATCACCCGATCGAGGCATGGGGCTACAACCTGCCCCTGACCAAGACAGTTTCTGGCCAGCCCCGTGCTGTGCGGGGAAGTCTGCATGTGCAGCCCAGAGCTGGCTGGGGCCTGCCCGAAACAGGACAGGCCCCAGCCACCTCCAGGCTGCATGTGCTTCCCCACACATCCTGGGGCTGGCTGGGAACTGTTCTGGTCAGGGTCTTCCAGGCCCCTGCTCCCCAGTCACAATAGCAAAGTGGGAGCTGAGAGATAAGGATCATCCAACCCCCGTTCCCTGATCTCAGTGTCAGAGCAGGGGGCATGGAGCTCCCTGCTGCTGGGGCAGCGGGGCATAGTTCCCGCTTACACTTCTGTGGCAGAGCCTACCCTGGCAGGGAGCTATCTTCTGCCCCTTGGTGGACAGCTGACTGGGAGCAGAGTTTGTTCCTGGGCAGGTGTCTGCATAAGCGCTATGATGCCATTACTAATGTTGAATAAATTTGCTACTTGCATTTGCAGGTAGCAAATTTACTCGGGATTAGGGAGGTTTACTGCAAAGTAAGTATGTGCATGTGTAGACGCACATGCTTCTTTAGCAGTAAACTGTGCTAATGCAAAATTAAACCCCTCATGTAGATGCGCCCACTATATATAGGCTTGCTGATCTGTGACAAACAAAAGTTTAATATAAATAAAATGGGGGAAAAAAAGGACACAAACTCATAACAATCCTGAAATAGCAGCTGAGAAAATAAATTTAAAATAATTGCCTGAAAAATACTAGGGAAATGTTAATGATATTTATGTGTTTCAAGAGCCTTTATAAAATTGTGACCTGCTGAGTGTGGTGTATTTATGCTTTTGTGTCTATGACAGTGATTTCTATAAGTAATTTAGTCTGATATTTTGTCAGTGCAAATCAAAGTTAAATATTCATCTAAAACTAGACTGTGTTGACTCAGTATCTGTTGATAACAAAATGAAATTGTTAAATCTTCATTATTGTAGCACTGGATGAGGAAAGAAAAGAACCAGCATGTGATTATGTAATAAGATTGTGTTGTGATGCAGATGTCCAAGAGAGCAAAATGAAAGATGCACAGGAACCTGACTTTTGAATGCATGATTTTCCAACCTTGATAATGTTCTCCTAATAACACTTTTTATGTGAAACCTTTTGAGGTTTGTAAAAACAGCAATATTCCATGATGTTGGAATTATGCTGAATGGAACTGGTTGGAAAACGCTATGATTTTTTTTCCCTTGGAATATTTTTATGGCTTTTTTCCCCAGAAAATTAAATCAACAATTGAAGATTCAGCCAAAATTCCAAATATTTTGATAAGGATATGCTGCCAACATTCTTCCTGGGACTTGTAGTTCAGTCCCATATCATTATACTCTTTGATGGTTGGTACACCTTGCTCGGATTGCGTTTCCACTGCAGATTTCTGACAGAGTTTAGCTGCCAAACTAACAAGTCTCTGCTGCACATGCATGGACTGAGATTTTGAAGAGGTTTAAAACTTGATCTTGGGAACAAAAAAAGGCACTTTTCTGAACAAAGATTAACTCTCTTGTCATATTTCAAGCTAAAGTATTGGAAGCACTAGAGTTACTCAGTGAAAGCTGTAAGAATTGCTTAACATGGGTGACTAATTTTCCATAGTTTCTTTCTCTGAAATGGCTGAACCGTGTTTCTAAAATTTCAGACTAAGATAGACATCCAATGCAGAAATTATCAGTGTGAACTATTGACATTAGGCAATGTTTTAAACAATTTTAAAATGGAGTTTTAAAATGAAAAAGGAGCAGGCAGCCTCACCTAGTTTTTAGTGTTTTAACTGTAGGTGGTTCTACTGGGTGTATGTATAATCAGATATATAAAACAAAGGTGGTTGGCTCACATGATTAAGGGAGAACCTAATACAGTGGTTTCATTTTGATTCAGTAATACTGCTTTTCAATTAACTTCACATAGATTGAAGAGGAGAGAAAAAGAAAGAAAGAAGAATCAGCCAGGAAAAAACAGGAACAGGAGGTAAATTATTCAAATAACTGTTTAAATTTATACTTAAATGAGCATTAGCTTTTTGAAGAAAAGTGTAAATAGCAGTATTTAATGCTCATGAGCGTACATTTGAGGCCAGATTTTTAGCTCAGCTTCCGTTGGTCATCGACTGTTCTTGTGTGTGTAACTTTCTGCTTACAATTATTTCCCCCTTGCAATTTAGGTTGCTTAAATGATCAGTGCTCTCATGGCTTCCATGAAAAGTTAGAAGAGATTTTGCCTGTATCATTTAGTATTTTCTTCCCCCTTTACTGCCATATAGATATGCATGAAAACAGGATATTTGCACTTCTAAGAGTCCATCTGTTCCTGCTGTTTATGCCTGACATGAAGTCTAATTTTCTATGAAGACACATTCATCTCCACAGCATCTAACTGTGATAGCACAAAGGTTCAAGACTTCAGGTAAGGACTAAGCAGGAAGAGCAGGTGGACCCATAAGGAGCAAACATCCTGTTTTCATGCAAATAGCTTTAGTAGTAAAATATAGAAAAATAAGCTCACGCAGTGTGCTGTGAAGAGAAAATCATTTGGCTTCATTGCATTAGACATAGATTACTTTTAATGATGTTAAGAGCACATTCTTTTCAATTAAGCAGAAGTCTAGTTGTATCTTTAATGTGGTTTATTTACTTACGCCTGGATCCTGCTCTTGCCTTGTTTGGATCAGGGATGCTCTGTATGGTTAAATGGGTCTTTCTACACTGAGTTCATTACCAAATAGAATTTACACTTAGTAAACTGCCTGTGTTTTTGTTTGCATCTAAAATACAGTACAACAAAAAGCTACATTCAGCTTCTACAGCACGTAAGCTATTTATTCTGGGTGGTTGCAATGCACACTTCTTCTCTTTCTGTCTTAATTGGATCCTAACTGATACATTGTTGTAAAACAGTATTAAGTTCATTTGTATCCTGCCAGACAGATAGTCAAGATTTGTTCAGAGTTGCCCTTCCTTGCCCTCTTCTTTTCACATAATAAACAAGTTTGGTTATAGTGCAATCTGATTTGCAATTTAGATGCTCTTTGTTGCAGTGCATATACACCATGGATAGTTTTCAGGAAAGGACAAATGACCATTTATTTAACTGGAATGGTAAATACTGTTTAAATTTGCAATGCATGTTTTATATTGCAGGCCGCAAAACTGGCAAAGATGAAGATTCCACCAAATGAAATGTTTAAATTGGAGCAGGACAAATATTCCAAATTTGATGAAAACGTAAGAAATACGTGGGGGTTTTTTTCCCTTAGACAGGAATGAAATTCTCATTTTTCATTTGGCCTGTAGGTAACTGATTCTCTTCCTGTTAAATGTCAGTAGAGCCCTAGGACAGTGGCCATGGACAGGCATTACATTTGTGCCAGAAGAAAAGCTTTTCTTTTGGTGAAAAAAGAAAACATATAGCTGTTTGAGGAGTATGCTGTGCAAGAGAAATATCTCTTCTGCAAGAGAGATCTTCCTTCTTTGATCAAGAAGAGCTCTTCCCTTCTCCATTAACTTGAACTGTTGTATGCCTCTCTCAGGTGTTGAGGACACACAGTATCCCACAGTCCTCTGCTCTTACTCCCTTAAAGGGAGAGGGAGCGAAGGAGAGCATTGGCTCCCTGATAGCTGGTCCCTGGATAGGTTGAGTTATCAGGGAGACTTGTGGGGTCTCTGTCATGAGTGATAGTACCTCAAAGCCACTGAACAGATCTGGAGCACCACAAGTCTGTGCAAAGGGGTGGGAGGGCATTTCCCCAGACTGGAAACAGCCCCAGACATCCTTCTCCTGTTCCTTTCAAGACCTGGAACTGATTTGGGTATGAGCAGGGAATAATTTCCACAGGTATGCTACCTCTGCCTTCCACCCTGTGGACCCAGGTGACCCAGAAAAGTGCCCAGGGTAGGGGGCATTCCCCAGCAGCTAGAACCTGGGCTCTGGGATGGTTCCTGCCTCACCCTCACCTCCCTGCCTGTTCATGTATGGGGCATATGACAGGGAGGGGGGGTGGAGGTCTCCTCAGTCTGGGAACCTCCCAAGGCTTTAAGAACGCTCCAGCCCTGGGTATATTGCCTCCCGCCCTGAGCACCTCTCCAGGAAGAGTACATGGAGTGGGGGACCATTCTCCTGCAATGGTAATCCTCCAAGGCTCCAGATGGGTTCCCACCACAGGAGAATGGCCCCCCCCCCCACCCCTCCAGGGCAAAGGGCTGTCTGTGTGACACCTGCTGCTTTTACTGCAGCTGCTAACAGCCCATTGACAGCCCGACTCTTTTCCTGGTAAGTGGCCTCCCCTAAGGGTGTGGGTGAACCAAAAAGCACCCCTCTAGCACCCCCTGACTGGAGAGCTTGCCTGTATAGTTCCCCAGGCAGGGGGCTAGGACATATATATGCTGTGACTCCCCAGCTATTTTTCTAGCACTGATAATATCACAGGGCTGTTTAGCTTTAGAGATGAACACTTGCCCCTGGCCTGAATCTGGTGGGAGATTACATATTTCTTGAACAAGGCGGCCTGTTTTATGACCGCTTGGGTTTATTTTAACATGCCATGAACTTACCTGAACTGGGTAAGACTTCCCTGTGGATTTTGGGGGTCTGTTGCAGAAACCTCTTAGAATGTCCTATTGAGAGGCAAAGATTGCACTCTGATAAACAGAACCTCTAATACTCAAGCTTCCGCATATCCAGGGGATCTGTGGCAAATTAACTGGTTTGCTCTAAATCCCTGTGCTTTCCCATTGGCTCTGCCCACTGTGCCACTTTTCTCTGGCAGCCCCTGCTCCCTTGGAACCTTGCCAACAAATTCTCCCTAACCTGCAGGGTGAAGTCAGGTGTTTTCTGAAAAAAGTAATATTATTGCATATGCAAGGAGTTTGTCTGTCCCATCTCCTTCCCCTAGGTCACACTGTGGGCAACTGCTGTGTCATGCAGAAGTAAGTCCTTTGCATGCAGGTCATGGACAGAGAAGATCTGAGCTGAAAATTTTAACAGCAGTTTCACAGTACAGTTTATTGCTTTTCTCTTAAAATCTGAGAGGTAGTAAGTTGATCTGTCCTGAATAGTGACCTGAAACGCCTTGCACACAAACCAGCAAATACAGTGATGAATTCAGTCACTTAGAGATTTTTGTGTCAATTTTACTTTTAATCTCTTCTCCCATCCAGAGAACATGATTCTGATGAAAAGAGAGAACAGAGTCCCATCACAAATTCATCAGATTGACTATAGGCAAACAAGGTCTCTGGATGGAATTTTCTAAGATCTTTCTGTTCTTAATATTGCAGGGATTTCCTACACATGACACTGAAGGCAAAGAGCTCAGCAAAGGACAAATGAAGAAACTGAGAAAACTTTATGAAGCACAAGAAAAACTATATGAAGAGTATCTACAAATGGTTCAGAATGGAAGTGCACAATGAGAAGAAAACCTGGACATTCTCTTTTTAGAAAAAGGCGAGTGTTGGGTCACCAGTGGAACAGGGATGAGCATAATCAGTGCTCAGATTGTGTTTACACTTTCTACTGCGTGCAAGCTAAAAAAAGTCCTAGTTGAAATGAATTAATATATCGTCTGATTTAGGGAGTCAATAAAAAATATTGTTATAAAAAATAACCTGTATAGATGTTTGTATGTCAGTTGTTAGAGTGAATGTTTGCTGGTTCTTTTTGGAAAAATGCTACTTGTTTAGCTAATCCATATAAGGTTTCTTTGTCATTATAGACAATTTGGGCCCTAGGTAATTTGTCATGTATGCCAGTCCTTATTCACCTAATATCCAGGAATACAGTTTACTAAAGGAAAGCTGATCACTTTGTCCCACCCATAAATATTTCTCAAATGATTTTAATGTTATTTAAGCAGAAAGAGCTGTAAATAGTTCAACCCTGATGCTTCTGTTGCCCTTACTAGAAACTCCAAATATACACACAGAAAAATCTGTTATATATGCCAACAGTCACTTCCCTAGGGTTAAACTGTCACAGCCCTTACTCACGTATGCACAGGAAGAAGCCCCATTCCACTTACTTCTTCCCCTGCTTAGGTTGTGATTTCAGTCACAGAGTTAAATGCAGGGATTACTCACCAACTGTGAACAAGCCAAGAGAAGGAATCCTTGTCCCTTCTCTGGTGCTGGAAAAGGGAAGAAGGGTCCTCTACAAAAAAAGGATGAACTAACTAGGTAGCTCAAAGGGGCAGTAAGAGTAGAACTGTGTGACTGAGTTGGGATATTTGTTGCTTGATCCACTCTTGGAAGCAATTTGGCTATGCGCTCACTCTTGCTCGGGTCAAGCTTTAAAGTCACAGGCCAGCCAAGGGTTATGAAACAAATTTGTTTGCAATGTGGCCACATAAAAAAACATCTGCCAAGAGAGTCCTGTGCTACTGTTTCACTTACAGTGCATGGTACCTGTTAACACATTTCACACACAGGAAAACCCCTCTCTCTCTCTCTCTCTCTCTCTCTCTCTCTCTCCCCCTCTGTTAAAAATCACAGAGCAGGTCTCACACAAGTCAGTAGAATGAAAAATGAAACTTGGATTTCCTCAAAAACTGGACTTGTGCTTTAACCAGTAGACCATGTTTCTGTCCCTCTTTAAGAGCCTCTCCTCTGCTAATGGCTTAATGTAATCTGTATCTTATTATGTATGAAGACTAACATTCTTACCTTTAAAAAGGCTCAAATAACTATCCAGATGTGTCTTTATAACTTAAGATATTTATTGATGAGACCCAGTACAGCACATGTATTTTTTACCATTGTTTATAAATTTAGCTAAGGGCCAGACAGCTGTCCTTTGTACAGCAAAAATTAAGCATGTACCAAGGTACTCTGCTTCACAACCATCTTTATGAAATTAGGTTTACACAGATTTTCTTTTACATTCTTATTAAAGAGAGAGAGAGAGAGAGAGAGTGTATGTATATGAACACAAAAGAATTACTTGTTTTAAAAATGTCATTAAAACACAAGAGAAAGCCAAGATGCATACAATTAATAAGGATGCAAGGTTAGTAAGAACCACTATTGAAAAGTGCTCATTTTTGGTATGTAGTATAAGAAGTATGTTACACATGAGCTCATTGCTTATTTAATTTGGTGTGAATTGTTTTTGTTTAGAGCAACAGTAAAAAGAAATAAGTAGTCCCATTCCAAACTATAAAGCATCTATGTTTTGGGCCTAAAAATGCAACTCATCCTCTTCAATTATTCTACAGTCCTAGGTGATAAACCCTTATATGACATCAGCCAGTTATCAGTCAACGTCCTCTCCATCAACTGTATTTGTTGCAATGAAAAGTGCATAAGTTTGCACTTATTCCTTTTTCTTGTATAGCTGAACCCTGCAGTTTTGACTCAAGCATGACTCTCACTGAAACGCCTCTTCAAAATCCCTATTTTACCACATGGTTAAGGGACTTTAAGCTTCTTGGTGGGGTAATTTATCCCGCACTGAGCTCCTTGCTGCCTTAGCTGGACTCTTGTTGGCATCCAGACTAGTTACTCAAAGCTAACACAGGTATTTCTACACTCAAGTGTAGTCATTTATGTGATTACAACATAGGCATATCCAGATAAGTACTTCCTTAAGCACTTTGCTGAATTGGAGCCTAAACTCAGAAGTCACTGCTGCTATTTCAGAATAAAAAGGAACTCCTTCAATACTGTTTTAGACTGTCAGTGCTAGAATCTATTCCCAATTAATATGGCTAGATAGAAGTAATAAGTACATGATCTATCCCTCTCCTGGTTTCCCCAGCCACGATCTTCTGTTAATCATCCTGCCTTTGATTATTCCTTAATCATTTATTTTGATAGTTCCCTCAAACTTCTGTCCTCTGTTCCCTCTCCTCCGGTCAGCCAGGTGTTTGTCCAATCTCCTCTTAAACATCTGCAAGGAAGGGGACAGCACCACCTTTTCTTCTCTGTAAGCTTAAAGTTTTTCTAAATGCTGCTGTTCTTCCAACCCTGAATTTCTTAAGGGTCTGATACAAAGCTAGTGGGATCAGGAAGCCATTTGACCTCATCACATTTTCCTTCATTGCTCTGGGTAATCTTTGTCCCATGTGCCTCTGTTCATTTTCCTCTACTCACCCATTCTCATCCCCATCCCCTCCTTTCTCTGCATAGTCTACCTCCCTTTCGTCTCCATTGTCACACTTACGGTTTCACTCCTTTGCTTAGTTCCTTGTACTCTAAACCTCTCCAGACCCACTTCTTTTAGGAATACTCTGTTCACTGCACCCGGTAACTCCAGCACTTGAACTGTTCTTCCACAATAAGTCTCTCCCCTGTTTCTCCTAAGTAGCTAACACTTAGGAGCAAGGAATGTGCCTGCCTCCCTAAAGCATAAATAAATTGACAATTCTATATTTTTTTTTTATTTAAAAATAATAGTTAAAAAAGCAAACTGAGCTAGTTGGCAGCTACTCCTGCAAAGTTACATCTGTTAAATGTGTTAGTCTTGATGCATGAGCCATAACAAACAGGAAAATCTTTCACAATATTAAGTAAATGGGACTTTTGCCCAAGTTAGAACTATGGAATTGGACCCTTTTTCCCAAAGGACAAAATGTGTCAATAAAACAATCTTGATTAGCAAAAGCCCATGGGAATATGTTGCTGGGTTATGCTGCTAGCCATCTTCATGTCATTTAACTAGGAAGCAAACTATCAAATTATTTAGAAACAAATGTTATAATGATTCTTTTGGCCACCACCATATTGCAAGAAAGCAGCATGAACCAATGAGCAGGCAAAAGAGCGATTTGTTAGTAGACATCAATGCTGCAAGTAGGATTACAAATGTAGCATTTAAACAGACTGCCAAATGAGGTGTGTCATTGATCTCTGTAGTCATTGAAATGCACAGCACGGAATCTGTTCCCTGGCGATCCATCAAGGTGTCATTTAAGTGAATTCTTCTGCACTTGTTAAGGGGAGAGTGACTTGGCAACCAGAAAAAGGAAATGCACTATGGGCATTGGCTGTGAAATGTCTCCTGTCAAAGAGCAGACTTAGGCCAACTCCACAGTAACTTTTTGGTTTTTGATGTAACAGTATAAAAAATACACTGGAAGGATCAATAGTTGAGTTTCATCTTCTATTTGAAGAGAATACTCTTCCAGATATCACAAAAGTTAAAATTTTATACTTGAGATGCACTTGTGACACTTGGGTTTTTTTCAAAGGAAAAGTTTTGCCTCCCATTCTATGCTATCACTGCTCTTTATCTTCAGTTTTTAGGTGATACATATATAGTTTGGTAGGAAAAAGAGGGGATTTTCTTGTGGTTAATGTGTTAGGTTTTTTTCACTCAAATACTGATAAACATTGCCAGTTCCGAGCATATGGAGTCTTTAATGATTGTGCTTAATATAATTTTTGTCCTAAAAATTTTAGAATGCACATAGGACTTTATCATTCAGTAATCACATTTAGTAGTGATACCAGACACCATGTTTTTTTGGTACTTAACTTGAGTGTCCTTAAGTGGGCCTGGTTTTCAGAAGAAATAGATTTCAAGTTAGTTGCCTCAAAATAGGGACCCCAACATAACTGGTTACTTAATAATCTTAACCTTACTAGCAATAGATGATCTGCACTGTGATAGCCAGGTATGTGATTTTAATTAAAGGGAAGATGCTGAATTGAAGTCTCAAATAAAACATTGATAAATAATGTCCAAGCAGGAAAACCCTTAACCGTCTATCTGAGTGCCTAATATTTGAAGCACACTTAACAAAAGAAAAGGCCATTTAACATTGTTTTACTAAAACACTGCAGACCCCGTAGGACCTAAGGCCACCCAGACTGCCATTTTTATTAATGGAAAACAGAAAAAATATATTTTTTTTTCAATAAATTGTTTTAAAAGGTCATATTTTTAGAAGGGAGTTTCTAACAGTACACATTGTGATAAGGATAATAGCTCTCTCAGCCAGATATGTTTGCTAATGTTCCACTCAATGTGTTGAACTATCATACTTATCTACATACAAAGGAATAAATAAAAGGTAACCCAATGCTCCTGTCAACGTAAGTTTTCAGTATCTCAAACCAGATAAGACACCTGTCTAGATTCATCTAGGATACCATTAAAAGAAATGCTTTTGCTGGGCTTTTATTGATGCCAGTGGGAACCTATTTTTAAAAAGTCCCTTTTCCAGGATGTGGTGACCAAAAGAAGCCTAGAGGCATCACTCCTTTGTGAGAGAGCTCCGATCATTAACACTGTCATCAAATTAACCTAGCTGGATATCTCGATCACGAAAAACCTCACAGCAGATTTTAATATGGTGGACCATGCATAATGTATACTTGTAGTAACTAAAAGACATTTTTGGAAAGTCTTGCACAGCCCTACAAAAGTACAAGGGACACCTAAAAGACAGAAAGTCAATAGGAGTGGACAACTGTATCATACAAGATCACAAAAGAATTTGAAATGTGGCCTTCCCTTTGGATCTATCCTACATTCCATGTAACGCAACACATAAGGTCCTTTAACAATGAAACCTCTACAGAGGGGAGAGAATAATTGAAGTCATGGGCGACTTCAATTACCCAGACATCTCTTGGGAGGAACACTCAATCAACTCGGATTGGTTGTGTTCCTTCCTGACCTACGTCAAAGAGCTTTTTCTGACTCAGGAGGTGCAGGGGCCAACCAGAGGTAATGCTCGTCTTGACTTGATCCTGGTCAAAGGAGATGACCTGGTGACTGACTTAAACATAGAGAGCAGCCTGGGTGATGTCAACCATGAAACCATCCTGTTCATTGTCTGTCAGAAGGCAGACAAGTTAGATAGCAGGACTGAAATCTTAGATTTAAAAAATGTGAATTTCAACAAGCTCAGGCCAGTAGTAAGAAAAATAATGTGGGACCAGGGGCTGGGGGCGAAAGGAGCACATGAAGAGTGGTTGTTCCTTAAGGACACGATCCTTGAAGCACAAAGGAAGTCCATTCCTACACAGAGGAAAGGTAGCAAAAGGGCTGGGAAGCCCTCTTGGCTAAACAGAAGAATCATGGTCCTCTTGAGAAACAAGAAAGAGGCATACAGACAACGGAAGCTTGGGACATGCCCTAAGGAGGACTATACAACAATGGCCCACACTTGTAGGGAACAGATTAAAAAGGCCAAGTTGGAAACAACTAAAATTAGCAACGGGAATCAAGGACAACAAGAAATCCTTCTTTAGTTACATAGGAACAGGAGGAAAACAAATGGGAGTGTGGGGCCACTGCTCACCAACTCAGTATAGCTGGTTACCAGCACTTGGGAGAAAACTGAACTCCTGAATGACTACTTTGCTTCAGTCTTTCACTGGGCCAAGGGGAAAATCACACTGAATGAGCAGGGTATGAATGACCACCTTCCTGCTATTACCATAGAACTGGTGTGTGATCAAGTAAAAAAAAAAAAATAGAAATATTAAGTCAGCAGGACTGGATGAACTTCATCTGAGAGTGCTGAAGGAGCTAGCCAAAGTCATCATGGAACCCCTGACAAAACTCTTGCAAAACCTGTGGCACTCCGGAGACATCCCTGAAGACTGGAAGAGGGCCAATGTTGTGCCCATCTTCAAGAATGGAAGAAGGGAGGACCCGGGTACTATAGACCAAATAGCCTAACTTCTATCCCAGGGTAAATCCTGGAAAAATTCATTAAAGAGTCTATGTACGATAAGCTTGCAGAAGGTAGGATTCTGAACAACAGCCAGCATGGCTTCATCACAGGCATCACAGCCAGCATGGCTTCATCACATGACCTTGTCTCCTTTTATGATCAGGTAACTCACCACCTGAATAAGAGAGAGGAGGTTGGCATTGTATATGTTGACTTCCAAAAAGCTTTTGATCTGGTATCCCACAATATTCTTGTGACAAAAATTTGAGGACTGTGGGCTTACCTGCGAGGTAGGCGAGTACAAAGCTGGCTTCAGGGTAGGACCCAGAGAGACCTAATGAACGGATCCGTATAGTCTTGGCAAGAAGTGGCCAGTGGTGTCCCTCGAGTCGGTGCTTGGTCCAGTGCTATTCAACATCTCCATCAGTGATTTGGGCATGGGGGTGAAGAGCTCACTGACCAAGTTCACAGACGACACCAAGTTATGGGGAAGTGTGGTTATGCTTGAGGATAGGCTACAGATACAGGTGGACATAGACAGGCTGGCAAGTTGGGTGGATCAGAACCAGATGAAGTTCAACATCAAGAAATATAAAGTGCTTCACCTGGGGACAAACAATCCCATATGTACCTACAGGCTTGGCAATGCTAATCTGACCATCAGTATGAATGAACAGGACCTGGGGGTAATAATAGACCACAGTATGAACAGCTGGTAGTGTGATGCTTGTTGCCAACAGGGCAATTAATACTCTGCCATGCATCAATCAATACATCTCCAGCAAAACCAAGGAAGTGATTCTTCCACTCTACTTGGCATTGGTGAAACCACAGCTGGAGTACTGAATCCAATTCTGGATGCCACACTTTAACAAGGATATGGTAAACTTGAGAGAGTCCAGAGAAGGGCCACCTGTATGATTGGAGACTTGCAAGGCAAGCCACATGAAGAAAGGCTGAGGGACCTGAGACTCTTCAGCCTGAAAAAGAGAAGGCTGAGAGGGGCCTTGGTAGCAGCTTACTGCTACATCAGGGGCATGCATCAAGGGCTCAGTGAACAACATTTCACCAGGGCACCTTTGGGGAAAACCAGGAGTAATGGTCACAAATTTCTGAAAGACCATTTCAGGCTCAACATTAGGAAAAACTTCTTCACAGCTAGGGTGTCCAGACTGTGGAATAAGCTCCCTCCGGAGGTGGTGCAGTTGCCTACCCTAGAAGTCTTCAAGAGGAAACTGGATAATCACCTTGCTGGGGTCACCTGACCCCAGCTATCTTTCCTGCTTGGTGCAGGGGGCTGGACCTGATGATCTTCTGAGGTCCCTTCCAGCCTCACGATCTAAGAATCTTTGAATAGTCTCTCTGTGCATCAGTTGATTAATCCCCTATTCAATGTGGATTGTGCCAGTTTGGTTTCAGTCATAGGGAAGGTGCTTGGTTTATACTGCCAACTGGCTTTGTCAAAGTTTGCATCTGTAGCTCTTGAAGATGGAAATCTTATTACCAGATAAAAGTTGTTGCATGAAAAGACACTCCCTAGGCAGCTCTTTTCCACTACTCTAAGGGAATTCATTAAGCTGTGGAGTGGTTTAAAATAACATAATTTAATTTATGATAACATTCTTTCCATGGAGAACTGGGTGCCAGGCATGATAGCCATATTTCACTTAAGCAGGGTGCTCAGGCTGTACCTTTTTCCACTGCCAACATCCCAAGGCCCTTGGCACCAGAAGGATCAATTATTGGGGTACTCTCTTGACTTGTTGCTTGTTCAGAATGCAGCAGTAAATTTGCCCATGGTTTGAAGAACCTGAGCTTACATTTTTTAAGCTGAGTTTAAGTAGGTCAAATGAAGCCCTGGTTACATGCAAGACTTCTTCCGTAAGCCTTGTACTGATGCATGGTTAAACCCATGTTTTTGAGGTCTCACCTTTGCATCTGGAATTACCAGATAATTGAGCCTTTGTCAAGGTGTTCCTTTCACTTGGCCTCTGCCTCCTCAATTCTTAATCATACTTAAAACATTAGGCTCAAAGCTCTTTTAATTTTCAGAAGACCACTACTGGTTTCTTATTATCTTTTTCTCTGTCTATGCTTTTCTTGTGTTGGAGCCTTGAGCTACTTTGTAGTTTGATGGGGTGGTTTCAGTCAGTGTAATTTGTTTTAATTAAGCGTTGGAATGCTTTGGCATGCTGCACTGTGCCATGAGCATTTTCTTATGCGTGTGTGGTAATATAAGGCATACCTTGAAAAAAGCACGCTACAATTGATATTGTGTTGATTCCTACCTACGAGGTAGCTGTGATATAAATATTAAATGTGGCTAGAAGCAGAACTACCATATCCATGATAAGGTTTTTTTTCCCTTCAATGGGGGAGAGCCCCTTATCTTGGATTCGAGTCCGAAATGAGGGGAGGCAGTAAGGGGGCAGGCAGCTGTTGCAATTCTAGCTCTGGCCTTGATTTGGGCTCAGGATCAGAGTTGGAGCCACAACTGCTACCTCCCTGCTGCTGCTTACCCTCAGCTGCAGCTCCAGCTCCACCTCTGGTCCAGGGCATGGAGCACATGGTGGTCTTGATCCCCACTCAGCCAGGCTGCAGCCCCGGCCTCAGCTGCTGCCATTGCAACCACAGGGATGGAGCTACCAGATGCTCCCAGGCTGGAGCCAGAGGCCAGATCTGGAGTCGGGGCTGAGGGTAAACAGCAATGGGGAGGAGGTGCAGCCATGGGGATCAGGCAGCAGGGGAAGCAAGGGTGTGGGGGACGCAGCACCAGGGAATGCAGGCATGGGGTGGCAAGAGGAGGGGGTCAGGCCATTTGACTCCCCCACTGCCTGCCTCCCTGCTGTTGCTTTCTCCTCTGGAGTAGTGGGAGGGATTAATTTAAGATAACCTTGCAATAATTAGATTCTCTACATAGAAAACCATAACAAATGTATAAATTTTCCATGTCAAGCATGTAATTACTGGGGGATTGTCTTTAAATTCTATGTCATCTTGGATTCAGGGAAATACAGTAGATTATTTAAATCACTTCATTACTGTGACACTTGACCTAACGATGATCCAAGCACACACTGGAATTCAAGTAAAATCTTAAAAGGTACTGGTAAGGTAAGTCCTAGGTCTTGTTCATGACCTAGCAAAACTGTTCCAAATGTTTCCTAATTTCGTTGATTGGTGAAAAGCTGGAAGTATTACTGTTCTTCTTGGAACAGAGTATACCTATATTTTGTGTAAAATTCAGTGTTACCCTTTCTTGTAGCCTGGTGTTATTGGTAACTCAAATAATAAAACATAAAGCCAGAGTCTTCTCTCTAAGCTTAGCTGTTTATAGTATTTCCCAGCAGAAATGCTTCCCTCTAGTCCTATCTGCATCAGGCTAGGGTGCTTCAAATCCTCTAATGTAACCAGACTGGATACATCTGATCTAGGCACAGGGTGATTCAGCAAAAATATCTCCTCGCCTCTCTGCAGACTGCAAACACCTGCTGGCAAGATGATTCAACAGAAGAGCTATGCTTCTCCACACAGGCTCCTAGAATTGGCTGCCAAGTTACAAGAGGTTAGGCAGCTGCCAGTACAATAGCTCAGACATCATGTGCTCTCAACACAGGGAAGGGCATTAAACCCCCCAAGCTATAAAGTAATTTAAATTTACTAAACATATCCTCTGCAGAAGACTAAATAAGTACTCCACTGTTTTTGCTTTTTCAAGTCCTTAGTTCTTACTCAAGCTGTAGATGGACCTCTGCCTCAGACTATCTAAAGGTAATTTAAATGGAGGGCTGTAGTATTTATAGGACATCCATGCATAACTTTCAAATGTATTCTTTCCATAGAAGAGGCAATTATACCACAAATCACCTGGATAATAACCATACTTAGATATATCACTGAGAAAGTGGAAATAAGCAAGTTGATCCTACATTCTCCACTACCTAGGTGATAAAATTTACATTTAACTACACTAGGAACAAGGTCTGACACACAATAATTTATGTTGAAAAATGCTTTTACCTGCATAAAGTAGGAATCTTGGGGAAAAATCCTAACAAACCATCAAACCAAATAAACAGTTAAATAGAAACTCATTCAGGAAT
>NW_005842015.1:1499624-1512200 GCF_000455745.1 Alligator sinensis
TATTTAGAAATTTGCAAAGGGTTAGACAAACACATGACCTCACTAAGATTATTTATGCCAATGGGAATTAAAAGTAATTCAATTAGTGTGAATAGAATTTCCCTGGGGGCTAAAGCTAGTGAGAGAAAAGTATCAGGTCCACAAACTTATGGGCAACTGGAAAGGGTAAGTTTAGAGGCACAAGAAGAGAAAAACAGGTAAGCAAATGCAGTGTATTCAATCACATTTGTCCATAGCAAACTGAATTATCTTTTTTCTCCCCCATTAAATCTGCTTGTGCACCAAGATTTTGCAGTTATTCAGGTCTTTCAATTTAATTTCCTCATTAGCTTCATTCTTTAGCTACAGTATTAATAATAATGTAACTATAGTTTCATCAGTTATTTCTGTCTTTAAATCCCTAATGTAATGGAATTTATCCAAAATATCTGTTTAATTCAGTAATTATGTGGTAACTAACCCTGGAGATTAATTACTAAACCTTCAGGCTAAATTGGAAGCTCTGTGGCAACCTACTGATTTAATTAGCCCTTTCTAGAACAACAGTGCTCAGTCAGAGGTTTGTGCACTCTTAAGGGTTAAATATTTTTGCTACCCAATGACGGATTACCACTAATAAACTATGAATGATTCCCATAAAGCCAAAACTGCATTGTTTCTTAATAATATGGCTACTATGTAGCATTTTATGCTTGCAAAGCACATACAAGGTAATTAATCTTCACAACAAAAAGGAATTCTCTCCATTTCAGACTGGAAAACAGACGCACAGAAAGATTATGTCCTACATGCCCTAAGGCTGTTAGTAATTTTGGGTGTCCAACTCAAAACATTTTAAATGAGCCTCCTTTTTCAGGGAATGGATATTCCTGAAAACCAAGCCCTTTTAGCATGATTGAAGTTGAACACCTGCAAACTGAAGCATCCCACAGTCAGTAGTCACTTCTGAATATTAAAGCTTAAGTGGTTTGCCCACAACTTGGATAGAGCCAGCTGAAGAGCTGTGATCAGACTCCAGGAATTAACTCTTAAACATTATCCTCAACCTATGTTGCTTATTTGCATTGCTTTCCTTTAACTGGATGTGTTTACACATCCAGTTAATGCACATGAATAAACTCCAGGACTCATTGCTCTGGAGTTTATTCATGTGCAACACCCAAAGCCCGGTCAGAGCAGCTCAGGCTGGCAGGGGACCCAGGAATCAGCCTGCCAGCGTAAGGCTGCTCTGACCAGGCTCCATGTGCTGTGCAGGGGCTGGCTGAAGCATGAGGGTGCTTCAGTACAGGGGCTGCCTGCCTGCTAGACTTGCACTAATGCACCCAGTGTCCCAGCCAGCTGGGGCAGCATCTACACATGTGCTGCTGCACATAAAAGAGCTTGTGTTTACGAGTCCTACCTGGCTGTAGAGTTTATTAGTTTTGTGCGCTCTAATAGGGGCACATGTGTAGACACCAAGACATTTACTGTACAGTAAACATCTCATGTAGATGCACCCACTGTGTTATAAATTCACAGGCCATCCTCTAGGCCACAATTTCATCATGGCCACCACAGAACCCATTAAAAAAGACTCAGTAAAATCTTGCAAATGGTTGAAAAACTACAAGTTCCTAGGTGGTTGCTTTATTTTATATAAAATGCAGGATGTGGTGGCTGGGGCTGCTCTCAGGGGCCAGGAGCACTGGGAACAGAACCCAGTGCTCCCAGGGACCCTGATGCTGCAGGAAACTTACCCAGGAAGCAGACCAGGACAGGGAGGGAGCTGCCTGAGCTGGCACTGTGCCGACTTTTCAAGTGGCTGTCAATCAAGCTGGGCAGTGGCCGGCTGATGACATCAGGGTGACCGCTGCCATGGAAGATTTAAAACCCCCCGGCAGAAGCCAGGTGCAATGGGGAAGGTAGGAGGTGAGACACAGAGCTTGCTGGGGTGCAGCTCAGCAGAGCAGACCCCCACCTTCCCCAACACTTGACACTGCCCTGCTGGGGATGAGCAAGGGCAGTAGTAGGGAGCAAAACAAGGCTTCCTAATCCAGAAATCCATGGGAAGCAGCTTGGGGTTGGTCACTACCCCTAGGGCCCAGGCCAGACATAGCCAATCCCAAGTCTGCAATGGGCACTGCAGACACAGGCCCAATGCAGGGACAGAGCAGGCCAAGGATTAGGAGCAAGGAGCAGGCTGCAACCACAAGCCTGCACTTCAAGCAGAGGCTGACTAGGCTGAGACCCAGAGGGAGGATATAAGAGGGTGGAGCCAGGAGTTGGTATTGGCATGATGGTCTTAACGGTTGGCGAGTGGACTGGGTGTAGGGGAAGTAGAGCCCCAAGATCAACTGCAATGAGCCAGCAAGCATTACCATCTCCGGGCCTGAGGCAAGTACACCACTGAACCCCTCCTTTCAATTAAAGTTCCATCAAGTTGTGACAGATGAGTTGGGGCCTGGCACAGGGAGGGGGGAGATACAGCCCTAGCTGAAGGCACCACACAGGACATGTCACATGCTGATGTCAGATCAAATCAGCCAGTCTCTTGCTCCGTAAAGTTATTGCTTTGCTGTTGACAACATAAATGTATAGCCATGAGATTTGTAGCTAAACAAGGATGCACATAAATGCCAGTGAGGTGAAAATGAGGCACAAAATGGCGATTGCAAGTGCAAACAAGTTAGGAAATACAACTGTTACGCAGAAAGAGTAAAATGTATCCACAAGTTTGTTTCACAGCTTGATGTTTTATACTGGGGAGTCAAACTCAACTGTGCCCCAGGCTAAAGTTAGACTGTGGGGTTCCTTGGAGGCTGGATCTGGACTTGGCAGCAGCAGCAGGGCAAATGCAGATGTAGAACTTAACACAGACATCACTTTGCTCCCTTCCACTGCTGACAGAGGCCCTTAAAGAGGCTCCCTAGCTGGGAATTTGGTGGCAGGTTTCACTCCTGACCACCTTACCCTTGAATTTCCTCTGAGATCCCTGCAGAATGGATCCAGGCTACCAGATATGTGTCTAACACTTCTGTTACGTACAGGATGAACACTTTGGTGGATTTCAAGTGACAAGCAAGCTGTTACAGACATCTTGAGTGTGCTTATATAAAAGGGCAGGTCCAAACAGTTGAAGCTGCAATAGAAAGGGCAAATCAAATCAAAAGCTAGCTAGCGAGCAGCCTTCTGTAAAAACAGAACAAATGCATTGTAGAACAGCAGTTGAATGACTTACAGAGGATTTTTTGCACTGCTAATGTTCCACTGATGTCTTAGACTACCTGACTCTGAAAAGCTATTTCAAAAGCTCTTTGAAAAAAACATTGGTGTTGCACCTTGTTTGGATCAATTGGACAAAATGCACTTACCAGGGCTTTTAGAATGTCATGTAAATGACCTGAAAGAACTGTTGATAGACTGTCCTGGGCTTAGTCTCATTGCAGATGAGACAACAGAAGGCCTCTATGCTCAGCATTATAACAATCTCCTGTTATTCTTTCATAAACACTTTACTGTGACTAGGGGAGGGGGAGCTGGATCCAAAGTATTTTCTGATAGACTGCATTTGTTTAGGAACTGTGAACTTTAAAGCAGTGAGTCAGGCAATAGTAAGAACAGTTCAGAAATATGGGATTCATTTTGATAAAAGCCTTGCTTTTGCCATAGACTATGTTATACTGTATTTACTCATCTTACATTTGCATACAAGGAAACTTCATTAAATACTTTGTCTATCATTAAACTGCTGCCAAAAGCAGTATGTGCTCAGTAATAGAAACCAACTATGAAGCTGGTTAAATGCAACCAACACTACACATGACTATAAAACACACAGCCCATATTGAGCAAAAATACTGATGGGGACCTTTTCTTTTTTGTGTGTGTAACCCTTAACCCCCCCTCCCCAAATGTAATTGCTCCCCAAGGAGGAAATGAGCACTGCACCTAGAGGTAATGCAATACCAGGCCAGCACTTGGAGAAGCTGGAGCAAGCTCTGACACCCTCCCCTGGTACCAAAAATACTGATTTTTTTTTTCCAAAAATATTTATTTCTATATATGTATATATACATATATCTATACCTCTACCAACCTGTCTTGTGACCACCGTGGTTCTCTTGACAATCCAGAACACACCTTTATAGTTATACCATTCTCATTCCTGATACAGAATCACACTGCGCACCCGTGTTCCCATGTGCCCACACTTTTTTTGCTTTAATTTCATGTCTCAGGCTAAATTAGCCAAATCAGTTCTAAATTCCACCACCTGAGCAGAGCTGTCATTCAAATCCATGTGGCATTACCACCGGCAAGTATCTTTTGCCCCAGACTCTTCAGCCTGGAGCTTCAGATACCACCAACGATAGGTTAGTGCAACCCATCTGAATAAGTAGTGTGCATTGACCTTGCTAGCTGGGAAAACACTTATAGCCAAACACTAGGATACTGGAAGTGAAGAAAGCAGTAGCAAAATTGAAACCTGCACAAACGATTCTGCAAGGTTTGTCAACCTACTACCATTTTTTTTTCAGGGAGCGATGAGCATTCAGTTTCAATCAAGCCAAACATCTTGACTTTGCACAAGTAAAGGTTTCCATGAAATCCACATATCTGAAGACCATGAATAGGCAAAAGCTGATTTCTGCTATGAAGTACTTAAACTGTGTTGACTGTTGATGTCACTTGGATGACTGCTTTCCAACACTGGCTGTTACTGTTTTCAGCAACATATCAGTGTAGACTGAAGGAGCCTCTTCTTCTTGCAAAGATGTCCCGAAAGATGACAGGTGTGGACTAGGGCTGTGCGAAACACCAACATTTCGTTTCAATGTCCATTTCACCATTTTGAAGGGACAGTGTTTTGTTTCTTCATTTCATTTTGTTTTGAAGCACCGTGCCATTTTGTTTCATTGAAACTATTTTGCTGTTTCGATGCGTTTTGACTTTTCGCCCGTAGGTTATAATGGGGAATCATGAAAATGCCTAAAACTTTGTTTGCGTGCTGGATGAGAGGAGGCTGCCACTACTGCCTGGAACCGGTGCTGGGCGAGCCTGTGCCCAGTGCCTTGGAAGATAGCTGCTGCTGCCAGCCCCAGGCGGCAGCAGCAGCTCCCACTCATCTGGTGCACAGATCTGGTGGCTCACACCCCTTGGGAGGAGTCTGGCACAGCCCTGCAGCCCTCCCGGGGATGCAAGCCCCTGCATCTGTGCACCGGATGACAGGAGGCTGCCACTGCCTCCTGGGACCAGCGCTAACCCCAAGTAAGCCTGGCTTTGAAACTCGAAATGTTTTGAAACTTTCAAAATGTTTCAAGTGCCCTCGTTTCATTTCAAGGCTGTTTTGAAGCCTTTTGTTTCATTTTGATTTTGCTGTTTCAAGCTCGAAACGTGTCCAAACAGCTTCGAAATGAAACACCCAGCGAAACTTTGCACAGCCCTAGTGTGGACTCTAGGACGATAACCTCACTATGATAACCTCCCTTTTGTGCTGCTGGCCAGGCAAGCTGGTGTGCCGTCTGACCTGTGTAAAGTGTTAATATTTATAATCCACAAAACTGTAAAGTGTTGTTGTGCTTATATCTAAAGGCTCCCCAAGTCTCCTCTCATTTACATCAGCAATAGAGCAGTTCATTTCAGTGGAATTTCTCTGGGCTGATGCTGTTTTAAGTGAGAGAAGAATCTGATCCTAAATATTGTATTTTCCCCTAAGCTGATCAAAGGGAACAAGGTCTTTGTATCACACTTTTGTTTTGTTCAGGAGGGGCAAAGAGGCCATAACAATTTGCCTGATTTTCCCCAGCAAAGAAAAAATTTTTAGGAAACATTGTCAACATAACAGTTCCATGTAAACCATTCTGTGTCCCTCACTGTGTCTGGCTAAGTTGAAAAGGGATATGATATAAGCTCTGTGTTCTGGCATTCTCCAAAAGGCAGAACAGCTCCAAGGAAGCTGAGCAAAACTTTCCCTGTGTAACACACCCTGGCCCCAGATGCAGCCTGGATGCCCTCTTGAGACATACTTCTGGAGTGATTCCCCATAGTGGGGTGTCCTTCTGTCCCATTCCCCTTTCTGCTGCCAGCTGCTCGACCACTGACAACCACCTGAAGTCTGCCAAACGCCAGCTCTTTGGCCTGTGGTGCCTCAGCCGTACCTGTCTCACTCAGGCCTTGCCAGCCATTAGCAGAAGGGATTTTGCTAGCTAAAAGGGTCATACCCTTGTCCAGTCGCATGCTCAGAAAAGATGGATCTCCCTTTCCTTGGAATGGGCTAGCCTATATAGTCAGATAGTCTGGAAACAAGTATCATTGACATCAAGTAGTTTGTAAAAAGATAACAAGGATTTATTATAAAGAACAAGAACCAGCATAAGAAATCAGTAACCATATAGTTAGATACTCACACAGATACAGTAGTAGTCAACCACTGATCCTTTGGATCATGGTGTACACTTAAGAGGTCTAGTCAGATGCTTGATGAATCCATTTCTGGCTGACAGCCCTAATTCGAGAGTGAAACAGCTTGTTGTAAGTTTCACAGATCCTTATGTTGTCTAATTTGGGGCCCAAATTTACAGCATGCTGCTTTCTTTTTTTCCACTTTGCTTCCATCCTCTGAATCAAACCTGCTTCATGCTGAGCTGCCCCCTGTGCCAGATGTTCCCTCCAAATTGGACAGGATTCCAATTACGTGCTTCCCCCAGCGTTCTATGTTGATATTGAATGACTTCATATAATTTTTGCAAACACTGTAGTACTACCATAGAGGGTGATCCTGCTTTCTAGAGCCATCTCAAATCTCACTGTACCAAATACTTAAGGGATAGCGTATCCTTCCACTCTCCTGACATGGCTGACCCATTGCAACCTTTTCTCTTTGATAGCAGTTTCTAATGGTGTGTCTACATGTCACCCTGCAGCAGGGCTGGGTGATTATTTCAGCTGGAGGGCCTCTTAATGAGTTTTGGTGAGCTGTCGAGAGCTGCAAGGGTAGCCCCGCCTTGTGACAGGTGCCCCACCCGCTGGTCACCATCTTGGGACTGGAAGTCCCACCCTCTAACCCCTGACCTTTGCCACTGGAAGTCCCTCCCCTCACCCTAGAAGTACTCCATTTGGGAAGGGGGTTTGCCTTCTTGGAACTGGAAAATATCCCAGATTATACACTAAAAATCAAACACCCACAATAACATATTTTAATTGTATTTAAAACATATATTTTTGTCCTGATTTGTGTGTAATTGCATCATGTATATAGAGGTGATTGCATAATAGCTCAAAATGAAGTCTTACTCTTGTATATTGTCTGCCAGCCCCAGGCGGCAGCAGCAGCTCCCACTCATCTGGTGCACAGATCTGGTGGCTCACACCCCTTGGGAGGAGTCTGGCACAGCCCTGCAGCCCTCCCGGGGATGCAAGCCCCTGCATCTGTGCACCGGATGACAGGAGGCTGCCACTGCCTCCTGGGACCAGCGCTAACCCCAAGTAAGCCTGGCTTTGAAACTCGAAATGTTTTGAAACTTTCAAAATGTTTCAAGTGCCCTCGTTTCATTTCAAGGCTGTTTTGAAGCCTTTTGTTTCATTTTGATTTTGCTGTTTCAAGCTCGAAACGTGTCCAAACAGCTTCGAAATGAAACACCCAGCGAAACTTTGCACAGCCCTAGTGTGGACTCTAGGACGATAACCTCACTATGATAACCTCCCTTTTGTGCTGCTGGCCAGGCAAGCTGGTGTGCCGTCTGACCTGTGTAAAGTGTTAATATTTATAATCCACAAAACTGTAAAGTGTTGTTGTGCTTATATCTAAAGGCTCCCCAAGTCTCCTCTCATTTACATCAGCAATAGAGCAGTTCATTTCAGTGGAATTTCTCTGGGCTGATGCTGTTTTAAGTGAGAGAAGAATCTGATCCTAAATATTGTATTTTCCCCTAAGCTGATCAAAGGGAACAAGGTCTTTGTATCACACTTTTGTTTTGTTCAGGAGGGGCAAAGAGGCCATAACAATTTGCCTGATTTTCCCCAGCAAAGAAAAAATTTTTAGGAAACATTGTCAACATAACAGTTCCATGTAAACCATTCTGTGTCCCTCACTGTGTCTGGCTAAGTTGAAAAGGGATATGATATAAGCTCTGTGTTCTGGCATTCTCCAAAAGGCAGAACAGCTCCAAGGAAGCTGAGCAAAACTTTCCCTGTGTAACACACCCTGGCCCCAGATGCAGCCTGGATGCCCTCTTGAGACATACTTCTGGAGTGATTCCCCATAGTGGGGTGTCCTTCTGTCCCATTCCCCTTTCTGCTGCCAGCTGCTCGACCACTGACAACCACCTGAAGTCTGCCAAACGCCAGCTCTTTGGCCTGTGGTGCCTCAGCCGTACCTGTCTCACTCAGGCCTTGCCAGCCATTAGCAGAAGGGATTTTGCTAGCTAAAAGGGTCATACCCTTGTCCAGTCGCATGCTCAGAAAAGATGGATCTCCCTTTCCTTGGAATGGGCTAGCCTATATAGTCAGATAGTCTGGAAACAAGTATCATTGACATCAAGTAGTTTGTAAAAAGATAACAAGGATTTATTATAAAGAACAAGAACCAGCATAAGAAATCAGTAACCATATAGTTAGATACTCACACAGATACAGTAGTAGTCAACCACTGATCCTTTGGATCATGGTGTACACTTAAGAGGTCTAGTCAGATGCTTGATGAATCCATTTCTGGCTGACAGCCCTAATTCGAGAGTGAAACAGCTTGTTGTAAGTTTCACAGATCCTTATGTTGTCTAATTTGGGGCCCAAATTTACAGCATGCTGCTTTCTTTTTTTCCACTTTGCTTCCATCCTCTGAATCAAACCTGCTTCATGCTGAGCTGCCCCCTGTGCCAGATGTTCCCTCCAAATTGGACAGGATTCCAATTACGTGCTTCCCCCAGCGTTCTATGTTGATATTGAATGACTTCATATAATTTTTGCAAACACTGTAGTACTACCATAGAGGGTGATCCTGCTTTCTAGAGCCATCTCAAATCTCACTGTACCAAATACTTAAGGGATAGCGTATCCTTCCACTCTCCTGACATGGCTGACCCATTGCAACCTTTTCTCTTTGATAGCAGTTTCTAATGGTGTGTCTACATGTCACCCTGCAGCAGGGCTGGGTGATTATTTCAGCTGGAGGGCCTCTTAATGAGTTTTGGTGAGCTGTCGAGAGCTGCAAGGGTAGCCCCGCCTTGTGACAGGTGCCCCACCCGCTGGTCACCATCTTGGGACTGGAAGTCCCACCCTCTAACCCCTGACCTTTGCCACTGGAAGTCCCTCCCCTCACCCTAGAAGTACTCCATTTGGGAAGGGGGTTTGCCTTCTTGGAACTGGAAAATATCCCAGATTATACACTAAAAATCAAACACCCACAATAACATATTTTAATTGTATTTAAAACATATATTTTTGTCCTGATTTGTGTGTAATTGCATCATGTATATAGAGGTGATTGCATAATAGCTCAAAATGAAGTCTTACTCTTGTATATTGTGGGGGTGGGTGTGGGTCGGTATGGGGTTTGTGGTGGGCTGCGGGTGAGTGTGTATGGATGTGTTTGTATGTGGGGTGTGGAAGAGAATGGGAGAGGGCGTGGGACTGTATGTGGATCTTGGTGGCTGGGAATAGGGAGTTTGTAGGGGGTGTTTGTGGGGATGTGGGGGGTGGGTATGGGGTTTGTGGGGTGTGTGGAGGGGGTAGGTGGCTGGATGTGTGGTGGGGTGTGTGTGCATAACAGTGAGCAGGGCTTCACCCCTCCCCACCGGAGGCATGCAGATATGTGTGGGGGGTAATGCATGTGGGGAAGGGTGTGGGTGAGTGTGATTTTTGTGGGGTGTATGATTGGGTGTAGGGGAGGATGTGGTTGTGGGGTTTGTGGGGGAGGGTTTGTAGGTATGGTGGGTTGTGCATGGGAACCCCCCACCCCCCCAGGGGTCCTCCTGAGTCTGTCAGCACCTGCCCACATCCAGCAAAAGCCTGGAGCCCATGCAGCCTGTGGCACCTCCCTGCCACTGCCAACAGCACACAGACCCTTCCCCACCCCGTACCCAATCCAGACTGACCTCAGCAGAAGCGGGCCGAGCCACAGCCCTGACCCAGCCAGCCCTGGGCCTGCTCTGCACCACCCGCCTGTGGTGCAGCCTGCCACCCCCTGGGCACGCAGCGGGGCTGGGGCAGCTCTGTGGTGGGACTGCCTTTCCAGGCAGACCAGGTGGCAGCTTCTTCCATCTGCCACCACTGCTGGCCTTAGCCCTGCGGTACCAGTGGGTACAGCCTCAACCCGGCATGCCCTACACCTGCTCTGGACTCGCCTGCTCATGCTAAACAGCAGCAGCAGTGCTGGCCAGACAAAAACTGTTGCTCAGCGTGGGGGAAAAGTGGCCCCTCACTCTCACCGCTGTCCAGTGCTTCCTGCTACAGGTTCCTGGAGCCTGTGCTGGGCTGCCCCGTATCTCTGCTACCATCACTGCTGCCTCCAGGCTGCCCCATGGGGCAGCAATGGCAGTGCAGAGGAGTCGCAGGGCAGCCCAGCGTGGGCTCCAGGGCCCAGACAGCTGTAGCAGGAAGTGCCAGGCAGTGGCAAGGGGGAAGGGCTGCTTTTCCCCCCACGCTGAGCAACAGTTTCTTCCTGGCCACTGCTGCTGCTGCTGTTTAGAGTGAGCAGGCAAGTCCAGAGCACATGTGGGGTGTGCCAGGTTGGGGCTGTGGTGCAGGTCCCCACTGGTACCATGGGACTGAGGCCAGTGGCAGTGGCAGATGGAAGAGTCTGCCCCTACCTCGTCTGCCTAGAAAGGCAGTCCAGCTGCAGAGCCACCTCAGCCCCACTGCATGCTCAGCAGGTGGCAGGACGCACTACAGCTGGACAGTGCCGGGCCAGGCATACTACAGCAATGCAGCGATCACATGGGTCTACATGTGATCGCCAGCTACGTCGCCGTAATGGTGCGCTCCCCCAGTGTAGTGCATCACTATGACAATGTACTAAAGTGCAGCACTGTAGCAACATCGCCATATGATGATGTGTAAATGCATCCTAAGTGTATCAGTCCTGCACACTCCAGTAGCTCTGTTTGGTCTTCTGCCTCCTATTTTCAGGATCTTACACAGATATCTCAGATGGAAGCTGTTCAGTCTCTTGATATGCCTACCATATGTAGTCCACATTTCTGATCCATAAAGCAGCAGTGGCAGCACACAAGTTTCATAGATTCATATTGTCACCTTAGCTGATAGTTTGCTGTTATTTCATGCATGTTTCTGTAATAGCCCGAAATTCTTAGCTGCTTTTCTGATAAGAGATATAATAATAAACACACAAAAGAAAGTATCAGGAAAATAACTTGTTCTTACCCTGTACCTTAACTCGAAAGAAGCAGTCCCTAGCCAGCTTCAACAAGTTAAAAAGAAGATCCTGCCTCTGCCCCTTCTATGAGGGTTTCCACAAAGCTCTCCTGTTAGCTTACTATAATACATACACATATGAAAATGACACAGCTGAACCCAGCTTGACTCTAACTACAAATAGAGACTAAACATCACAGAAGTAAATCTGATTTAGGAGACTATTCATGCATGCCACACAGTGAACCCCAAAGACAACTTTGTTTTGGGGTGAATCTGTGACACTCTGGTCTTAGTTTGTACCAGATTAGATCTTTTAGCTCTAAGCACAAAATATCCAATGTGATGTGGGGTCTTTTGCATAAGGGGATGGATGAGACACCCAGACAAAGCCATAAGCAAAGGCCCAGTCACAGGCAAATATTAGAGAAATTAACGGGGTAAACATGGTTCTATCTCTTCTGACAGCATCAGATAAAATGCTGAAATGATAAAAAGCTTCTTAAATTTGCCTTCAGGTTCAAGCACACCACCTTAAAATAGATCATTTACAGTGAATGAGATTTACACAATTGTTTTATATTATACATAGCAAAACATGCTTTTAATTCCTGCTCCTATTCATGTCATTGGGAGTTTTACCATTAATGTCAAAGAAAATAAGACTAGCTCCAAAAATATGTTTGCACTGAAAAGGAGAAGGGCATGGGCGACTGGTGTCTCCTGAGTCGGGGGGGGCACCAGATCACTGATGGGGGGAGGGTCCCCCAGCAGCTGATCACTGACCAGGAATGGGAGGGGGGTCTCCCAGTGGCTGATCACTGAGCCAGCAGTGAAACCAGAAGTGCTCTTCTGCCAGCACTTCCAGTTTTGCAGCTGGCACTTTCAGGAGGTGTGCAAATGCCCTGCATACACCCCCTATGTATTGCCAGTGGAGAAGGGGAACCCCTCCCCCACAAAAAAAAATACCAAGCAAAAACATGCCCTATAGGTGGTTTTACCTATCATAATTTCTATAGTTGCTCTGCAGGAACTGAGATCAGAGTCAAGCATGACATCAAGGCTACCCACTGTCAAAGCAAACAGAAGGTGTGAGCTAGGAAAAAAGAGACAATGAGTTGTACTGGGAGTTGTTTTGTTGCTCAGGGTGCATCTGAGCTCCTCCTACCTGCTCAGTGGGAAACACTTTTCTAAATCATAGAATCAGAAAAGTAGGAGCAGAAGGGA
>NW_005842015.1:1512210-1516872 GCF_000455745.1 Alligator sinensis
AGGAAACATTGTCTCTGACTAAATCAGGGCTTGTCTAACCTGCCCTTGAAAATTTAAATAGAACAGCAGTGCATCAGGCCAGAACTGCACTTCAACAGCCACAGAAAGAGGAGCCAGAAGATTGATATCTGTAAGTAATTGTGAGAGCCTTTGTTTTTGTATATGTGTTATTAAGTTTGTCAAAAGGGCACCCAGAGCTCAGGAAACTCAGTGTTTCCAGAAGAATATATCAGATGAAAAAATATATGATAATAATTAATTAATAATAAATGAAATGCAAACCAAGGGAATAAGTGAGCCCCAAGCATGTAATTTATTAATAACGCTGTCCCTAAAGCATGCTTATTATCAGTTAACTATTGGACAAAACAGGGCGGCGGTTTTAAAAACAGCTTCTGTTTTTATTAAATTTAAATATACCATTTATATGAGAAGGCAGCAAAATAATTATGAGTCTTAGTGGATGATTCTTGTTTTGCTGAATAGCAGAAAATGGATTAATAATTATACTTAACACACATAAAGCTCTTTTCAGAGAGTTTCAAAGAGCTTTACAAATACGAGCAGTAAATATGAGCAGGAAGTCATTATTCCTATTTTGCAGATGGTCATACACACACACATTTTCACAAGTGGTTTCCAGTGTTACGAGTTAAACTTTTAGACACTTTTAGGGTCTGGTTTTTAGCTGGGTCACAAACACCAACATCTCCTAGTGACATCAGTGGGAAGTGTGGGTGTTCAGCATGTCTGAAAAGCAGAACTGAAGTTTTTAAATCTAAATGCTGAAAATCTGAGGCTGCTTTTGAGAACACAAGCCTTAAGAATGGACTTTCAGGGGTGCTGAGCACCCAAAATTCCCCTTCCCTAATAGTAATGTTGCAGATGTTCACCTCTTTTAAAATAGGGTGACCACCCATCTCTAGTTGGGAGGGACAGTTCCGGAATGGGAACCTCAAGTCCCAGCCCCGGACTGCGTGATTCTGGGACAGCAGTTGTCCCAGATTCACAGTATCTTGCAGGGATCCAGGTTTTTTGTTCACCGCAAGAAATGGCACATTTCCCCTTGCAGGCTGCTAGAGTTCCAGTCAGCAAGGGGCTGTTTGGGGCTGCTCAAGCAGGACTTAGGGGGAACCATGTGCATGTGTGTGCCTGCACGCATGCATGTGGCCAGCAAGACAGCCAGGCAACATGGAGAGCAGCTCCCTGTGGGTAAGTCTATGCGGAGGAGGGGGCATAGCAGGGGTAGGGTGGGGCAGATTGAGGCTCCCACGGTGAGGGAGAGAATGGGGCTGGGGATGCTGCCCAGCCAGGGCAGTCGGAGGAGGGGGCATAGCAGGGGTAGGGTGGGGCAGATTGAGGCTCCCACGGTGAGGGAGAGAATGGGGCTGGGGATGCTGCCCAGCCAGGGCAGTGTGTGGGGCCAGGGCGTGGAGTGGGAAGGACTCACAGGCGACTCATCCAGGGGATGGGGGGCGGGACTCCCTGCCGCTGTGTGCATCCCTCAGGGGAGGAAGGAGGGCATATTTGTACATGAGGTGGGGCAGATGCAGACTGCCCACTGTGGCCTCAGGGCTCCTGCCCTGCTGCCTTCCCCAGGAGCCCCATGTTAGGCATGCACCTCCTGCTTTCCTGGCAGCAGTGGGGGTGGCGGTGGTGTGGAGTTGTGCCCCCTGCTGCTACCAGGTGGGCAGGGGTGCACAGCTAGTGCAAGGGTCCTGGGGGAGGGCAGTAGGGCAGGAGCCCACATCTGCCCCCAGTCTACTTGGCTCCGCTCTGCTTCAGCCATGCCACCAATGGAGGGGGTGGGAGGGGAGGGGAGGAGAGGAGAGACAGGCATGTGTCCCACCTTTCCATTTTGAAAAGGTGGTCACCCTATTTGAAAAGCAGACCCTTGATGGCTTTTCCACAATTGGAGAGGAGATCCATGTCACAGATAGGTGTGGAACCTAAATCTCCTACCTTGCCATCATTCTTGTATATCTTGATGGTTGTACACAGGTGATGTAGCAAATGGCACATGTTCATTTTTATTTTGTTTTTAGACTCTGAACACTTGATCTGAGCTCTGGCTGATAATGGATCAATGAAAAAGAAATGTTGCTGAGAGATAAACGGGTGTATGCAACCTTGATACACAGATAATGGACCTGATGCTGCTCTCACATGAGCAATCCCCTGAAAGCCTACGCTCCAGCTGGAGCAGCATGCAAGCAGAGTTCATGATGGGACTGTGGCCTGCATATGGAAGGGCTTACATGACTGAGCATGGCAGCTGTTATGTGTGTCATGACCCAAAAGGCATGATTGTGTGTGTGTGCTTCGGCATCAGAATTATCCATGTTAAGTTGCAGAGCATTGCACGGGAGTTTCCTGTAGCAAGAGGAAACTCCGGTGCAGGGACCAGTTTCCCGCCTTTTCTTCAGCTTCTTTTGCAAAGTGCATTGCTCGAGTTGCAAGAGGAATGCACGGTGCAAAAGAGTTCCCGCCACCGGTATGCAAATTTGTTCCCCGTGATTGGCTAGTGCTAAATTATTCACACGTGGCGGCTAGCGATTGGCCTGTTAGCCGTATAAGAGGCTTGAGCAGTTTCCGCCCAAGCGGAAGAGGACTCCACATCCATTTCGTGGGGACTCTGGGTACACGGCAGGGTAATAGAAACCCTGTGTGAGATCCAGAGGAGCGTGGCGGCCTGATCCACCGCCCACCTCTTCCCGTCTTCGAGCGCGACTTTTATAAGACGTATTTACGATTTCTACATTGGTGGCCTGTTCACCCAGAGCATCCGGAGCTCTGCACCGTGGAGCCTAGCAACCTCCACGAGACTGTCTGTGTTGTGTCTGTCTGTAACTGCAACTTAATCAAGCTTTCCAGCCTAGACCATTGCCAGCTCGGTGTAAGTAAACAATCTTTTAAACTACCGATACGCGTCCGTGCCTAATTCCAGAGCGAAGGCCTTCCCTCTCCGCCCCCGCGTGCCCGGGCTGCTGGCCACAGCCCACGTGCAGCGCGAAAAAGGGCTCGGGGCGCTCCCGGCCCGCACAATATGGTAACTGAATCCTACAGATTCACTGTGTTACAAATAAATATAACAGCAGAGTATCTCAGCAGGCTCTGCAGGCCCCTTCAGGTCTATAAGATATAAGTAGGGTATGTTGATGACAGGCCCTGGAGGCCTGCGAGACCAGAGAGCATGCAAGGGTATGTGGACATCATGCCTTATCGCTCTAACTCTGGAAAGCCCGGGGAGAAGCTCTAAAGCAGGGCAAGGAGCCTAAGAGATAAGGAAGATGTTGTGAGAGAGCGTGCTAGAGGCTTTCAGTCCTGCGAACCCCACGCGTGTGAAACATCTGAGTCTGGCCCCAAAACCAAGGGAATTGTCCAGAAAATTCTTATATTTGGTTTAGAAAAGAGACACTTGAGAGGAGACATAATAAGAGTTTACAAAATACTAAATGGCGAAGAGAAAGTAAATAGTGATTTATTATTCACTCGCTCTCATAACACAGAAACTAGGGGCCACAACATGAAACCAGTAGGTAGTAAGTGTAAAACTAATAAAAGGAAGGTCTTTCACACAGCATGTTATTCAAGTGTGGACATCGATGCCACCACATGCTGTGGAAACCAACAGTTTGGCTGGATTCAAAAAGGGGTTGGGCAAATTCTTGGATGGGGGGAGTGGCATCCATGGGGAATTATTGGATGTGGGAGTTATGGCTATAGCCTCTGAATCTGTGCTTCCTGGACCTTAAATGCTTGAGGTTGCAAGTGGGAGAAACCCTGGTCATAGCCTGCTCACACTCCTTTTCAGCATCTCTCTGGGCCCTGCTATGCCTTTGAATTAAAGCTGGACAGAAACCAGCTATAGCCTTGTGATGCATTTTCAAGCACTAACTTGATCTGAGCTTTGGCTGATATAATGGATCAACATAAAAGAAATGCTGAGAGATAAACGGGTGTACACAACCTCGATACACGGTTAATGGGCCTGATGCTGGCTCTTTTTATAGCTGGACCCTCGTTGTTATGGTGTGAGCATTACTTGGCCTGTGTGGCCAGTCGCTATTCATTGCATAACTCACGGGTGGGCTGGGTCACGTATGTAACCCGTAGCAGGGGCTGTGCGCAGCAGGAACCCCGGGCCAGACAGACCTATGGGGGTGACGCGGTAAACTGCAGCTCTCACGTGCCTAAAAAGCAGGAGAGCAATGTGACCCAGGGGTGACGCTGGCGGCAGGGAATCCCGCTTGGCCTTTAAGGCAAGGACTTACTGCGGTCACCATTGGCAGTGGCCCCCGAACCAGCCCTCCAGGGGCCGAGGCTTGTAGGGCTTGCTCACTTGTATGCCCTTTTTTCAATGGCTACCGGGATCAGCAACAGCCCACCTGTCCCGTCCCCGTTCCCCTCAAGCTGGTGTCTGGCCCTTTAAATCCCCAGGCTCAAGCGCGCCGCTCCCCACCACCCGGGCCAGAGGCGCGAACCCCCTCCCCCCCCCGCATAGCGGAGCGCACTCGCTGATTGGCTGGGGGGCTCTCGCTCTGATAGTCAACAGGGCCCGCGTGCGAGAGCCGCGGCCTTTTTCTCGTCCAATCGGCGTAGGGGTTACTGTCGAGGCGGGGGGGTGCCCGAGCGTCAGCCAATGGGAGGCGGCCTTCTTGG
>NW_005842015.1:1517405-1537666 GCF_000455745.1 Alligator sinensis
TCGCCCCCCCCCCCCCCCCCCAACCCTCTCCCAGGTTATCATCTCATCCCTTGTTGTCTAGCCCAGGTGCAAGTGGCAGCAGTTGAGGCGGCCCTGAAGTTGTCTCTGGGTGCGGGGGAGAATGATTCTGCCTCTCATCGAATTTGGAAGGGTGTTGTAATTGTGAAGGCTAAGTATCTCTCTCTCTCTCTTTCTCTCTGTGTCTTTTGAGAGAAGAAAGTTTTCAAAACATATCCTTGTTTGTGAAACCTGCCTTCTGGCATCGAGCTTACAGAACCATTTTCAAAGTACTCTGCAATAGGGAGGGGTGGGTGAGTCCCCTCTGCTGGTGCTGAAACTTTGGGCAAGTGAGCCCCCTCTGCTGGTCCCCTCTGCTGGTGCTATACGCACGCAGAGAGCTAGATTCAGAGCAGACTCGATCAGTCAAGTCTGCTGGAAATTAATGTGATCCAGCAGATTCTAGCATCATTTTTCAGCACAGGGGACACCGATGCATGTGATGGGGGGGCGCTTTGAACGAAAGCTCATTTGATGAACTTTTTTTCAAAGCACTGCACCACTGTTTTTCAGCACGGGGTATTTTGATACATGTGACACTTGGGTGCTTTTAATTAGCATGGCTCACTAATTAAAGCACCCTCCCATACCTCCCAGAGCATGGGTAAAAATGCCCTTGGTGTCTGAGTCTGTGGAGTTGCTATTATAGGCAATAGACTCTATATGGGTTGTCTCAGGCAGACTTTTTGAGGCAAGTGATTTCCCCCTCATCCCCCCCCCCCCCCCCCCCAGCTAATTTGAATACGGTGGCTTGGGGGTGGGTGTAACTCGAGACCCTAGTTTCACCTTTAGTTGGTAGTGACAGCTAACCCATTTTGACTCAAGGATCTACTGCTACCAGTTTTCTACTTGCAGAATATCAGACCTTTTTTTACATGAAAGTTAAGCTCTCTAGGGAAGTAACTAAAGCAATAAACATAGGCACTCATACACCTGCACTTTCTAAAAGAAATATACTTAGAGATTCTGACTTGCATTTAACATGTTGGAAATGCCTTGGTCTGTCATGCTTAGCTTTTCTAGCTTTCAAGGGTGGCCCTTTCAACACCTGTGTCATTCACAGGCAATTCCTTGATGTCAGTGAGGACAATGCAGGCTTGTTCTTTCCAGAATGGGTTTAGTATTTTTGATTCCTAAGCTCTTGGGTTTTCTGTTGTTGGAGGCATTCTGGTTCATACTCTCTTCATTGCTGCAGATTTCTAGATTTTTCTGACGCATGCAATTTTGAATAGGTCCAAGTTCTTTATATAACAGTTCACCAGAGGTGTGTGTCTGTATCAATTTTTCATTGCTAATATGTAGGAGAATTGCCTGCCTTTGACTGTTGTTCAAGAAGTCCTTCAGTATCTCACTTCTTCACGCTCTGCAGTCAGCAGTAAGACTGATGAGAATTGTATTTATTTTAATTTTCTGCTGATGAGAGAATGAAGTGCTGAGCTGCGGCAGACCCATCAGAAGTATGGAACATGGAGGAAGTATAGTATAAAACTTGCCTTCATAGTAGTATACATGCTGAAACACCTGGATTGTGATTCTAGTGGGGTGGTATCTTTTATGGGATCAACTGCATAGTTGGGATGGACATAGACTACCCTACCCTGGACCTTGTCAAGTGATTCTCAGTGGTAGATCAGGGTAGGGTAGCCTATTCTTCCCCCCTCCCCTCTGTTAATTACCAGGGGGCATGGTGTCAGATCTGGGGAAGATTACTTTGGTATGGATGTAGAAGTGTGAGTTGCAGCTTCCACTGGCCTAGCTGCACATGGTTGCCTTGTCAGATGTGACATTTGCCATGTTACTCCTTGTGTGTGCTTTTTTGGTTTCTGTGGGGATAAGATGCAGTTGTTTGGTTCCATGGACCGTGTAGGCCAGGGGTCTGCATTGTTTTAGGGTAGAGTGCCAAGAACACCTGCAGCCTTGCCTTGTAAGATGTTGGCATGCCAGGGGTGGATGGTGGGGAGTTGAGGGGCCTGATCCTTGTGGCAGCGCAGCTCTGGCTGCTTCTGCGCCATCTGCCCTGAGGCATGTGTGCGTAGCATAGTGCCTTCACATGCCATGCTCGTATGTTGGTTGTTTACCTCTGATCTAGGTTCAGGCAGATTTGGCTTTATCGTATGGTTCATGGCAGGCTGGATTTGATTTAAATGAGTGGTGTAAAATCACTATTTAAATCATAATTTAAATCTCTGGGCAGGAAGCCTCGATTTAATCATTGTTTTCTACAAATAGTACATCCTTGTTGTTTGATATCCTTTATCCATTTAACTTCTTGAAACTTTGTACTTTTAGAGATAGGTAAGTGCTTGACTGTGTATACACAAACTTGCAGAAAGACTGCAAGACTGACTATAGGACTGATGGGTGGGTAAATCAGGTCTGTTCTCTCATTTCCGTATGCTGTTGTTATCTCTGGAGACAAGACTCTCCTTATACCTGAAAAAGGGTGTTTGTGCCCAAAAGCTTGCAAAGAACAATTTTCCAACTATTTAGTTGATCTAATAAAAGATATCCCATCTACCCAGAGACCCTTGTCTGCCTATGATCTCTGGAGACAGAAATCCACAGTTTGAGAACTGAAACCAGGCATCACAGAGATGCTGAATGGGATCTTCTAGACTGAGCACTGAGTTCCCGTTGAGTAGAGTTGTTTTCTTTAATCTTTACTAATCTATAAAGGAGCCTCTGGGGCCCCCCTAAGATTGGGCCCCTGATATAGTCTGTGGACTGTTGTCACCTATTTATAAAACTTCTAAAAAGGTTACATGAACATATTGTGTCATAGGGGTTATTTATTTCTAGTTACATACTCTTCCATGATGAGATCTTTGAGCTTTAACATATCTTAAATCTAAAACTATCTTTATATAACTAGCTTTATTTTTTAAAGCATCTTAATAAAAAATCTGATTAAATGAAATCTGATTTAAATTAAAAAAACATGTTTTGTTTTATTTTTTAATCATTGATTTTTATCCACCCTGGCTCATGACTGAAGAAAAATTGTTCTGTACCTTCTTTTCCTGAACACTGAAGTATTTCTCATTCTTTTAAATTAATCATGAATATGTAATCGTGTTTTCCATTCTCTTCAGTATTCCTGCATGAAGCAGGAATATATAGTTTATATGTAGGGGAAGGGACTTATTTCTACTGAATATTGCAATAATTCAAAAGGACCTATCATACAAAATGCATCTTCCTGTCCATTTTGAACTTTGCAGCTTTCTACAATTGATTAACTTACTGGAGGCAGTTACCCATTTCTTCAGTATAATGGGTGGACTGCCTGCCATGTCTGTGTAGTTCCTGTGGTGTGATCCAAAAATACTTTCCACCCTTGCCATGTTAAATGGGTGAAACTTCACCCCTTCCATAGTAGTTGCTTACAGAAAAATCTAGATTAAAGGCACTGATTACTGACTTCTAAGAACTGAGATGTCCATGCAGCCCTTGGTCCTTACTGTGCCTGCCAGTCAGGATGCCAGTGGTGATTATAATCTTCTCTAGCAGCTGTTTACTGAAAATTGGGGTAAATACTAGTTCACTTTGCATAGAGGTCATAAACTTATTTTTTTAAAGTAATCAAATACCTGCTCTGGAGAGCTCCCTTGTATCAGACTTTGAGCAAAAAGTCTCTTAAGCTGAAATTTGAGTCATTGGTTGATGTTACCTGTTGTGCCTAGGTGTTGACATTGCTGTATTTATGTATTCAGCTTGCTGCCTTTGTGGTTTTGCGACAATACAAAACATGTTTGTGGGTTAAATGTGTGTGTGTGTATTGACAAACTTATATATATTCACAACTTAAAGAAAATAGGCACCCCTCATCTCTTTCTGGATTCCCAAAAGAGCTAGTTTAGATCGTATGTGGAAAACCTGCAGTAAGCTTGGGTCTAGCTGTTGTTCATACCAGGGCTTTAATTTTACTAGTGTAAGATTTGTTTTTGTGTGTTTGGTTTGTTTGTTTCTTTTCCCCTTCTCACCCCCCAATATTTTCTAAATAAAGCTTCCTTTTATTTCAGTGTATTTGCCATCCATTCAGGAGCCAAATCCCCTTGCTTTGACGGATCGGGTTTCCCTTTTTCTTAGTGTTACCTGTGTTTATGCTCTTTAGCCTGGTGATCTGTTCTTCAAACATATGGCAAAAGCAGCTTGAAATTGCTGTTGTAACACTAAGAATTATATCTGTTCATGAACATGGGCACAACTGTGGGTTTTTCCTCTATGGATTACTGAGAAAATGTTGTGTCTGCAGTTATTACAACTAAATGAAATGCCTTTCATGATTTGCCAACTGAAGCACATTAATATGCAAATAAGTTGATACTTGCTAGGATGCTGTTCTTGGAATAAACAAGTTGACAGGTCTTTCTTTTGTCTTATTTGTAATTTTTCTCCTTGCCTGTTACTTTTAGAGAAGGAAGGGTGCATCTTTTTGTGGCAGGTTACTTATCAGTACAAGATCATATTGTTAACATACCTAAACTTGGTTATTTTTAGTGTATATAGCTCATGTTTTATGATGCCTTAAGAACAGATTTCAAGCTAAAATACTGTTGAAACCCATGTGCAGCTGGACCTGATAAAAGCAACAGCCTTTTACCAGCAGCATTTCTCCCAATAACTGAAACAGCCACTTAGGAACACCATGGCAGCAGTGGGAGCCACCCCTCCTCCCCCCGTGCCCTCCGGACAAGCTGTGGCTCCATCCTGTGTCCCGCTCTGCTTTGCCCTGCCCGAACTGGGCAGCACCTGCCCCAACCCCAATCCCACTCTCTCCCTCACCACAGGAACCTTGATCTGCACCCCCAGTCCCTTTCCCTCCACCACACCAGACTTACCAGCTGCATGCAGCTCTCCAAGCTGCTGGGCTATGCTCCTCACTGTCTACATTCTACTCTGGCTGCATACATGCATGAGGCATTTATCAGAGACATTATTGGCTACATCAAGCTGATTTCTGATGCAGTTCATTTTCTTTATATTGACGGTGAACCAATATCAGGCCGATGTGTTGGAGCACCTCTACCTACAAACTAAAATTCAGATGATACTTGGTATAAGTAACTTCCACTGAAATATGTGTAGTATGAGAGTTCCTGCTTATGGCTATTAGAATCTGCTAAGACATAGTTGGTATACTTCAGCTATTACTGCAGGCATCCGTCAATTTTAATCAGTTACTTGGAAACTTTTGTCCAAGAGAATTTAACAGTATTTTAGTTTTCTAAACTTTTTTTTAATGTTAACTTGCAGGCGGATACAAGTACACAGATGGCAGATAACAGGTAAGTTGGACTGCTTTTATTCTGTATCTGCTTTAAATTAATATTGCCACTTGCTGGAAGTTTCCAGATGTGGTACTTTCTTGGGTAAAGATAACCTTGCTAAACCTGGATAAGCAAAAAAAAAATAGCATAATGTCTGACATTTTGGGTTACCCAGGTTAGAACAAATGATTCATAGAATTTAAGTATACTGAAAAACTATCTTAGTTTATCTTTAGTTATGGGAATGCCCATTTTAAAGATGGTCAACAGAGTAGTTTAAGTAGTAGTGCTATCACTTTTTCAGCTTGTTGGTAAAATACCTTGCTATTGAGGTTATTTGCTTTGGGGTTTTTAAATAAAAAAAACTGCCACGCTGGTTGAAATTAGGGCATTCCTTTCCAGTTAGAGAAAAGTACTGACTGAAGGTTAGACTTTCACTCATTTCTTTAGAAACTCTTTTTAATGATTAATGCAAATCTGGTTCTGTGTGGGTTTGGCAACCAGAATGATTCCTTTATCTAGGTACCAATAAACTTGTTAATAAATATGATTAAGGAATAACAAAGCATTGCAAAGCTGATGCTCTAATTTTAAAATTTTTATATTTCATGTAAATGCCCATGTTTGTGGTGGTATGGCATGATGCAATATAAGCATCAGAACACACTGCCATGAGAAATTGCATCTAGTTGATGACAAAGAAAAGAGAGGTGTGTTTTGTTTTTTTTTTGTTTGTTTTTTTAAGTTGTAGTTGTACTTGCTTCTCTCTCATTTGAACTCAGAGTGAGTTCATAGAGTAATTTCAGCAATTTTCAAATTTTGCTGCATAAACTACGGGTTGCCTGGGAATTATTTGCTGACCATTCAAATGGTATGGCCTTGTTATTGTATCAGTTAGCTAAATTTCATTAAAGCCAGGTAAAATACCTCTCTTGTATCATTTTCTCTGTAAACAGTTGCTGTAGTTGTCAAAGGGTGCTGTTAAGCCACAGCATGGATAGGTGTGAAGGTGGTCTGCAAGATTTTCCTCTCATAAGAAAATGTGTGAAAAATAGAGGAACCCTTAATAGAGAACAGTCTGTATTGTGCACATCAACAGCTTTTGTTTATTTTGGTCACCCTTTGTGTTTGTGAGACCCTACTTTGCTGGGGAATTTGAAGGACTTTTACAACCAGCATACCTCTCAGAGCAAGAGTTGTTGGGATTTTTTTTTTAGGTTATTTTTATATAAGGACAAACCCTGACTTCAATTTTGAATAATTTAAAGTTAACTTTCAAAATAATCCCAAAATTAATATAGGAATTGGTACATATCTAGAGTTTCAGACAGGCATCACAGGGATGCTATTGCTGTTATAATATACTATCCTAGAGATATTTTTGGATAATCCGTTTTTCTGTATTGTTGTGTAAAAAGTCTTGTTTTACAAGGCCAAAAGTGGTCTGTGAATTCCAGCTGAACTGCTCCTGGTCTTCATTTGCTTGTGACCTCCTATTTTCTTGGTTCAGGTAGACTTTGTTTCACCAATTCTGTAACAGTTTGAATCCTGAGCTCCTGTGGTCCTTAAATAAGAGCAGTCATGTCCTGTTTTTCCAAATTTGCCATTTTCCATGGATCTTATAGAAGGAAGCCATATCATGGTCTCAGAGATCACTTATCTTTTTAACTGGAAAGATGGGGGCACCTTGTGACACAGACTTTAACTGGGGGTGAAGTACTACTGGTTTTCCAAAGCCCTTGTGTTCTTTATGGTTGTGGAGAATGTGGTCTATCTCTATTGCTTGAAGTTTTGTTTTTGAAGAAACCAGCACAAAAATAGATCTATAATCATGGTGGTTTGTAGTCCACAAGACTTGTAGTGGAATTTCATTTATTGCTGTGAGAACCTGGAATGCCCCCTTTCTCTAACTTAATAAACATGCAAGATGAAAGGAAATGGCTTCCATGCTGCAAGAGAGGTAATTGCATCAGAGTAGTGTTTCTGATGGGACTAGTTAAAGTACTGATTTAGAGACCATCTGTCAAAGCACTGTAGCTGGGGAAAGGAGCACTTTCCTTGGATTACCCAGCTACTCACCCCATGGATAGGTTTGATGGGATTCACCCAGGCAGGGTGGGGGGAGCCATGGCTATGCCTCCTGCACGCTGCTTCTCTGGTAGCAGCTCAAGGGGATGCTGCAGGAGCTGGGACCATGCGTGTAAGGCTGTACCTGAAGCTGGGCGTTGGAGGGGCATGGCTTTTGGAAGCTGGGAGCCTGGTATTGCTGGTTGGTCACTCTGTCCGGGTCCCAGCTGGGGAGTGGGTGCCAAACTCCCAGTGAGCCCGGCTTGGCCCCTGCAGGATCAGGGCTGGATGCATGAGGGTGCCTCTGGGACCCAGCCACTGCCCCCATGCTGCTGGGAGGGGTTGGAGGCCATGGCTGTCAGTGGATCAGGCTGCCCTGCCACCAGTGCCCACCAGACAGGGCTCACCCTCTAAGGGGCCACAGGGAGCTGTTTCCCACCCTGGGCTGGGTAACTGCTGCCTCTCCCCATATTCCCAGAGCTCCAGAGTGCTACTGTCCTCTTCTGGTCTCTGGTTACATTTGTTGCAGCTGGCGGTTTTAAACAGCACTAATAATTGGGGGTGGGGTGGGGGAGGGGGAGTTCTGTCTAAATTTTACTAAATTTCCTGCCCCCTACCCCCTTAATTAAGCTTAATCCTGAAAATTTGAATAGATAAAAATAGAAAGAAATGCTTAAAAATAAACATGCCTTAGCCACCAAAATTATTAAAACTATGCCATAAAAATAGGAGTTAGTAGGTCAGAGAGAAATGGCCCAAAAAAGAAAAATTGGGAACCCCAAAAAATCCATTTTTTGAAATGGAAATATAAAAAGCAGCTTGGACTGGGGATTGCATCTGAATACATTCGTTATTGATACAAATTGGTGTGGAAATGGCAGCTGACAAACTGGAATAATAGTATCCATCTCTTTTTGCCCTTCAATCCCAGACTCTGTATTTGTCTCTGTGATGCAGGAAAAGAAAATGAGTCTTGGGCATGTACGTGCCCCAGGTACCTGCATCTGCCTCTCCAGGGGAGACTGGCTACAACTCAGTGTTTGTTCAGTACATGTAAAAATTTCTGTCTCCAAAATCAGGTGCTGACTATACAGCTCCCTTGGTTACTCCTTGTAGAAATCAAGCTAGTTCTTTTCACTCCGGTTTTAGGCATCTAAAGACATTGATGGCCAAAAAAAATCCTTTAGAGCAGTGATTCTCAACTATGGTGTTGCATCACTCTGGGGTTCTTCAAGATCCTTTCGTAGGTGCCATGCAATGTTAGCACTGTTGGGTGTGCAAGCATGTTTCATAAAATAAACCTAGAGATGTCCAACAGGAATCCATAGAGTTAAATACATTATGCCCTGTTGTGGTCTTTAAGTTCTTTGCAACAAAAAAATTGCTCTATTTTTCTGTAGACAAAAATGAGTGTTAAAACTAATTTGGCAATTTATAAGGGGTGCCTTGAGTCTAAAAAGGACCACTGCTTTAGTGGGATCTGCCTGCTTAGATGTTTGTTTATTTCATATCCTACTTTATAATGTCATCGTTTCATAAATAACGTCAGATATTTTCATGATTTTTTTTTTTTTTGTCTGGCTGTAGTGACAGCTTTATATCAAAGTCATGATTCTTTCTAGTGTATGAATCTGACTCTTACTTTTTTAGTAAAACAGAAGATGCTGCCTCAGATTCTGTGGAAGCTGCTAAAAATACAAGTGACAAAAAAGGTAAAGTGTAAAAAGTAACTGCAGAATTCTGCTGAGGGTGGTAAGCATTCTGTGTCTTGTAAATATTTTGTAGTTTAATATTAATAAGTTTCAGCACATCTGAAATCGCATACGTGTACTTCCTGGGCTGATGGACATTTGCCAGATGAACTTATGTCAGGTTCTTTTATTTGCTCATGGCACTCTCGCAAATAACTTCTGGTTCAACACTTTTCCATTTTTAGTGTGGTCAGCAGCAAAGGCTTTAGAGTTGAGCGGAAAGCAGCTAATTCAGTTTTAATTGTGAAAATAATTAGAGAACACTAGTAAATGGTCAATTTTTTTATGTGCATCTGTTTTTTCATACTTGGGGTTTTTAAACATGCATGAAGTGCCTTTGCCAGAGAATATCTTTTGGTGAAGTTGCAAAGGGCCTCTGGCTGAATATAAATTTCAAATTAAAGTAGTCTGTGTCATATGTCAATGCAAGGGGCTCTGGTTACACAGACGACCTGAATTCTCACATTGCCAAACTTGGGTGCTTGACTTTTGTGATCTTAATGTCCTTTTGACATACTGTATTTACTCAAATCCAGGATTATTTTGAATTTAAGATGACCCTCCCCAATTTTTTATATACAATTCAAAAATTCTATATATGAAAAATTTTCCATATATAGAATTTTTGAATTAGTGGAAGCTTGTCTTAAATTGCTTCCGCTCCTTCCCTCACTGCTATGGCAGGGAAAGCAGCAGTGGTGGGGGGCAGGGCAGACCCTTCCCTTGTCCCCTGCTGCCTGTCCCTGCCCCTCACACTGTGACCCCTCCCATGACCTGCTGCCTTAGCTCTGCTCCTGACTGGGGGACTCAGCATCCGTAGTGACCGTGCTTAGCCCAGCCAGAGAGAAGTGGTTGGCAGTTCCTGGCTAGGCCAGGTCAGGGCTGGAGGGACAGGAACTGGAGCCGGAGCAGAAAGTAAGGTGGGAGAAGCCAGCTGCATAAGGGGGCGGGGCTGGCTGTGGGAGGGGTTGGGGGGAAGGCAAAAGGTGAGGTGGCAGGTTGCAGTCTCCCCTTCATTCCCCTTACCTGCATATCCCTTCCCTTTCAGCTGAGCCATTCCAGCTTGGAGCAGGCAGCAGCTCAGCTCTGGCTTCGGCCCAGGGTCAAAGCTGAGTTGCTTTCCTGCCCGGGGTGGTACTTGTATCCAAGATATGGCACTCTCTCTCCTCCCAGGCTGATTTTGGGGTGGGGGGAGAAGGGGCATTGTGTTGGATTTGGGTAAATAAGATGTAATTTTTTTTGTAAATAATATAAATACAATGATGAGGACAAGGGTGGAAAAGCTTTTTACATGTAGTTTTCTACTAAGATCATCTTGCTGTTGGCCGTGCTAGTGATCTTTTCTCCTCCCTCCCTGCCCAGTTTATGGATGGCTCAAGAGCTGGGGCTAATGTGGCAGTTGGGATGCTTTAGTTGCCAGCTGGGACTGCAGGGAGAAGTGGTGAATTCGTTGATGCCATACTCAGGCTGTGAGCCTTAGTGACAAGGTTTGAACAGGTATCCCAAGTGGAAGATTCACTTGGTATCCTTGTACACTTTTTTTCCTTATTCATTCATCTGCTCATTTGTCTTGCTTCTGTGTTTGAAAAATGAGCCAGTACTGCTGCTGCTAACAGTTCAGTAATAAAATGACTAGTTACAATTCAAAAGTTAAACAGAAATGCTTAGTAGCCATGTCTGTACGAGACACTGACTGTGCAGTCGTTACTGCGCAGTCATTTAGTGCTTGGATAAACAAGTACTAAATGACTTGCACAATAACCTGCCTTACTGCATGGTAGTGCTGAAGAATGGCTGTTTTGTGACGCTGACTGCGCAGTAGCCTGAGAACTGTGCAGTAGTGTCTCATCAGTTTCTGCCACGTGACACTACAGTGCAGTGGTCTTGGGCTACTGTGTGGTCAGTCTCTCATGTGGACGTGTGCAGACAGTACCAAAAATAAAAATCTGTAATAGAGCATCACTTTGCTCCAAATATATTCAGATTTTATTGCATGTCCTTTTTTAGAAAAGCTAGCAGATCAAGTGATGCAAAATCCACAAGTCCTGGCAGCTCTCCAAGAGCGACTTGATAACACATCTCACACTCCTTCAAGCTATATTGAAACGTAAGTACTGGGCATGTTAATAATACAAGACAAAAAAATTAGAAGGCTGACTTTTTAGGTGAGATAAAGGGGAACAGAGACGGCTGAGAAAGGAATATTGCCTCTGTAATGTGCAGTGCAAAGGTAGTTTTTGGATCTGATGTCCCAACCAAAAGAATATAGTTGGTTTAATTTAGTATTTGGTTCTTTAACTTCACATGGTTTGATACCTTATCAGACTTAATTGGGTTTCAGATCACTTATCTGACAGTGCAGCTATTCTTCTGCTTCCTTCCCCATCAGGATGTATGCTCTTTCTAGGGCCACCAAGCTGGATAGAGTGAAGGTTTCGACTCGTTTTGAAATTTATTCACCTCTAATATTCTTTTCTTGTTCAGCCTACTTCAGGGTTTGCTTTGAAACTGACTCAGTTTGTTCTAACAAGTTTTGGAAGGCTTGATTTGTATTGGTTTTGGGTTCTGGGGTTTTTCTTAGTTTGGGGTCCACAACTGGGCATCTCTGTTTGAAGACTTTTGCTTATTTTTTACATGTTGGAAGGATGCCAGCTATTTTATATAAACTTCTAACAGTTGAAAATAATGATGGCAGTGTGTGTGTGCAATTTTTGTCTATATCTATATTTCTTTTCACTACTAAATGCACCATTTTATTTCCCATAGGCGAGTTAACTCTTGTTGTATAAACTTGGGTATAAACAAAGATATTAATTTCAGCTCTTTTGAAATACAGGGGAGGGAATGGTGGAATGGAAGATAACATCTTTGAGGAAAACATGGGTAGGAAAAGATTCTTTTCAGACTTTGAAATGGGTTTTGAAGAAATGTGCATGGCTTCTATTAGCACACCAAACCTCTGTGTGATTAACACCAGGGTAATTCACAGTGAATATCCTATGATGGTGAAATAGCTAACCTTTTAGACTTAGAATTGTTTGTTTCTAGTTTACCAAAAGCAGTGAAAAGAAGAATTGATGCCTTGAAACAGCTCCAGGTGCAATGTGCCCATATAGAAGCTAAATTCTATGAAGAAGTTCATGATTTAGAGAGAAAATATGCAGCCCTGTATGAGCCTCTCTTTGACAAGGTAGGAAGACACTAAATCTTTTGCTAACTATTTCTGTCTGTAGTTTTGATTTTAATCTTTAACTTATTTTGTACCTTTCCCTTTAATTTTGCCTGTGGCTATGAAGAGCAGTGGAGGCCAACCTTTTTGGCAGATGTGCCACAAATTAGCCTCCCACCCTGTCTGAGTACTGATCTGTTCCCTTTTCTCTGCCTGATGTGCTGCTCTGCTTTCTGCTCCCTGCCCTATCTACCACCATGTGGCCTGTCCTCTCACCAGTCTGCCATGTGCTACATAGAAGTTGCCCATGCCATGGTGCCTGTGCTGCAAGTTAGCCATTCTTGATCTAGAGAATCTAGACTGGTCGTCCAAACTCTAGTTTCTCTGTGGCTTTTTTTTCTCACAGTCTAAGATGGGAGTGGGCAAAATACATCTCTGCCCTTATGCTTCTGGCTCCTGTGTGTATTGCTGCCACCAGGCCTGGTCCTGCTGCCCCAGCACCCCAGCCCATCTGCCCTGCACCCGCTGCCAGGGGCGCTGGATGGTGTGGGCAGGTGTGGTCTCTTTGGAGACTGGCCCTGGAGCCCCGTGGGTACAGTGTGCTCAGCCAGGTGGATGGTAGCACTGTGCGAAACGACTGTTTCGATTTGCTTTTGGATTCAGCCGTTTCAGAGGACAGCGATTCATTTTGGATCTCTGTCATTTCGTTTTGGCTGAATCTGTTTCAGAGATTAGGCTCTGTCAAACCTCCAAATCTGTTTCGAACGGGCTGCAAGGGAAGCTTCACACAGCACTACTGCCCAGCCCCAGTGGGGAGCAGGACGGGGCCGTGGGTGGCTCATCGGGGGGAGGGGAAGGGCCTATGCTCTCTGTGCAGGTGAGGAGACCCCACGTGAATCTCTGATTCCTGTCACACTGGGTCGTGGGGCAAGGAAGTGGCACAGAATGGCTAGCAAGCCTGCAGGTCCCTGCCGCATGACTCAGCTCCGCAGGGAGCAGAGATCCGCACTGGGGGTCTCCTCACTGCTGCTGCCCACCCTGCGCTGCCCTGGGGATGTGGGGCTGCTCAGGGTGGGCAGCGGCAACAAGGAGACCCCTGGCGGGGATCTTTGCTCCCTGCAGAGCCAGGTCGCACGGCAGGGCAGTGCTGGTTCCTGCTGCATTACCTGGCTCTGCAGGGAGCAGAGATCTGTACTGGGGCTCTCCTCGCCACCGCTGCCCACCCCGTGCAGCCCCGGGTCACTGGGGCAGCGTGGGGTGGGCAGTGGCAGCAAGGAGGCCCCTGCTGTGGATTTCTGCTCCCTGCGGAGCGGGGTCACACGGCAGGACAGCAGGGTACAGCTGTTTCCCCGCAAATCCGGCTTCAAAACTCTCATAGAATCATAGAAGTAAGGTCGGAAGGGACCTTCTAGATCTTCAGGTCCGACACCCTGCCTGGGCAGGAAGAAAACTGGGCTCAAATGACCCCAGCCAGGTAGGCATCAAGCGGCTTCTTAAAGACCCCCAGGGTAGGAGCCAGCACCACTTCCCTTGGAAGTTGGTTCCAGATCCTAGCCGCCCTGACTGTGAAGTAGTTCTTATGGATGTCTAATCTAAACCTACTCTCCAACAACTTGTGGCCGTTATTCCTTGTTATCCCGGTGGGTGCTAGGGGAAACCAGGTCTCCTCCAAACCCTTCTGGTCCCCCCCCCCCCTAGTGAGTTTATATATGGTCCCCAGGTCCTCTGAAATTTTCCAAAACATTTCCAAAACGTTTTGGATGCTTCATTTTGTTTCGGAGATATTTCTGAATCTTCCGTTTCGATTCGGATTCAGTGTTTCAGGTGCTGAAACGGCTGCTGAAATTCCACACAGCCCTAGTGGATGGGATGAGGCTACGGGCAGGTGGGGAACTGTCCAGGAACTGGGTGGGTGGTCAGGGCAATGACAGCTCGGGGCTGGGGCCCAGGGCAGAGCTGCAATCTACTCCCTGTCCATACCTTGCCATGGGTGTGGGTTCCACAGTGTAAACAGCTGTGATGGGGGGAGGGGGCTGAGGCCAGGTCAGCACCCCGCCCTCTCTCCCTGCCCTCAACAGCTTGCTAAAACTCTGTAAGTGGCTGTCCAGCCCAAATAATTGCCCACCCCTGGTCTAAGGTTACAGACGGGAACAACTATACCATCAAACAAAAATAACTAGCCAAAGTTTTGTATCTTGAAAATATCATTTCTATCAGACATGTATAGAGCTTATTAGGGTAATCAGATTTTAACATCAGGAATACATACTTTATTCAGTGGTTCAAACTGATCCATATTTTACATTTTCACTTCTACAAAAATCCTCAGATTTTAAAGGTATGTATTTGTTTTTAAAAATTGAGTGAGTTACATTGCTGCTTTAGTTGGTCACAGAGCAGTTGCTGGAGAGTGGTGTGAAACACCCCCTTTTTTCTTTTTTTTTTTTCTTTTTCCCTTCTTTTAATGCATTAACTACAATACTTGAGGTCATGTCGCCTGTTTATTGGAAGTATTAATGTAATAGTATACTAGCTAATCTAATAACCTTTATTGAAATGGATACAATTATTTGAGCACTATAGTCAGTTGGTCAAGTCTTCTGTAGGGTGTGGTACATACACAGGCTAATAAAATATCCTATTTAAAAAAGGAAAAATGCAAAGAAAACCCCCCAAAATGCCATGTTTCACAACGTCATGAAAAAGGCACTACATGGATAATCCTTCTGATTCCCAAACAATTTCTTACTGGTGTAAAAAGATACAGTGGGCAGAGTTTTTGAACTACGTTACATGTGAAGTTCAGCAACTGGTCAAGTTCCTAGTTGCTTTATTTTAGTGTTTCTAAAAACATTAACGGATGACAGTGTTAAACTAGATTTATTCTTGTTTTATGTTTAAAAAAAAGTAGCAAAAGAGATCCTTTTCCTTTTCAGGAAGGTGCTGATATTCTAAGGTATAAACTAAACTACATGAAGGAGGCAAACATTGTTATTAACACAAGAATTCCTCTTTTTTATGTATTGGCTTTTCTTTAGCTAATCAAATTGCATTTTTTTGGGCAAAATTTGGGCTTTAAGAGTGATAACCAAATTGTATTTAGATCACTGAGCCCCCCTGTTCTCCCACCTCACCTGTGCACCCCAGGATTTGGCTCTGGGGGCCAGCACTGCCCTTGGCCAGCCCTGCACACTGATAATTGTCTACAGAAATCTTTCCTTTTTGCTGTAATTCCTTGTCTGTCGGGGCTACAATATCACTCTGATACCACATAATTGAGAGAGGTGATTATAGGCTGATTTATTTTTACTGACTGTATTAAACACTCATGCATCGGACACGGCAGCCATCAACGAACTCATTGGCGTGTGCACCATGCTCTGTAAGGAGCGACAGTGCTAACTGAATTAAACATATATGTTAATTTGTGGCCTGCTACGAACAATGATCTTGTATTGTTTGAAACTGACTAGTAAAACAGTCCTGCTTCTAATATTCTTATAGATATGTCCAAATAATTGGGTGTATTGTTGGCTACATTGCAGCATTGCTAGAATCTGATCCAGGGAGAACTGTACCACTGAGTTACTCTGGTGGTAGAGAACTGGGATGGTGATCTTGAATCGGTTCTATTTCCTGCTTGTGAAGGGATTAGCCCTGGGGATCTGTGGCTGGTTTTCAACCCTTGGGTTTGTTACAGCTTAGCCTTTATACTGTTCTACTGTTGCTAACCTAGACTGAGCAGTTACTCTGGTGCAAAGGTGAACTTTTTATTCCTACTCTGCTCTGCATAAGGGATTTGACTCTCAAACTGCTCTCCTGTTGTAGAAAGGCCTCCTTAGCAGAGGAGTTATACAGGGACAGGAACAGCAAAACTGTTAGATGGTATTACATATGTTCAAAGTAAGCAAACCATAAATTATCAGAACTATCAGGGATAACTTGTGTTGTTTTTTTTAGCTGTAATTCTTGTTTGCAGTTATCTGAAAGTGTAGACCTCATTTTCTTTTATTCTTACTTTTAAATGTGTAAATAACTTTAGTTGTGCTCTGTTTTTTTTATGAAGCTTACTCTTTAATGCAGGGTTGTCAAACATAACTCACAGGCTTGATCATGACTGTGGAGCTGTGACCTGGACCAACCCTCTGCGCTGCCCCTGGGTAGACAAGCTGCATGCAGCGTGAGGGTTGGATCCCATGCTGCAGGCAGCACAGTGTGTTGGTCCAGGGTACCACATGCAGCGTGTGCACCCCTGTGTTGTGTGCAGCATCAAATCCAGCCCATACTGACACTGGGATCCATATGCACAGTGAGCCTTGGAACCATTGTGTGCTGCTTGTGGTATGCAGGGCTGGACTGGCTGCATGTGCTGCATGTCACAGGAGAGGTGGTACAGCTCCATGCCACACCCTACCTGACCTGGTGTGTTGCCTGGACCTGGTGCTGTGATTGCTCCACAGGAGGCCAGTCCTGGTCTGGACTACTGATCAGCCCCAGGGACACTCGGCATATACCCTTGGTTTAATAGATGTAGTGACCACCCTTACAACATGCAAGTCTGTTACTTTCAAAGTCAGGGATGTGTATCCTTGTTCATGGGTCACTCTTTTCCTTGCTTTTTGATAAGTTATGAGAAGTCATTTTTTATTTGAAGATAGCACATTCAATATTTTTGTCTAGTCTTCTGTATTAACATGGATAACTTGCCTGGAGGAGCCTTTAGTACCTTTTTCCATTAAACATATCACTTTCTTTTGCAGAGAAGGGAATTTATCACTGGTGAAGCTGAACCTACAGATGCAGAGTCGGAATGGCACAGTGAAAATGAGGAAGAAGAAAAACTAGCTGTGAGTAAAAATTAGATAATGGTTGACTTGGAAATAAATACTGGTTCATCAAATCTTTTATAAACAAAAATAAGTAGCCAAAGTTTTGTATCTTGAAAATACCATTTCTATCAGACATGTAAAGAGCTATTGGGGTAATCAGATTTCCACATCAGGAATACATACTTTATTCAGTGATTCATATTTTACATTTTCACTTCTACAAAAATCCTCAGATTTTAAAGGTACGTATTTGGTTTTTAAAACTTGAGAAGCACACATACTGAATTACATAGTGAACGATACTGTTTGATGACCGTGGCCTGTCATTGCTTGCACTGTTCGTAACCTGTTCGCAGTATCCTCCTGCTAATGGGTTCCATTCCAGTGCTATATTAAATCCCTGAAGTAACAGAAGGTGGACTGTTCATCTGTCTGTCTGACCCTCTTTATTTTGGGGGATACAATTGGCTTGTATAGTTATAAATACAGATTTGGTAAGTCTCTATCTTATAACTTCCTAGCACGTTTCCTTATAGAGTAGGATTTACTCTAGTAGAAATGATTATGGCAGTTGGATTTTTATGTACTCTCTGTTCAACAGAAAACATTACATTTTATAAAGAGCCTAATAAGAGACCTAAAAACCTGCTTGCCTAAATATATAGCTTCTTTATATTTCACTTACTGGGTACATTCAAAGTTTGACATCTTTCTGGTGTAAGCAAGGTGTTTTAAATGGTTGCCTTGCTCTTCATGCTGTCTCCTTTGCCTTGTTTTCAGGTTTTTAGTTTTTCTCAGTTCAACACAAATAGTACCCTCTTTGTTTTTTACTACTTAGATGTTTTTTGATAACCCACAGTATTACCACGTGCACCGACAAGGTTTCTAACCTAGCGGATGAGTAGCAACAGTTAACAGAAGTTGCCAGCCTGTCTTGAGGACCACTTTCAGTAACTTCCAGCAGCCTGCAAGCAATTTGAGTTTGTATTGTTGTCTGAGACTTCTTATCTGCCTATATTTGCATAATAATACAGCAATTACTCTTGCAGACTGTTTTAAATATTGCCAAAAACATTAAATGTATTGCTTCCCTGCTCTTTACTCATAATTCTCATCTCTGTTTTCTGGAGGCAGTTTATAAGTGTATTTGCTGCCACCTAGTGGTAGGCAGAAAAGCAGCAAAATATTAATTCATAGTAGAAGCCTGTTTTTCTTTAGTGTTCACTGGGGGACACATTAATAAAATCCCACTCTGAATTCCTTGTTTTCTTGTATTTGGAGACTGAAGTTGTCCCTCTGAGCCTGTATTGCATATTCCATAGGTACGTCTCATTATTATATCCTCATCTCTGATTAATTCTTAAAGCAGCAAAGTTTTTTGCAGAATGCTTCACAGAAGTCTTGGAAAGACCATTTCTGCCTAGTGAATTAATTTTAAATTCTAGATGGAGCATGGCAAGTGAAAGTGTGAGGACTAGGGGGCTGGTTGTTATAATGTCAGGCCCACCGCATTTTCAGGATAAGCATTAGGAAAAACAGGTTTACTTGTTTTTTATCCTGAATATAAGTTAGTAACTACAGACAGACCTTGAACTGCTGTTACCTTTACAAAATCCCACAGGAGACTCAAATAACCAAGGGAAGGACCAAAAGGATTAATGTGCTAAAAATACTAAAATAAAAACCGCGCTAGAAAATATTTTTAGTTGATATTTTAATGTGCATAAAAATGATGCTAGTGCAGAAGTCCCCACCGAAGGGGGCCTGATTGTTAGTTAATCCTACATATAAGTAGAGCAAGTGGTCTAGTTCTGTTGCTTTTTTTTTATGATTCTTTTGGGGAGGAAGAAAGGTAGACTTCACAATTGGCATAATATAGTTAGTAAAAAAAAAAAAAAAAAAGTTTGGTTCTAGGCCCATGGCATTCCTTGGGTTTTAATTTTTTTTTTTAATATATATATAAAAAAAAAACCCAGAATATAGTAACCTGGAAATCTGGTAGGCAAGATTTCCAAGTGAATTGAAAGGGTTGAATACTAAATTAGCAGCGGTGCATGTATTTCAAAATTGACAAGTATTCAAACTGTTATCTCCATTTGACTTCATCTGTAAGTGTTAATCCAAAGCAGTCATTGCAATTATTGCTAAATAAAGTTCCAAATAACAAGTTTTACAAATTGAACAGGATTCAGATACTTGATAAATTAAGAGTTTGTGATTTTTTTTTTTTTCTTAAATATTTCTGCATGTATTTCCTAGGGAGACCTGAAAAATAAAGTAGTAATAGAAGAGAGAGAAGCAGCAGCAACAGAAGAGGCAAACCCCAAAGGAATTCCAGACTTCTGGTATACAATCTTTAGAAATGTAGATATGCTAAGCGAATTAGTACAGGTAAGAAAATTCCCCTTGGCAGTATTTACTTTTAACCATTTTGCATAAAATTATGCCTTCTGTCCTTTTAATAGATAGTACATGAAGTGTGAGGTTTTTTGAGAATAAAGTTGCCTTAAAATAAAATACTTGCGGAAGACAGCAATAATCAAGTACAGACAACGGAAAGTTTGAAAAGACATATTATTTGAGAACTGGTATTTCATTAAGTTCTGTCTCCTGTTAAAACATATCACATACTGCTCACAACAACTGTTTCTGTTTTGATTTTTGCCACCTTATTTCATAAAGAATAGGTAGGTAGTTTTATATGAAGACATCTTGAGTAGGTTTAAAAAAACCAAACAATACAGAGATGTTGTAATTTAACAGTGTAGTGTCATTATGGAAGTTACCTGAACACTTCTTTTTGTCACGAGATTATTCCAAAATGTTAACTTTATTCATTCCACTGCTAAACCGATAGCTAACCAAAGATTTCATTTTCCAGTATATTAATATTAGATGGGAACAATACTACTTTAACATCAGCAATAAGTTTTAAAAATAAGAATTTGGCAAATTATGCTTGTGATTTAGTTTTCCAGCATTTGTATCTCAACCTCAGAACTTCAGCTAAAAGCTTTTGAGTAACCTACTATTTTTGATGTTTAGGCCATTGTTTTGAAACAAACCAATAAGGTACAGTTTTGTTTTTCTTAAGTATTGTGTATTCAGATTCTCTTTC
>NW_005842015.1:1537697-1539891 GCF_000455745.1 Alligator sinensis
GGAGTATGATGAACCAATCTTAAAACATCTGCAGGATATTAAAGTTAAATTTTCTGAACCAGGACAGCCTATGGTGAGTAGTTACTTTTTTATAAGATGAAGTAGTGGCAAGGCAGCCATTCAAAATTGTTTCCCCCCTCCCTGTTTTGGAGGGAGTCTAAAGATGTAGGTATGCTACCAGTTATTGATTCCAGGTTTTATGATCTTCAGTTTTTCTTGCCCTTTTTTAGTCTTGTTACTACCTGAATTACATATGAATTGGTCAGAATCAGAATTGACATTGCTGCATTATTGGAAACTACCCTTTCAGATAAGGTTCTATCCAAGAGAATAATTGCACCATATTCTGGCATGGGAAACGAGCAGGAGAAAGGAGAGAGCAGGGAGTAGGCTTTGCCATTAGAAGCAGTGTGCTGTCTTTCTGTGAGAACCCCATTGCTGTGTCTGGTTGACTCATGATGCTTGGAGTGAATGGAACAGCTTCATCACATTGTTTAGTGTGTGTACCTACCCTTCAAGCTAGTGACAAAGGTAATGTTTTCAACCAACAGCTTGAAGAGATTGAGAGAGCTCACAGAAATGAGACTTATGGTACTTGGCAACCTCTGTTGTTGATGTTGTTTTAAGAATTGGGCTGGTATTTTGGGCAAACATGGAAATGGTAATATGAACAAAAACGGCCAGCGAGCATTAGAAATCTGCAAGCCCAAATCTGTGTGTTTACCAACAACTACTTTTGTTGAGAAAATCACAAGACGGACTTCGTGGAAACATCCAAGGTAGGGCACTGGCACCAATTAGATTTAGTACTGACCAGGTGCAACCACCTGAAAGAGATCCTGTACAAGTTGTCTTAACACAGTGGTGACTGTGACACTGACCATGCCTTACTCTGCTGCAAAGTTAGAATCAACATCAAGAAGATCCATCATTGCAAAACTACAAGTTGTCCTCAGAAAGACATGAGCAAAACTAAAGACAGAAAAATGCAGGCTATTTAATTAAGTTGTGAAATCAGGTTTGTCTAACAAGTCAGCCTCCAAGGCTTGGGAAAGCTTAAAACTTAACATGTACAATGCTGCTGTAACAATATTTGGGGAAAAATGCAGACTGGCTTGAAGAGGACTCTGAAACCTTTGTACCACAGATGGAGAACAAAAGGACAGTGCTAACCAACTATAGGAAATCTCCCAACACTAATCCTAGAAAATCTTGAGAAAGGATTGAAGAGAAGTACAAAAAGAGGCTAAGAGGTGTGCCCAAGATTTTTGGCTGAGACACTGATATTCAGGAAGCAGCTAATGCAGGTGATAGCCACGGAATGTACAAAGGCAGCAAATGAACAATTGGTCCAGTTGAGAAGAAAACAGCTCTGGCTAAAGAATTAAATGGAAATACCACCAGTGATAGATAAAAACAACTCGAGCATTGGGTTAAACACTATGGAAATGTATGCTCCAGAGAGACTGAAATCAAACTCACAGAACATGAAGAATTACTACAGTTTACAGTAATGATGGATTTGGACATTGAGCCTACATGAGAAGATTTGCAGAAAGACTATAAATGGATTCCTGGCACCAAAGCTTCCAGAAATGACAGTCTGCATGCTGAAATCCTACGAATGTGCCAACAGTGAGTTTTTTTCAAAAGCTCCATGAAGTTCTATTGCTCTGTTGGAAAGAGGAAGTGGTACCGCAGGACTTTTGAAGGTGATTGGGTTTTACAGTTGTACAGAACCAAAGAGGATATAAGCAACTCTGACAACTATAGAGGTACCCCCTGTTGAAATATTGTCATGAAAAGTGTCACTTGCATCATGTTTCTTAAGCTGCAATCTCTAGGTGAATGGCTTTCAGGATGGATTCTTTGACACTTTTGCTCAGGATGCTCTACCATTGATATAATATATTCGGTCAAGCGTAGAAAAAACAAATACCAATGAACGGAGTCTTCTTGATTGACACAGGCCTTTGATATGGTCAACAGATGGGGCCTTTTTACTGTTCTGAAGAAACTGTATCCCCCCTCTGTTTCCCTCCTCCAAACTGTTGAGCATCACTTACTCATTACATCAAGGTATGAAGGCAGCTATAGTATTATGAAAACAAGGAATCCAATGCCTCTGACATCAACAACAGGGTGAAACGGGTGCCTTAGCCTCTGTGCTCTTTACCCTCTGCCCTTCATTCCT
>NW_005842015.1:1539901-1574899 GCF_000455745.1 Alligator sinensis
AATCCATTCAAGGGTGACAATGATGGGGCATTGATCTTTGAACCAGACTAGATGGAGGCTTGTTCAACATTGCAAGGTTTAGAATGAAAACCGAGTTGAAAGACCTGGTTCTGAGAGAGTTCCTGTTTGTGCATGATGCGGCCTTGGTTGCCCATAGTGAATCTTCCCTGCAGTATATCTTGAGCAGATTTTCTGAATCATGCAAGAGCTTTGGAATGGGAATTGGTCTCAGGAAGACTGACTGTGTACTAAGGGGTGGAAGAACTGTATATCTGCAGACTAAAGTAGCCGCTTAGTTTAAACAAAATTGCAATAAAGCTTTGAAAGTTACGCCATTTTAATGTTTAGTTTTAGGATAGACTCTATCAACGTGTTTCTCTTTTTGCCTTTTGCACTGTTCGTAACCTGTTGACAGTATCTTCCTGGAAATGGGTTCCATTCTGGTGCTACACTAAGTCCAAAATGGGAAGACTGACAAATTCTGTCTCTCTTCTACATTTGGGGACAAACCTAAATGGATTTACTTAGTTGGTTTAGTATTTTCTAGTCTTGTATAAGTGACTGAGCCCCAGCAGTTTGTAATAGTAGTAGAATTAGAATTTGATTTGTTGAGTAGGGGGGAAGCTTTTAAACTTTGACTTGCTCTTCCCTGTATTAGTTCAAAATTAGAATTCAAATCTAATTTGATCTTTATAACAATAATGGTTTGGTTTTGTTTTTTAAGTCTTTTTCATTAGAGTTCCACTTCGGGCCCAATGACTACTTTACTAATTCAGTCCTGACAAAAACCTACAAGATGAAGTCAGAACCAGACAAGACGGATCCTTTTTCATTTGAAGGCCCTGAAATAGTTGATTGTGAGGGGTAAGGAAAACTTGTGCTTTAAGACATTATGAGTTTCTAGTCCGTGTTCTCTAGATGCTGTTTTCTTTATCATGGTAGTGGTTGGCAATATATAAAGAGTCCTTGGGACAAAACTGCCCAACTGGTAGTAGAGGTGGTAAGCTCAAAGAATTTTATTAAGCACCACATTGCATACATATGAAATAAAATAGTGTTATTTAATTGTTATGTTTTTACAGGCTAAGGGTTAAATAATTAGACTAACCTTTCACTTCCAAGTCGGTGTCTCTGATTCAGATAAAAGAGGTAGTGACTAAAAAGTGATGCTTGCATTTTTGTGTAAACTTAACGGTGCTCTTAATCCATCCCCTATTGGAAACTTACCCAATTTGCAAATAGACCATCAACAACTGCTATTACATTATCATTCTTCAGTCCAGAAGAAAAAACATGTAGGTAATCATGCATGAGTGAATATCTTTTTGGCCTTTGAGTAGGCAGACTGTCTGACAGGGTCGTTGGTTCTAGTACTCTTGTGAACATGCCTTGAGTATAAACAAATATTGTACTCAAAAGTAGGGTATGATGCTTGTTTACAGAAGGAATATCTCCTGGTGGGTACAGTATTCCCCAGGAAGAGTATCTCCTGGTGGAAAAAAATAATTCACCTTTTTAAAATTGGTTCCTAAAGAGCAATTTTTGGAGGAAATTAAGTGTCTAAATGTAAGCAAGCCATTTAAAAAAATGTCTGCCTAACTGTCTTGGTGCCTCAGTTTGCAGGTACCTACATTTCTTGGCAAAATCTTTAAGGTTATTTACAGACATTTAAAAACCCCCTGGAGCTTTACTTTAAACTCTGTGCGCCCTGCACTTAATCCAGCATCTGCCCAGAAGAGGCATCGCATTAGTTAGACCCAGCTCACTGAATGTCTGTATAGTTTGGGAGCTTTAGTGGGGTCTCTTTAGCACTCTTATCTAATAACTGATTCAGTCAGTTGTGGGGGAGGGTTGAGGGCCTTGTGCAGAGCCCCCCATGCAATGGGGTGTAGCAGGGATCACCCCCAACCTGGCAGCACCTGGTGAGCCCTGAGGCTTTTTTTTTTTTTTTTAAAGGGCTGGGAGCTGGGGTGGGCAGGGCAGCCATGTGGTGGGGGGCCTGGGGGAGCAGGCAGGGGATAGGGGCTGGCAGGGGTCCCCACCATGGTCCCTGCCCCTAGTACTTACCAGCTCGGAGTTGGCCACAGCTCCCTGCTGCCCAAATCATCAAAGCTCTGCAAATCGGAGAGCTCTCCAAATAGAAGATTCGGAAAGCTTTGAATCAAATTGGACCTTTTAATTCAAATTTGATTCAAATCGCCACCCAAAGCTTCGCACAGCCCTACTACCCTCCTAGACACCGAAATACTCAGCTTGGCCATCTCCCAATCCAAATAATTTGGGATACTCAAACTAGGTACCTCTGTACTAGAGAGGCACCGATATATCAGTCCATATCGTATCAGCACTGATAAAGGAAAATTGACAGTATCAGCAATTGGCTTTTTTTTGGCTGGTGTAGCTGGCAGTGTCACTGGAAAATGCCATGTGCATGTGCTGCTGTGGGCTTGTGGTCAGAGACTATGCTGGTCTCTTCCTGGCAGGGCAGCTGGGCTGGGGCTGTGTTCAGGGTGGGCGGGGTAGGAGACAGCAGTCCTGGAAGTGGGGGCTACAGCCACCCCAAAATTTGTTATGGTTTCTTATGACTCACAGTTGCCTTGCCAAGGTCTGTGGATCTGCACCAAAGATTTTTGTTCTGTGGAGTATGTGTGGGCCGGGAGCGACCCGAGCCCTTTTCCGCGCTGCACGCGGGCTGTGGCCAGCAGCCCGGGCACGCCGGGTCGGAGAGGGAAGGCCGTCGAGCTGGAATTGGGCACAAACGCGTATCGGCAGTTTTAAAGATTGTTTACCCACACCTAGATGGCAGCGGTGTAGGCTGGAAAACTTGATTGAGTTGTGGTTACAGACAGGAAAGAAAACAAAACTCGAACCTGCAGGGCACGAGGGTACGTCGCAAAGGGTTCCGGCGACGGGAAGATGAAAAATACGAGGGTACGTTGCAAAGGGTTTCGGCGACGGGAAAAATAAACCTGCAGGACTCGAACCCGGGTAGAAGAGCTCTGAGATCGGTCAAGGATTCACATGAAGTTTGCTAGGCTCCGTGGGTCCAGTTCTCTTGCGCGCGGGAAGGGATACGTCTGGATTGCGCTCGGCGACGGGGAGCGGCTAGAGGATGGTCAGACCCCTGTTGCCTGCTTTAAATGCACTGGGTCTGTAAGGATCTGCAGCGCTTAGAGATCTTCACACAGCGTGAAATCTCCTCCTCCCTTGTTCGTGGAGTCCTCCAACTTGGGCGGAAACCACTCAAGCCTTTTATACGGCTAGCAAGCCAATCACTAGCTGCTACGTGTGAATAATTTAGAACTGGCCAATAATGGGACTCGAATTAGCATACAGATGGCGGGAACTCTTTGCAACGAGCATTTCTGTGCTGCAACAAAGAAATGCACCCTGCAAAGAAAGCTTCAAATTGGCGGGAAATTCTCCCTTGCACCGGGGTTCTCTTTTGCAGCAGAAAACTCCACCGTGCAAGGAAGCTGCAATTTAGCGGGGACAATTTAGCAGTGCCGAAGCACACAATAAAGAAAAATCACACCCATTGGGTTGTGACAGAGTAAACTTTGAATTTTTGCCAGTTTACCCTGTCAGAACTGGACCTTCCTGTTTACATCTTGTGATGTTAAGAGATCATAGTAGTGACCACCATATATATGCAGTTTTGTACTCTGAATTGCTGATAAAGAGATCATGTAGCTTTTAGCCTTTTAAACTGTGAATTTCAGCTTTTTAACCCAGTTTCTGTTCCTTAAAGAATAATATTTAGCATTCCCAGAAATATCCCAACCATGTACCAAAACCTTTCAGAAGCTCATACATAGATTGGCTGATGAATTAGATACTTTGCTGGTTTGGCTTCACTGTGGTGGTCCCATAGACCAACACTCCTTTTTGTCTAGGCCAGTGACTCAACCTTTTTAGGTTCATGGTACTTGTCCACAATCTTTTTTGAATTTGGCAGTACCCCAGTTAAGAACCATTATTTTTCTGCCTTAGCTTACCTCAGTAGCTCTCAACTGGGAGGGGGGTGCTGCTGTTTCCCACCAGGTAAGTGCCCTGCACACCGTACGCAGAGCCAGACTGAGAAGGGTGATGACATGAACATAGGCTCCTGCCTGCTTTAGGTTATCTGATAAACCTAAAGCAAGCAAGAGTGTCTGCTCTTGCTGCAGCCCTTCCTGGTCCTACTTTGTGCTCTGAGTGTGTGGGGGAAAGGGGTGTACTGGAAAGGACTTAAGGCAGCAGCGTAAACTTGTGTCACGGTCCTTCTCTGTCTGGGTGTGTACAAGATGGATGGGGCAGTTCAACCTGGACACCTTTTTATAGACTATGTTACTCTACCCTGCCTGATTTTTTTTTTTTTCAGTCTAACATGGCTACCTCTGTCGAACAGTTGACTGCTTAACTATCTGTGGGACAAGGTGTCCTAGGCCACTAAACTGTTCCAGAGTATGGTGGACTATTTTTTCCAATTAAGAGTTTGCTTCAGCATGTGAGTAGACAACAGGATTACTTTAATGTGCCCTGGATTTTATAGTATAAAGCAGAGCAGCTATCCTATTCAAATTGCCTGTAGTAGGTAGCATGTGGCTTCCTACCTGAGCAAACTGCCACCTCACTGTGAGGTTGACTACAGCAATGAACACAGGACTAACACAACTTTATTTTTACTTCTCTCTCCAAAGGTAACTGTCTGTTATGTGTCCTGACCGACCACAGTTATACTGTAGCTTGTTCAGTGTTTTGGGCAAACATGAGTAAAACTACAGCCTGACTTCAGTCTCTTTGATAGTGTGAGAGCCAAGTTGAGTGACAGTTCCAGTAGCATGGAGTTGAACAGCATGTCAAGTCAGTCCAAGTTGTGCTATGCAATGGCCTCGTATTGGATCTGCAAATATGTCTGTTTCCTTCACAGCTCTCTGATTCTCACAAAAGCTGAGCAGTTCTTTGGTCCTTTGCATGGGAATATGGATACTGGACTGGACTGTACTTTGCCTGGCTGTCCACTGCTCAAGAGGGTTGTTCCATGTCCCTCTGACACCCAGGTTGGAGAATAATTGCTACACCACACCATCTAGGCTGGGTTTCCTTGCACAAAAATGATTCTTAGGTTGGCTGTGTGACACTGTTCCCAACTTTGCAATGATTGAGCTCTACAGTGGGGAATGAATAGAGAATTTGGTCCCTTGAAGTACTTCTGTATCTGTACACTGAATGTTTAGTGTAATCTCTGTAACAACAGCATTAATACAGAACAGTGTATTCAAAGCAGGCTTAGTATTTTGTTAAGCTAATTCAGTTGCCTATAAAACTGAAACCAATCTTTGCCTCCCTTTTTTCTGTTATACTACTATTAAAGTTGCATATTTTCCCCATGTCATTTTGCAATAAAATATTGTTTCCCTTGTGCTGTCTGTAGGTGCAGTATTGACTGGAAGAAAGGAAAAAATGTTACAGTTAAAACAATCAAGAAGAAGCAGAAACACAAGGGTCGGGGCACAGTTCGAACAATTACTAAACAAGTCCCAAATGATTCGTTCTTTAACTTCTTCAACCCAATAAAAGGTAAGCTTGGGCTGTAGAAAAGGATTATTGGGACTTCTATGAATTACATGAACTGTATTCTTATCAGATTGGCTTGTTTATCTTGGCTATACTTATAGATTCATTAACCATGCTGTCTGTACCGCAGATATGTTCCTTTGAATATGTTCATATATACACCTCATTTGAAGTGGCTAAATCAGATCTAAAGTAGTGGGATATGTATTTGGCAAGCAGTAGAGTACTGCTATTAGACTGCAGTTGATTGCTTCCCTGAATCCAGCATTTAGAACAGTGATTCTCATTTAGATCCTTTAAGGGGTGCCATTTGGTGCCATGCAATATTAGGGTTACAAGCATGATTCACAAGATAAACCCAGAGATTTCAGATAGGAATTGATAGTGTTAAATACATTCTATCCTGTTGTGGTCTTTCCAAGTTGTTTGTAACAGAAATTGCTCTTATTTTTCTGCACTCAAGAAAAAAATTAACAAAGATTTGGCATGTTCTGAAAGGGGCTTGAATCTAACAAAATTTGAGAACCGCTGATCTAGAGTCTGAAATGAGAACCAAGTAGCAGAACAAAAAAGCTGCTATTTGCTAACAACTAAACAGTAGGGCTGTATGAAATTTCACTGGGTGTTTTGTTTCAAAGCGGTTTCGATGCATTTCAAACTCAAAACAGCGAAATCAAAATGGAGCAAAAGCCTTTGAAATGAAAAAAGGGCACTCGAAACGTTTAGAGTTTCGAAGCCGGGCTTGGCTTCAACGCTGGTCCCAGCCAGCAGCAGCAGTCTCCTGTCATCCTATGCAGATCCAGGGGCCATGTCCCCCAGGAGGATTCTGGCACAGCCCCCAGTCCTCCCAGGGGGTGCCAGCCCCCAGATCTGCATGTTGGATGACAGCATGCTGCTGCTGGCTGGGGCCAGCGGCAGCATCGGTCTCAGCTGGCAGCAGCAGTCTCCTGTGATCTGGCAGGCAAATCGGGGGCCTGTCTGCACTCCCAAGAGGAGTCTGCCAGAGCCCTGCGGCCCTCCCAGGGGTGCAGGTCCCCAGTCTACCTGTTGGATGACAAGAGGCTGCTCCTGCTGCCTGGGACTGGTGCTGGGCACAGACCACACCCAGCACCAGGAAGCTTGGTGCTGCCACCTGTCCCAGGTGACAGGAGCAGCCTCCTGTGATCTGGCAGGCAGATCGGGGGCCCGCACCCCTGCGAGGGCTGCGGGGCTCTGTTGGACTCCTCCCAGGGGTGCACGTGAGCCCTGATCTGCCTGCCACTTGCTGCTGCTGGCAAGTGACAGTTTTGCTTGTCAGCAACTTGAGGTGCAGTTTCCTAGAAACCCCTGCACCTATCTTTTTTTAAACTTGGTAGGCTTCATGCCCTCAGAAGGGGCTACCATCCCTGCAAGTTTCATTCGAATCAGACTAGAAATGACAAAGTTATAGGCAGTTTTGTGCTTCCCCATTATAGCCTATGGGCGAAACGTCGAAACAGTGAAAAAGTTTTGATGAAACGAAACTGTAAACGAAACACTGTTCCATCAAAATGGAAGACAAAGTGGAATGGTGCTGTTTCGCACGGCCCTATTAAACAGGGAGAGAGATTTAGTAATCTGGGGTGTAGCTAAAGATGTTGGAACAACTAACTTTTGTTTTTACCTGATGTCATAGGAAAGTAATCTAAGGAATATAGTATAAACAGGATTTCAAGCACAGTTTAATGTAGTCTGGCTGTTTTGTTCTTAATACTGTCAGTTTGGGTCTTAATACTGTACAGCATGGCTCTGTACTGCCATTCTAGATTTAAAGGATGAGACGCACAGTTTAAAAGTTAAACTATTGCACTGATCATAAGCGATTATTCTTGCCTTCTCTAAGATTCCCCCTCCCCCCACTCCTGCAGTTGTTTTGTGGACCAGATCTGACCTGCTGGGCCATAGGTTGCCACACCCTGTGCTATTAGCCTTGTACAAAGTATTATGTTGTTTTGCTGTAGTTGTTTATAACAAATATAGCCATGACAGAGAAAATCTTAGATAATGTAAGGAAGAAGGATATGCTGACATGGTGGTGTTCTAATTTATGCTCCCAGCATTGGATCTGAAAATAGGAGAATGAGTTATGGCACTATCAGGTGATAGCAGTCGTATTGTAGTCCTGTGTAGTCTGAAATCAATTATTTTCAAGCCCTGGAAGAACTTTCTGCAAAGAGTTGTTTACCTTACCAGTGAGGACTTGTGGACAACAGATTTTACATCTTTGTATTAATTGCAGAATTGAGACCTTTAATATTTGGCAGATATTAATAAGGCCTCATGTTCTTTCTTCAAAAATAGATAACATTTCCCTTTCCCAACATTTTTATTATATTAAATCAGGGTGGCAGTGTTCACACATCTTAATTTCGTTATCTTTATGTTGTAATACGGCAAATATTCCTAAATTCAATTTATATATGTTAAAGATGAGCTGAAACTGAATTGTTTTCCCTTCAGTCATGTTATCAGTACCAAGGATTTGCAGGCTCTCCAGTTCCAGCATGTTATAACCACACTTACCTAACCTCATTTCTGTGAAGAGGTTTCTGCTCATATCATGGTCTAACTGGGTGTTTACCCTTATATTGAAATGTTTTAAAAACCATTTCTTGAATACTCATCTTTTTTTATTTTTGTTTTTCTAGTATCTGGGGATGGCGAGTCACTGGTAAGTTTCACTTTTCAAATCTTATTACTTTTGTGTCATTTCCTTGCTAAACTTCCCTTCCTAGACTTTACTCAGATGCCTACATCTGTGATAGTATATAGATTTTGCTCTTATTTTGACTTTTTTAGTAAGAACATTGAGTTTTCAATTTGATAAGACAAAAATACTTTGTTTACATTACTTCCCCAAATAGCTTAGTTCTCCTTTGACTTGCTCTTCTGTCTCCCATTATGTCTGTTTTATAACAGGCCACCTTGGCAAGAGGTCCAGTCTCCTGAAGCCACCCAGCGCTTTTCCTTAGTCAGCTCCAAGATCCAAGGTCCCTAATGAATAGCTTTTTTTCCCCCGTCACAACACGGACACTTAGAACAACTCTTAGTTTAGTAGCCCATTCCTTGTTAAAGGAATGTGTTTCCATATGGGTTATATATAAGGGTGCATCTAGGTGGAGTTCAATTTCTAAACCAGCAGAGAGTATGGGATTTTATTTTATTTTTTTAGAATAGAGTTCCAAGGTCTGGAATAGCCTGTCATTGGAGGTGGTTCAAGCACCTACATTGAACACCTTCAAAAGAACTTTGGGTGCTTATCTTGCTGGGATCCTATGACCCTAGCTGACTTCCTGCCCCTCGGGCAGGGGGCTGGAGTCGATGATTTTCTGAGGTCCCTTCCAGCCCTAATGTCTATGAAATCAATTAAATGTTGTAAAATGTAAATATATTAAAGTTGAAGTCTGGTCCTCTTGGCTTTGATCTCAGATTCTTCGGTTTTCGAGTGCTCATTCTGAAGGTGAGCTATCTGTGTAATGTGTTTTACGCTTCCGGTAGTAAGTCTCAAACCGAATTGACTTGCTTTGTAGGATGAAGATTCAGAGTTTACTTTAGCAACAGACTTTGAAATTGGACACTTCTTCCGTGAAAGGATAGTTCCTCGTGCCGTGCTTTATTTCACTGGGGAAGCTATAGAGGATGATGATAATGTAGGTATATTTATGACTGATCTTGTCTGTTTTGTTTTCCTGTACGAAGAATCTGTCTCTTCCAGTGAAAATGGTGAATAGCAACATTATTTGCTTGACTGAAACAAATGTGTGAATTTTTTCATGTAGGGATTGGGGAGAAAATAAATGACTCATCTGAAATCAGATGCAGTAAGTTTTTTGGCCAAATAACTGGCCAGACAGGGTTATAGTAGACTGGTATGCATCTTTTGGGACCCTTCACTGACTGACTGCCTAGCATTTTATGTCTGATAGGCTAGGTACAGACAGTCAAAAAGCCCAAGGCTGAATCAATTCAGTTTTTGCAGGTTAGTCTAAGCTATAGTCACCACAGATTAAACTGAAACGGAAGTGAATAGACATTTACCTTTGATTCAGGAAATGTAGCCACACGCCTGCCGTGACTTGGGTCAGAAGCCAGGGGGTGATAGAGCATGGCTCTGGTTGTGTGTTCACTTCCTGCTGCCCCCAAGGTCTCTCTAGGATTTGCAGTCCAGAATTACAGCAGCAGGGCTCTGCAGGGTTGCTTATCATCACTTCCTGCTTCCAGGTGCCTCTGGGATTTGTAATTCACAGTTGTAGCCAGCAGTAAGCTTGAGTGGAGGAAGGGGTGTTTAACTCGCCTTCATAGACTGGGCTGCATCCCCAACTGGGCCTGCCCTCCCTGCCCCTAGTCAGCAAGAGAGTGGAGGGATGGAGCAGATGGCACAGCCCAGCCCTGGGCTGGAAAGCATGCTGGGGGACTGTGATTTAACCTGAACCAGGAAGAGGTCTGGGGCAGAAGTTTCACAAATTAGTTGGACCCAAATCAGTTAACTGATACATTCAGCCAGGTTTATCTTAACCCAGTTTCAGCCATTTTGAAACCGATTTATGTGTACATAAATGGCTGAAACTGGGTTAAGATAAGCTTTGGTCTGTTACAAGTTTAAATCAGTTTCAGATCACTTAAACCAGTTTGTGTAACTTCTGAACCTAGCCATAGAGAGAGGTTGTTTTGGGGGGTTTTTTCTACCTGACTTAACATCACGCCACTCACTTAACTTGCTGCTTCCTTTTAATAGCACCTTTTTGTTGAATTGCAACAGGATAGTGTCTCACCTCTGGTATGGTTACACTCTCAGTATATTGTGATAGTGGAACTCAAGATTTTGAGAAGTTTGCAGAGCTGATGTTAAGAGGTGTTTGGGCTTTCATTGTGCTGGATGATTTACAGCTTAAGCTTGATCTAGTGAAGCAATGCAAATTGTAACTTTGTCTTTTTTTTGAGTTGGTAACTTTGTAGGAATGTGAGTGAAAGAAGCAGTCCATGTTACAGTAGCACACAGACACTAGATGGAGGCAAAACAAAAGATTTCTGGCTTGGGGACAGACTAGTTTTCTTATTTCTTTTTAAGGATGTATTTCCAAGCTGTTACACTAACCAATTTTGATCAGGGCAAATTGAATTTTTTTTTTCATTTGAAAGCTATATTTAAAAAAAATATATTCTTGATTTTTGTTTGTTTGTTTTCACCAAATCCCATTAAAGTTTTTTAAAAATTTGATTCGTGGTGAGTATCCTATAAGCACAGCAGAAAGGGGTGTCAGTGTATTATTTCAGCTTCTAATCTAAATGTACAGTATTCAAAAAAGTGCTTATGGACATCTGACTTACTATGATTTGTAGACTTCTGCTTTTGACTTGGCTTTTAAAATGGAATTATGCTGCCTTTTTCACACATCCTTTAGGCATTTGTGCATGTATGTAATGGCTTGTATCCCTGTTCATTTATGTCTCTTGCAGAAGTGAGAGAGCGCTCAAGAAAAAGGTGCATCTTACTAGGGACATGTGTTTTGCAGTCATGTTTCCGGGTTGAGATTTCCTTTTGTCTGATTAGATTAAAGGACCTCTCTCATGCAGTCATCGTTGTCATCATCTAGAGGCGACAGTGGGTAGCTTTAATGGGAAACAAATTAGACTTGGGAGATGAGTTCCAGAATCCTAATTCTTTTCCTAGTTTGGCATAGGACAGAAGGCAAATCCTTTAATTTTGTATAATGGCATCCACATCTGAAAAATGCAGTTAGTACTGTATAGGGTAGGTTAACCACTTTGCAATGGTGTAAGTACTAATGTTTTTAAATAAAATATGCTGTAGGTTTCATGAGGTATGCCTACTATAGCTAACATGTACATAAAATATTCTGCAGAGCTAAAAGTGTTTTTTCTGTTTTTTCTTTTGTTTTTAGTTTGAAGAGGGAGAAGAAGGAGAAGAGGAGGTAAGACATGTATTACTAACCATATTTCTTTTTCTGAAGTTATCATTTGTAGGGCAAAAATGGAGCTGTTATGTTCATAGTTCTCCCCAAAATTTGTTCTCATAGTTTAATGGTAAGATGTGAAATGTATATTTGTCTCTTGCTACAACTGTACCTTTAGGGGTGCTTGCAGATGTTAAAAAACAAAAAAATAGCACTTTACTTGAAACGTGGCACATTCCTGTGCCAAGACCCGTGCATGCCTAGAAGAGGCAGTATGTTATTTCAACTCAGCTCGCCCAATGTCTGTAAGAATCAGGCACTTCAGTGGGGCCTTTTTGGCACTTTTTATCTAATAGGAGATTGAATCAGCTTTAGCTAAGTGCCAAAAAGCCCCTCTGAAGCACCCAATATTTACAGACACAGCAGAGCCTAGGTTGAAGTAACACGCTGCTGCTTCTGGTAAAGCATGTTTTGGTGTGTGTTAATGTCTACAAGCAACATGAGCACCCATCGTAGTTTTGTCCAGTATTTTTGTGCTATCTATGGCAGTTAGTTTTTGCACCTGAGAGGAGTTGAAGATTGGCACTTTCAATACTAGTGAAGTCATTTTAAAACGAAGAAACAAAAGAAAACTGTTGTAGGTAGTTGTAAGGGTTGCAATGATGGATCTTGGTGTAGCTGTTTATAAAGGGTAAAGTCTTGGGCTGCAATGGAAGATGACTTAAAAAATACAGGCTATGTATCCCACTAACTGGCAGTCTTACGTGTCCTAGGGTTCGACCTTTCTTTTTAAAATATATGTGGTCCTTTCAAAGTAATTTTAAATGAAGGACTTACCAGAACTACTTCTGAGCTGGTTTATGTTTACAACTGAAGTTAGTTTGTTTCGGTGTTGTTAGAGCACAAGCACAACAGTGATAGTCACTATACAATTTTTTCACTAAAATTAAGTGTTAAATTTGGACACTATGCTTTGGCAAATAACTCAATATGTGATTTCCTTCCCCCTACCCCACTCTTCATCATGGTATGTTCAAAACTTTTCATAAAAATGTTACAGTAAAATGGCCTAACTTTGGGTCTGGACTGTATCTGGCTATTTTTTGAGGAGTTCAGCCTTTTGGCAATGAAGAGTCTGAACCTTTTGTAAAACCAGCTCTTTGTCAGTTTATTTGCCTCCATTCAGAGATGCTAGCACTTGCTTTTAAGCATGTGCAAGGAGAGTTGCTGAAAGGATGCTAGTGGTATAGAACCATGTACAGGAATACATGAGCCCAGCAAGAAAAAGCTGGGGGTGGGGTGGACAGGTGGTGGACAAGAAGTGTGAAACTCATAATGACATCACAAGTAAAACCTGACTTTTTGGAAATTTGTAATAGCTTCCATATGAATGTGTAAGCCAGCACTCCAGGCCAGATGATTTGTCAGGCCTTATCCAGCCCAAGTGATTTTAATAGGTGAAAGACACAGAAATGTAATATTTGCACTAGTTTACTAGATGGCTTTCCTCACCATAAGCAGCTGCTTTTTAAACTAATTTTAATTTCTTTTAGTCTCTTTTCTTCCTGTCATAGGAATTGGAAGGTGAAGAGGAGGGAGAGGAAGAGGAGGATACAGAAAGTGAGCCTAAGGTACTTTTTGTTTTGTTTTTATAGGTATATGGGTGAGAACCTTATTTATTACAGTAGTTTATAAGTATTTAGACAGTAACCACAAAGTACATTGGGATTCTGTGCTATGCTCCCCATGGGCCTGAAAATTTGGCAGTGGGGAGTGGTGGTGATAATAATTGCTGCGTCTATGCTGCCAAATTTCCAGATCTGTGGGAAACCCTGCAGGTTGGATTACATGGCCCTGGATGCTACATGAAGTACACGGGGCTGGATTGGGAGGGTAAATTTGGGGGGGTAGGGCTGGTCCTGTGCCATTCCATCTGGTGCAGAGGGCCAAAAGGTTGAGTACCACTGTTCTCTGCTATTTTGAAGAGAACCAATTCTAATTGCAGATTTTCTTTAAACTTATTTTCCTTTATACTTGTTGTTGCCAAAGGCTTTTTTTATAAGTTCTTAGAACAATGTGTTTGGATAGTTGGGGGTGAGGGGGGTCCTTTCACCCCCTACTTCCCACCCCTGCCTCCCACCCCTTGTTTTACTTGCACTGGAACAGAAACATTGTTCTCCATCTGCCTATATAAAGTAAAGGGAATTGATACAGAAAATTTTCCAAGAAACTATTTTACAGGGTTGTACATCTTGGAATCCTATCAGTTTGAAGTCTAAATGTTAGACACCAGTTTATTTTTACAGTTGCTTGTTAGCTCATCTACTCCCTCTCTCCCACCTTCCCCCTCAACTAATAACTTAGCTGCTTTCTTTTCTGGTTGTGTTGCAAAATCCAGCCCTCTGCCATCCTGTCATGTCTCTATTCAAACAGACATGTGCCAAATATAATTTAGCTTAAAACTCAGTTGACTATGGGCACTGCTCTCTTCGTCTCTTTTCAGCCATGATTCAGACACCTAAACAATATCTAAACTACAGTTAGAGATAGAGAGTGGAAGTACAGACAATGTTTTATTCCATCTGCTGTTCACACAGCACCTTTTCATTTTTTTTTCAGTAGCACAAATAAAAGGGAATAACTAGCACATAAAAACTGAAGAAAATTGCAGTTAAATTGTGTTACTGATACACTATGTCTTTTGCAATTGACCACTGTAAATCCTTTCGAGTGCCACTTTCCATAATCATTCCTGTCTCCTTAAAGGGAAACATTGCATGTTCGTAGAAACTTATATCCTTGTTGAAATCCTTCTCAAATGAAGAAATAGTGGCACTGACACTTTTTTTTTTTAATTCCCTATTTTCTTGGCTTTTCAGAAAGGAATAGAAAAGCAGTGGTGGGAGAACTGAGGAGCAAAACACATTAGTACTGGTATAATGGTATCAAAGATACTTTAAAAGGAAGGATCCTAGCAGTCTATACCAACTACAATGGCTATGATCCCTCGGACATAGCTACATATTGTGAAGCATGCCCTGTTATGTATTGTATTTTGTAGAAGCATTTATTACAGTATCTTTAGAAGGTTTTGGTTGTTGCCTCCTGTATGATTTTGTAATTTCACTTTTCTTTCATGCTGACAGTTCCTTTTAATTTTTTTTCCCTGTTTAGGTGTAATTTAAGTCTGTTTATCATTCATACATTTCTAGGTAAGGTGGAATTCCATTCATACCTAACTTGCAAGCTTCCAATTTGTAGCCCATGACATGTGGTTTGTTTACGGTTACTTCTTGGTATAAAAATTTTGGGGAAATTTTGGGTATAGGTCTCGCTAGCAGTTCAGAAGAAAGAAGAAAATTTCTGTGGATGGACATTCCTGAGTAGTGTCATGTCTTTTTTTTTTTTTTTTTTTTTTTTTTTTTTTTTTTTTTTTTTTTTTTTTTTTTTTTTTTTTTTTTTTTTTTTTTTTTTTTTTTTTTTTTTTTTTTTTTTTTTTTTTTTTTTTTTTTTTTTTTTTTTTTTTTTTTTTTTTTTTTTTTTTTTTTTTTTTTTTTTTTTTTTTTTTTTTTTTTTTTTTTTTTTTTTTTTTTTTTTTTTTTTTTTTTTTTTTTTTTTTTTTTTTTTTTTTTTTTTTTTTTTTTTTTTTTTTTTTTTTTTTTTTTTTTTTTTTTTTTTTTTTTTTTTTTTTTTTTTTTTTTTTTTTTTTTTTTTTTTTTTTTTTTTTTTTTTTTTTTTTTTTTTTTTTTTTTTTTTTTTTTTTTTTTTTTTTTTTTTTTTTTTTTTTTTTTTTTTTTTTTTTTTTTTTTTTTTTTTTTTTTTTTTTTTTTTTTTTTTTTTTTTTTTTTTTTTTTTTTTTTTTTTTTTTTTTTTTTTTTTTTTTTTTTTTTTTTTTTTTTTTTTTTTTTTTTTTTTTTTTTTTTTTTTTTTTTTTTTTTTTTTTTTTTTTTTTTTTTTTTTTTTTTTTTTTTTTTTTTTTTTTTTTTTTTTTTTTTTTTTTTTTTTTTTTTTTTTTTTTTTTTTTTTTTTTTTTTTTTTTTTTTTTTTTTTTTTTTTTTTTTTTTTTTTTTTTTTTTTTTTTTTTTTTTTTTTTTTTTTTTTTTTTTTTTTTTTTTTTTTTTTTTTTTTTTTTTTTTTTTTTTTTTTTTTTTTTTTTTTTTTTTTTTTTTTTTTTTTTTTTTTTTTTTTTTTTTTTAAGCTAGAATACCTCTTTGCCTCCCTGACAGAAGTCATGACTTGCTTGTAGCAGTTCAGGGTTATAGAATGTATGTACATAACTGAGATTTGTTTTCTTGTATTTGTGTTGGTACCATATCCCTTGTATCTCTTAACTGGCCTGCACTGAGTTCTTTTTTTTGCTGTGTATTTGCAAGTTACCTCTAGTTTCCTTTTCCATTCTGCTCCACTGACTTGTTCTAAATCTGTGACTTTGTTCCTTTCTTTCTGACATAGGCAGTCATGCATATGCCAGGGGAAGTTCTTGTTTGACTGTCACAATTCTCTCTCTTCCGGTTATCTTCCCTTGTTTGCCTCTTCGACATAGTTATGCTTTTAGTGGATCCTCTTTCTCTTGCCTCCTGTTTTCTGATGTTTCATGGTCATACTTCCTTTCTTCCCTTTCCCCTGAGGTGACTGTTCACACAGTTTCACAAAGAGCATGGACAAATGTACATTTGTAACCATTTCATGTGGGGAGGGGAGAAGAGGCTGGTGCATGGAAGCATATAGCAAGTGCTAGACTGCAACTGAATCTGCATGATCCTGCAACAATATAAGTTAGTGAATTCCTCCCAACTTTGACCCTTGATGAAGTGGGATGGAAATTGGTGCCAGGTTGGTTGCTACAGAATCATGCAAATGTATAACAACAGCTTATATCAGTATCCCTCAGTAGCGTTACAATTGTTCTGTCTCTCTGTACCCCAGATCTAGAAATTTATTCTACTCCAGACTTGCATCTTTGTATTTGTATTTCTTCTTGGTGTTTCCCAAAGCTCGTGAGAAATGGGACTCTTTTCAGTTCTGTTCCTCCCTCTCTATTTTTATGTTCAGTATCCTTCCCATCATTCAGCCCTAAGGCTGAGCTTATCTTCTGATCTATAAATCTTATTGCTTTGAAAACATCTATTTCCCCCTGCCTCCCTACCACCTTGTCTACCAGAATACATTCATGCCACTATCATGCCTGGACTAGTGTAACAGCCGTCTATCAGCTAGCAAAAGATGAGAATTAGCTTTTCAGACATTCAGCAGCTAAAATGATCTTCTCACCAGTATGACTTGTCTGGCCTCCATTTTGTCAATTCAGTGATTCCCTGTCTTTAGGAATAAACCTAGATTTCTTGTCCTGCCTTTATAAGGTACTGTTTTTGCTCCTCTCCAAACAAAATAATAGTACTCTTGATAAGTAATGCTATGAATAGATGCATAATAATATGCTCTTAATTTTTTTTCATTGCTCCCTTCCCAAACCACCCATTCTGTGTACAGTAAAATCTGTTATCCGGCATCCCTGGGGTAGGGGGTTTGCCAGTTATGTAAAAACTCCAGTTATCTGGAATAACGCGGAGCGGAGGTGGGAAGGGGGTGTGTGGCAGCAGCTGCTGCATGCGAGCTTCCCCCCGCCCCCACGTCTGGCTGGTGGCGGGGCGGGTGGTGGCCTCTGCATATGAGCTTCCCCTGCCCCCCCTTGCATCTGGCCGGCCGGAAACTCCGGTTAATGGAGTATTTGGTTGGTGAAGTACTGGATAATAGAGAGTTTACTGTACTGTTCTTGTCTTTTTTTTTTTTTCTTCTCTTTAATTTCTGTTTTTTCACTAAGTCTGGAAAAGTTTTCACCTTTCTGTGTACCAGCAATCTTTGCTATATGTCAAACCTCTTTCTCCTAAATTTACTTTGTTTGTCTTCCCATTCCTACTTTGTTCCTGCCTTCTAGCCAATCTGATTCAACAGTGTTCGTATTTAAATCTTATTTTCTTGCTCTGACTTTATTTTCATTCTTTTCCACTTTCTCTGTTTGTTTTTAATTGCATCTTATTCTGATGGTAAAATGTCCTGGCAGAACTGTCAGTTAACCTGTGCAAAGGGTTAGGCTCTGCAGTCTAGGTGAGGAAGGCTGTTTTATGTAGTTGAGCCTCTGAAAAACTTCAGTATTTTCCAGTATTCTGTTTCTTGTGACTGGCACACTTGTGCCTTTTTTTTAAGGGCTATGTCCTCTAGCTCAGTGGTTCTCAACCTTTTTTGTACCAGGACCGACTTATAAACATCGATGGCCAGTCCTGACCCAGTGCGCCTCACTCTCAATCTGCCCCCAGGCCCAAGTGTGTGGGGCAGAGGGTGGGCGTGTGGGGCAGGGGGGGCCACAAGCAGTCCTTGCAGTCTGGAACTCTGCCAGTCTGCAAGGAAAAAAACAGTTTCCCATCTTTTTATCCTTTAAAGGAGAATCAATTTTTAAAGGTTTTTTGCAACCCTTTCCTATATTCTTGTTGGGTTGTGAGACCCATGGGTTGAGAAACGCTGCTCTAGCTGGCTAACCAGTTCAAGCAAGTATGATATTACCTGAAGAAGAAAAAGAAGTTTAACTGCTCAGTTCAGTTCACTACCATGGTAGCTTCAAGTTAAATTAAAAACATTCCCTCTTAAGAGGACAGTAACTACTGCTTCTGAGTACTTGTTCCATCTTCAAAACAACCACAATTGAAGCTTCCACCACTAGCCAGCCAATCTGTTTTAAGGAGTTAGGCAATATTTCTGTCATGAATAGATGGAGAGCCTTTCAGGAACTCCTATTCTGGTGCACAGTGCTTTACATCTGTTTCACTCAGAAGTTATTTCCAACATCTGCATTTGGAATTTTGTATACCCTTGCCATTTAGGATTGAATCTTAGGCAATTTACTGAGGGTTACCAGAATCATTAAGATGTGACATCTTGGCCTTTCTGGACCTCAGGCAGTTTGTTAATCTTTTCTTATGGATAGTCTTAGCATCAGATGGCTAGTTCTCTCCCTAGTGAAGCTAGTGCTTGTTTCTGTTGATCATAAAATACCTGGTAATTGAGCTGCATTTGAGAAACAAAGTACAGAACCTAGAAAGGAAGACAAATTATCAACTTCCATATGTCCATGTCAGTCAGCACATGGAACAAAATGGAATATTTCGTTTGTGACAGATTTGGACGATTTCAAGAGACTGACATGTAGAAGTGTAGAAAGGAAGGAGGCAACTCTTCTTTGAATCATCTAGTAGTATGTCCAGTGGAAGCAGTCTGCACGTTAAGGAGATCCTTCTCAGGGTGCAGGAGCAGGCACTTCCCATTCTTCTGTCACAACAGGAGACCAGCTTAGCAGTCTCCTCAGTGAGCTGAAACTCAAAGTAATCCTAGAAAAGTGGGAACTTGATCATATTACTAGGGAAAGGTATAAGAGTATTGCACAGACATGCGAGGAGAAAATGAGGAAGGCCAAGGCATGATTTGAGATGCAGCTGGCCAGCGGTATAAGGCAACAAGAAGAGACTACAAGTATGTCAGGAGTAAGAAGAATACCAAAGAAATAGTAGGTCCCATACAAGAATGCAGAGGGGGATTTAGTTTGTGCATGAGGCAGAGAAGGATGAAGTACTTTAGGCCAAAATAAAAAAATTCACAAATGGGGCAGTTGCCAGATGACAAGTGCAGTTGGCAGCAAAAATGGGCAAGGAGTTTAAATGGCTTAGGTCAGGAGTAGCCACCCCTGCGGCACATGGTAAACCAGTTAGGGGGCAGGCAGTACAAGAGTAAGCATGGCAGAAAGCAGTGTAGCAGATCTAGTTAGGGAGCACAGCGGAAGAAGCAAAAAAAAAAAGAGCAGTAGATTAGGCAGGGAAAGGGAATGTGGAGCATGTGTGGCTAACTTTGTCAGGTGTGCCACATAAGGTTGGCTCACTGGTCTAAGGTAAGACCGGCAGAACAGATTAGGGATTACTTAGAAGAGCTGGATGCTTTCAAGTTGACAGGGCCCAATGAGTTGCACGCTAAGGTACTGAAGGAATTGGTTCTCCTCTTAGAGAACTTGTGGAGGTCAGGTGAGGTCCCAGATGATTGGAAAAGTGCAAAAATAGTGCCCATCTTTAAGAAAGGGAAGAAGAAGGACCTGGGGAATTACAGACCAGTAGTCTGACGTTAATACTGGGAAAGATCATGGAGCAGGTCCTCAAGGAATCTGTTGTGAAGCACCTACAGGAGCACAAGGCGATCAGGAACAGGCAGTGTGGATTCACCAAGAGCAAGTCATTTTTAACCAGCCTGATTTTATTTGTAATAGTGATGGGCTCTGTGGATATGAGAGAGCAGTGGACATGATATACCTTGACTTGATCAAGGCTTTTGACATGGTTTCGCATGACATTCTCATGAACAAGCTAAGGAAATACAGACTAGATGAAAGTACTTGTATGGTAGATATATAGCTGGTTAGATCATTATGCCCAATGATTAGTCATTAGTAGATTGGGAGAAGGTATTAGATATGGTTCCTCAGGGGTCTGCCCTAGGTCTAGTATTGTTAATATCTTGTGACTTAGATAATGGGATTGAGTGCACAGTTAGCAAATTTGTGGATGATGCTATGTTGGACGGAGTAGCAGACACTCTGGAGAATAGGGTTAGGATCCAGAATGAGCTGGAGAAACTGTAAAAATGGTCTGCAGTCAATCGTGAGATTGAGCAAGGACAAGTGCAAAGTCCTGCACTTGAGATGGAATAATTACATGCACAAGTGCAGATTGGGGAATGACTGGCTAGTAATGCAGAGAAGGTCCGTAAACTGAACTCGAGCCAACAGTGTGCATGTTGTGAAACAAAACAAAAAAAACCCACCCCCTCCAATAGCATACTGGGTTGTATTAACAAGTGTCACCTGCAAATCAAGGGAAGTGGTTCCTCTGCTCTATTCAGCACTGGTGAAGCCTTGCTTGGAGTACTGTGTTTTTGGTCTCTTCCTTTAAGAAGGACATGGACAAATTGGAACAAGTTCAGTGGAGAGTGACAAAAATGATTAGGGGCCTAGGGAACACGACTTGAGGGAAAGCTGAAAGAACTAGTGTTGTTTAAGTCTGGAAAAGAGAAGACTTGGGAGGCATTTTATAGTCTTTAGATACCTGAAGGGTGCCTGTGGAGAGGATGGAGGTGGGATTTTTGCTGTGGCCATAGAGGACAGGACTAGGAGCAATTGCTTCAAGCTGCCACAGAAGAAATCTAGGTTGGAGATTTAGGAGGGTGCAGACATTGTGAAATCTCCATCTCTGGAATTTTTGAGAGCAGGAATAGCATTTGTACCTGAAAGCTTGCAAGTTGCAATTTTTTTTTTTTTCCCAACTATTTATTTAGTTGGTCTAATAAAAGAGATCACATTTACCCAAAGAACCTTGTCTGCCTAAGAACAGGTTTGACTCATGGGGTGCGTCCAAATGAGCATAGCTGTGTGGTGTGGTGCCGCAAACATGTCTGTAGCGCCACATACCACACACTGAGGTGCTCTCCATGCTGCAAGGGCACACTGCCTGGGTGTGCACTGCTCTGGGGGTTTTTTTTCTGTATCCAGGGGTCAAAAAAACCCACAGAACAAACAGCAGTGCAAGCACAGGCAGTGGGTGCTGCTGAAAAGCGGAGCTGGGCCGCCTGGAACTTTGCTGTGGCTGCCAGCCAGGCTCCGCTGGGCTGGAGCACTGTGGCTGCAGCCCCGGGAAGACTCCAGGTAAGGTTGCTGGGGCCAGCCCAGTGCTGGCCCCAGCCTCCCCTACTGCCCCCAGGGTAACCTATCACATACCAAAATGCTTGTGGCACAGGCATTCCCTGGGAGAAAGTAGCTGCAGCACAAGGTGTGCCACTGCTTCTTGTCATCTGCGCTAGTCCAGATGTGACCATACTGTTGAGGTGGTTAAGTGAGGGTGATCCTGCCTTGAGCAAGGGGACTAGAATAGATGACCTTATGACGTCCCTTCCAGACCTGTTTTGCTATGATGCTGTGATTCATGGAGTGTGGATTTATGCCCCCAGTCTGGAGGACATCAGACTGTCTAACAGGTGGGACGGGGTTGTGTGTCTGAGAGCCAGAGGTCAGCTGGTACTTGGGAAACTGCATTATCTTGGATCTGTTTGGCTACTTTCCCCTCAATGCTGAAAATCTGAAGCTGTGAGTAGTTATAGATGGAATACACTCATAAAATATGTTCTGTCTGCCCTGCCCTGTTTTGCTCCTTGAAGAACAGAGTTGTAGTTCTGTGTAGTGGTTGGTTTGCCTTGGAAGCTGCCCGCTGAAGATAAACTGATTAGCACTTCTGTACAAATGTCGGTTGAAGTGGGTGACTTGGATTGAAATGCCCGTGGTATCATGTGGACAGCTCTTATCATGTCTGACATTGCATAATTTGGTCCATCATGCTGGTGTCTAAGTGAGATGGAACTGACCCACTGAACAACTGTCCAGGCAAGAACGTTGGCAATCTGGAAGGAACCAGCTCGTTGACAGCTTTGAATGATGAAGTTCAGCTGCAGTCTCTACCACAAGCCAACACTTTGTGGGTGGTGTTAGATTCTAGGCTATTACTGGATTATTAGGGAAGCAGCTCTGTCAAAGATTGCTTTTCAAGTGTACATAAACCAAGTGCAGCTTTGGGGGGATTTATGGGAAATAGTACAGTTATTAGGGTTGTGCAAAGCTTTCATCCCTGATTTGATTCGGTGGCTGACTGTTGGAATCTGAATTGAATCGGGAGACCCTTTAATCTCTCCGAATCGAATCAAATCGGAACCCTGTGAATTGATTTGGCAATTTGGACATAGACACAGCTTTTAAATGTTTTTTTCTACATACCTCAAGGTACCAGGTGGCCTGTGAATTCTGTGAAGTACGCTGGGGCAGATGGAGCATCCCACAGGAACGTGGGGGGCTCCCCAGCTTACTCGGCAGCAAACCCGGAAGTGGACCAGAAGCACTTCTGGTCCACTTCCGGGTCTGCAGGGGTCCCCTCCTGTGTTCCCCCAGCTTGGCGACTGGTACCTCCTGGGTCTGGGGGGGCACCTGGGTCCCCCCCCCCACAGCTGATCGCTGAGCTGGGGGGGAGGGGGGTCCCCAGCACACTCGGCAGCGGACCTGGAAGTGGACCGGAAGTAGTTCCGGTCCACTTCTGGCTTTACTGCTGAGCATGCAGAGGGGCCACCCCGCGCTCCTGTGGGGTGCCCAATTCGTCCCACTATTGCAGTGCTTATGGTACCTTGTGGTATGTAGAAAAAACGTTTAAAGATGTTTCTGTGACCGAATCAGCGTTGAACCTTCAGATTCGGATTCAGCCGAATCAAATCGGGAACAGTGATCCAAATTGGCGAATTGAATCACTGTCCCTGATTCAGCTCGAATCCGAATTGATTACAGCCTGTTTTGCACACCTCTAATAGTTATCTGTGTGTCTCTGCCTCTGTGTGGGACTGCACACTAAGATCATTTGGAGATGGAAGCTAATACAGAAAGCAGCTGTCAGCATTGTAAATAGTATTTTTATCTCAGCACTGGTTTTGCTGTTCCATATGATGTGCAAAGGGTAGATATTAAGGTATGGGTAGATATTAAGATACTTCAGGGCCTGGATCTCTGAGAAATTGGCTTATGCTTAGTGATCCTTGACCAGTTAGATGTCCTGAAGATGGAAGGTAGTGGATGTCCTTAAGTCAGCCCTCTACTACAAAATTAGAACTGGCAGAGACCTGCTGGCAGTGTGTTCTCTAGGCACACTCCTGTGTCTGGAAACGTCCTGAAGTTTCACAGAACTAGATCAGTTGTTACATTTATGACTAGTCTATGCAATGATTTGGGTGGGCTTTTTTTTGTTTCATTTTCTGTCATCTTCCTTCTCGGCCATGCTGGAGGTCCAACCATGCTTGAGTGGGATATGGTTTGGCAGTGCGGCAGTAGTTCACTGGTGGTTTTTTGAAGTTTGCATTTTAATTGTAATTAAAGAATAGCATTTTTTCTAAAGCACAAAGCTACCTTTTAAAGTGGAATTTGGATATGTAGGAACATAAGTTTCACAATCTGTCAGTAAGGCTCTAGGTGCATAAGCACTTAGATTTTAGAAAATTTTACCCAAAGTGCTAGATTAATGTAGATTTTGAAGCTTCACTAAATCCAGTATTTTTTTTTTTCTTTCTGAGAAATAATTTCTTTGCTGTGTGCTTATTCTTTTCATAAAGGACTTCTCTTGTTCAGGGATAGATCAGTGCAAATTGATTCATTTCAGTGTTATGTGAAGAGCAGTTGGGAAAATAGGCACGTACACACTTATGATGACAAACAAAAAATGTAGTGCTTTCATGCTTGCTTTAGTACAATCTCAAATATTAATGTTGTTTTTAGATTAATTTATCAAAGGTATACATTATTTCACAGAGTTGGGCATTGTCTGTCTCATCTCTTCTGTACCTGACTTTCCTTTTTGCTGTAGTATTCAGGAAACTTAGTATTTGTCTTACAGTAAGCAGGGCTGAAAGGTGAAACAAACAGAAGAGAAATGTTAATTCACTATTTTTAAAAAAATTGTATAAGCGAGTGTGTAAATCGCAAAGATCTAAGCAGATGGAGCACCCGGTCTAAAATACAGCAGTACGTATAAACTGACACAAATGCAGCTGTCTGTAGCCTGGAGGGGAGTACAACCTGTTAGGGTAACCAGCATTCCTGATCTCCAACATAGAGGCCAAGACTTTCTAAATTTGACTCCTAAGCAGGTGGATTGATACTCTTGCTTTCAAATTTCTATGACTGCTGCAGCTCCATTTGGCTTGAGCGCTTTTGAAAATTAGGCCATTTATTTAGGAGACTGAATTAGAAAGTCTGGGCTGCTTTGCTGGAGACTTATAGAGAAGCCAAGCATAAGTCTCAAACTTCTGAAGGGCTGAGCAATACTGAGTTCATGAGAGTTGCAGTTAAGAACTCTTGGATCAGGATTTACATGGAGATATCTCCACTTAGAGTTAATCTGGTATTACATTCAACTAAAAGCCATATGACCAAATTTCAATTTTCAGCTGAATGCTTATTGTAAACTTCATCCTTTTGTGACTATTTTTTTCTTTTTCTCCTTTAAACAGAAAGATGCCAGCCAGCCTGCTGAATGCAAACAACAGTAATAAGGAAATACCACTTCAGAGTGATATTTGAACAACTTGTAACAAATATTTGGATACCTGGCCTGCAGTTCAGGATATTCCATTGCTGCAGCACAATCTTATTAACAATGCTTAAACTTAATTTGTTTTAAAATGCATGATTTTTCACTAACTCTTCTTTTTTGCTTAACTTGTACAGTGGCAACTTCAATGCATTTGGGAAATATGAGGTTTAAATAAAGCACACTCTACAGCCTTTGGTACACTGTAGCTAAATAATTGTCAGTAGGCTTTCTGACGAGCCTCTTGCCTCTTCATAGGGAAATAATCCAAATGACAAAGTAAAGACTATCCATTTTCTTGTTGAACTTTGAAAATTGTGGAATAGCCTATGTGCCGAGAAGCTAAACTATAAATGGATTAAATGAGTGGTAGTTAAAGGAAATACAGCAATAGGACTTGACTTTTTTTGCTAGTTTCCCCCTCCCACTCTTTTTTAAAAACATTTCCTGCAACCTACAAATCAAATTAGTGCTTGCGCTGCTTTAAATGTCATATTTATTATCTGAGTAAAGCCAATTAAATTGAAGTAAATTTTACTTTATCATTATTGAAAGGGTGTCATATTTGAGATTTACTTAGTTGTTCATCTTTCTATTTATTTATTCATTCATGTTTGTAAGTACTTTGAAAGAATTAGTGCTTTTTAATAGTTTTTAAGATACTTGAAAATATTTTCTTCCTGTTTGCATAAAATATGGGTACTTGTACAAGGAAAATTTGACTAGTCTTTCTCAAGGTGGTAGCTTAGACAAAAATGAACGTGCTTCAAAGTGACAATTCTTTAGGGGAAAATCCGAACTATCTACAGCCAAATTGTTGCTGTCAATAGAAGTGGGTTGCAGCCAAAGAACCAGAACATTTCCAATAGTCTTATTGCTTAGTATCCAGCATGGCAGGGACTTTCACTCTGAGCATATAGATTAACAAAATTTAACTTGGTAAATCTGAAGTTTTGGTGTCTTATTCGTAGCTCAAATTACTCCGTTCCACAATTTGTTTAAAAGCTCTGAAGTCTTCAAAACTACCTGTTGTTGTTGTTGTGCAGTACTTCAGGTGCACATTTCTAGTTTAAGCATCCAAATGCCAATCTCTGGCATCAGTTGAATAGCAACTGTATCAACACTGTGACCAGGCATGTAGAGTGCTCCAGCCTTACCTTACACATTTGTAACTTAATACGGTGTTTTCAATTTGTACAGAATAGTTAGAATATTCTATTAAAGTTGTGAAACATGAAAAGTGATGGTTGTCTTGTCCATAAAATTTCCTAGGTTAACAGAACACCAATTTGATCTCCTGTTACTTGTGCTTCTGAGGATGCCAAATATGACCTAATGTAACTATACACTTTTTCTACAAAAATATAAACTAACTTTGAATTTAGAGAGCATATGAAAAGTGGCTTTGTGTAAATTGGCATTATAAAGGTTCTTTGTTTAGATTTGCAACATCAAGCTTGCTAATTTTTGCAAATGAATACTTTTGTTCTAATTTTCAGCCATGTAGTAGCACTCCCATTTGTTTGTGTTTTTTTTTTTTGTGGGGGGGGGTTTTTGGTTTTCCCCCCCCCCCCCCCCCCGTTTCCCCTCCTTTGGGGGGGGTTTTAGCCATAAGGATTCTGGAGATCACAGCATCATCTTTTCAATCCCACTGTAGACTCGTGGGATTGAATAGGTGGTTAGGACATTGTTCAATCCGCAGCATATTTGGAACTACTGGTTCATGTGTTGCAAAGAGCCTACATTGGCTGTCTGTTAGAGTCCAGGGTGAATTCTACAAGGTTGTCAGTTTTTAGGAAAAATGTTTACTTGTTAACTTAACCACCAGTGATGGTACAAATTGGGAAAATGGCATGCATGGCTCCACATTGGTTATAAATCAGTACAGAAATATACTTGAATGAGAAGTGTGTGTGATTTAGAAATGCTTGTGGAAATAATTTTTTTATTGACCTGGAAAAATCATCATCTTGATTTAAGGATAAGGAAATCTGGTGAAATGGTCTATTCTAACTCGGTGTTGAAGCTAAGGCAACAATTAAAATGTTAAAGTATGTTTTAAAAGGTAAAGAGCAAGCCCATTGAGATGTTTCTGAACTAAAAAAAGCTGAGAAGGAAAGCAAAAGTCTGGGGCTGGGGAGTGGGGGGAATTGGTGGTTTACACAGTTAAAGACAATAAGTTTAGGATTATTAGATGGAGATGGTAAAATTACCAGTGTTGTAGAAAAGACAGAAATGCTTAACTAACACTTATGTTCTGTATTTGGAACAAAGCATGATAGTGAATAAATACCCAGTCTGTTGATAAGTGAGGATGTTAAGCTAGAAAGAAACCTTTCAAAATAAACTATTCCATAAAACTTTTATACAGAAATCTCCAAGAAAGTTGACAGAGGATATGTCTATATGTTCCTTAATGCATTTTTGCTAATGCGCATTAAATTCAGTACCTTTTAATGTGAGTTACTAAATAAATATGCGTTGGGTTGTCCTACTGCACAGTAGTGCAAGCGCATGCTTTTTAGTGACTCTCAATGAATGCACAATAGCCTATTTTTACTGCACATGAGTGTATTAGCATAGTTTTTGATGTGACGCTTTAATTCGCAGTAAAATAGGCTACTGCACGTTAAAGTGCATGTGAAGATGCGTTCTAGTGATCGTTTTTAATTTTGAGACTACTATCTAAATGCCGGACTAGAGAGCCATTCTTTAGAAAGAGTAGGGTGTTCCAGGTATCTCTAGACTTGACTAGCCTGCCATCAGAACCAGGCAAAAAAATAGAAAAGTTGATCTGGGGCTTATTCAGTAAGTAGTAACACTATGATTGTGACAGTCTTCAAGAAAGGAGATAAGTCCCACTGTGGAGGTTACAGAGGGATTGCATTGCTGTCCGACCCTGGGCAAGATAATTGCAAGGCCCCTCCTGAATAGTCTCCTTCCACTTGCTGAAGAGCTCCTCCTACAATCTGTGTGGGCATCAAGAGGCACAACTGACATGATCTTCATAGCTTGCCAGCTACAAGAAAAATGCTGGGAACAACATAAACTTCTCTACATGGCCTTCTGTGACCTTACAAAAAAAGCCCTTGATTCTATCAACAAAGTAGTGGTGTGGAGAATCCTTCTTAAATATGGTTGCTCACTGAAATTGGTCACCATCCTTTGCCTGCTCTGTGACAGTATGCAAGCAGTGATTCTCAGTAAGGGATCTATTGCAGTTTCCTTTGAGGTTAAGGTGGGAATTAAACAAGGCTGTATCATTGCTCCAACACTCTTCTCTATTCCTTACTGCGATGCTACATCTGACCACCAACCAGTATCCAGTTGGAGTGGAGTTAAACTACTGAATGGATGGTAAGATGTTTAACTTCAGCTGACTCTGAGCCAAAACCAAGACCACCCTGACCTCAATCATCCAGTTTCAGTATGCTGATGATGCTGTAGAATGTGCTTACTCAGAAGTAGACCTTCAGGCAATCATCAACATCTTTACCTAGGCATACGAGAAAATGGGACTGACGCTTAACATTCAAAAGACTAAGGTCTGCCATCAACAAGCCCTTTAATGAGCAGTCCCCAGCTCTGGTAATTCAGATTTTCAGTAAGGTTCTGGAGAACATTGAGTATTTCCTATACCTCATAAGCCATCTCTCACAAGGTTGATATTGATGAAGAAATCCAACATTGTCTCAAATGTGCAAGTGTAGCCTTTGAATGCCTGAGTAAATGGCTGTTTGAGGATTGCAGTATCAGATTTGAAACTCATCTTATGGTTTATCAAGCAGTTGTGATCCCCACCTTTCTGTATGGAGCTGGGACAAGGACAACGTATGGGAGACACTAAGTCATTGGAGAAGTATCTTCTGTTGATGGTCCTTCAAGTCCGGTAGAAAGATACCAACGCTATCGTTCTCCCGCAAGCAAACATGAGCATTGAGGCAATGATAATTGAGGCAACATCAACCTTGTTGGGCCAGCCACGTCATCTAGATGTCCAACTTCAGACTCCCGAAGCATGTTTTATTCTCCCAGGTCAGTCAAACCACACCTGCAAGAGGAGGACAGAGGAAGCACTTCAGGGATGTTCTCAAGGCCCACTTGAAAAAAAAATCAACATTGACATCACCTCAAGAGAGACTATTGCCCAGGACTGCCCCAAAGGGAGGAAGAGTCTGCTGAAAAGATCTCAGTATTTTCAAACCTTATGATGATGACAGGAGATGGAAAAGCAAGAGCAGCATGCTTCATGCTTATTACACAGTTATCCATGAAAGGTGCTACCGTTGTATCTAAAGCATTTTGGCTTCAGCCTTTGTGGAGGGAAGACATCTGTCTCTGCATGCATTATTAGTCTGATCAGATAGAAAACATAAGATCTGGCCTGTCTAGTTGAGTCTCTGGCAATGGACTGGTAGATTCTGAATGTCATATATTTGACTCTTGTCTGTAATACTGTTCAGAAATAAGCTCCACAATGGAAGCTTTTGTTGTTGATTTTTAGGAAATGAAACTTTAATTATGAGCTGATCATGAAATGTTGTCTTCCTAAAGATAGCCTGACAAAGTGCCTGTAAGAGAGCTGTGGGTGACCTTGTTTGGGGCATTCTTGCCACCAAATGTCAAAAATAGCTTGCTGCTGATCTGTTTATTGGAAGCATCCAGTAATATGCTTTCAAACTCAAACCACTGGTGTGCTACTCCGATCACATAATGCATCAGTAAATGCAACTAGGGCAGAGAGCTGAAAAGCAGCAGTAAGGCCTGTTCTCAGGACAATTCAGGCTACTTCATTGCCTTCTTTCTGGAGTTTGGTGCCTGTGGAGTAGGACTCAATTTGGGTGGGTTTGGCTTCTTGGGAGTTCTCCCAGTTCTGGTCATAATGGCAGTGTAGATGGATATGCCCTCATGCAAGCATTCAAAGGATAAACAGGCAATGGAGAAGTCTGAAGTCCTCAGCATTCTCACATTATTCACATAAGTAGAACTGGAAATTAACAAGTGTACACATGTGCCTTGGACAGAGATCTGAGAACCTTAACTTTTCCATCTCCCAGACTTTGTGACATTAATAGTTATCTGTATTTAATACTTCCCCAGGCTGCACTCTCAAGTAGCTGTGATGTCTTGTGGCCCAGAGATGGGAATCCCAAATGACAGCTGTCAGTGGGAGGCATTAGCCTCCTGCTTTCCAACAATAATGATTAAGCTCCTCTGCTTTGACAAGCATCCAAAAGCAACTTCTTGCTCATGAAGTTTTATGTGAAGGCCAAGCTGTTTGTTCATTGCCAGATTTGTTTCTACCCTGGTTTCTCTGCTCTGCTTGCTCATCTCTTACAAAAGAAAATTCTCCACCCATCAGAGCATTCACTTGTTACACAATCCACGTTACTGTAGGGTTTTTACCGTGGGAATCTGTACACCACACAAGGAAGCCAAATCAGCCTATTAAAAGCATAGTGAACATGCAACTTCATTTGTCAGTTGGATTGCATGTACCTTGCTAGTTCCTATGAATGAGCCACTGATAATTGTTTCTCTGCCAAATTACACCCTTATTTCTTTCTAAAAATACCTGTCCTTAGCTCTTCTCTTTTGATCACATACCCACTCCCCCAAAATATATAGAAGCTATATACAAATGGACCTTAGAGAGACCTTTCCTTAGGTCAGGAAAGGGAATCCCTTTCTCTGGCAGGTGAGACCGGATTCTACCAACAAATAGAAATAAGTAGTGCTATCAAGTTGGTCTGTGTACTTGTGCAAAGCACAAAGCTTCACTTCTGTTCAAAAGGTAATGCATCATGCCAACATTTCAAGAGCGCTGCCTATTTCACTAAGTGCAAAGTTTCATTCGGCTACTTATAAGATTGTAATTTGGTTTGTTTTGCAGTAAATGGTTTCTTACAAATGTGCATGCGCATGCACTATACCCAAGTCTCTCTGGTTGAAGAAGTAATACAAATGAGACAAATTCCTATGAGTGATGAAAGGAATGTGTGCAAACTCTTTGTCAGTTGTCAGGCTCAAATAGCCGTTCAGGGGGAAAAAAGCTTTCACCAGCTTCTAAACATGGGTAGAGATGCATATGGTTCTGGATGCAAAGCAGGAATTACCTATAATGTTGGATTTCCATATGCAAATACATGTCATGCAGAGATGACTGTATTGGTATGTGTTTTGCATCCCCTGTTCAAGGGGTTCAATTGGAAACCTTGGCCTGTAGTACCTTGCTTCTTGGTTGGCCTGAGAGTGTTTAGAACATTTGCATGAAGGTAGGAAAAAAATGCCCTTACTGTCAGTCTGAGCCCATTGCTTTGTACAAAAAGAATAAACAGGTTTGTCTTGAGAAGAAGGTGGTCTTCACCTGCAACAGAAAATTGAGCTATTAGAAGAGGCTACTGATAATCTGGCATCTGAACTATATTAAGAACAGTTCTTCTGTAAGTATAGATACGAGGCCTAACCATGAGAAGCACTGTTAAAGCTAAGTGTTTTTGAAACCTAAACCTATCCTGATCAGTGTTTAGAAAGGCCATTGTTAAGAAAGTAACTTTGAAGCCCTGATTCAGAATGTTCCTTAAAAGCATATTCTCTTTATTCATAGCCATTTGAGTTCTTATCTTGTTTTAAATTCCTGTCTGGAATCCTTGTTTGTGTGTTGCTTGACAACTATCAAAAATTGACTTTATGCTCCTCCTCTGCAAACACAGAAGAGGATGACTTTTCTTATGGTGTTGCAGTGTTACTCACCATGCATGACTCTACAAAGAGAAACCTGCTAGTTCCTAATTCCAGGTAGCCATGGTTGCATTGAAGGTGAATGATCTGCCATCACCTAACTATGCTAGCTGTCCATTGGGCTAAGACCTACCAGTTTTTGTAGCCAGTGGTGCCCAAAGGAGAAAGATACTTAAACAGCTCTGCCACAGTGTACCTGTCTGTGCATAGTACTGGTCCAGAAATAGCCAGGTGAGGTGATGGGAGGTTCTCCATGAGACCTTTCTTTGTGGTGAACAGTTACAAAATAATCTTCATTAATGTTCTTCAGGTTCAGGATCATCTCACAAGCTGGCCTGACATATTTAGGAATCATATGTTTCGGTCTTGATGTGGATAACTTTAATTCTAGGGAGACTGTAATATGTTGGTGTGCCGGGGTGGCCATGACGGGTGTGTGTGTGTGTGTGTGTCCTCCTCCCCTCCGGTGGCTCTGTGGCTGTGCCTCACTCTATCCCTAGGGCTTCTTCCTGTCTCGTCTGATGTGCCTTGATGGGACTATAACAATAAATAGGGAGGCTGTCCATGGGCCAGTGAGCCCCTGCTAGGGTCCCCAATACCCTACTGGTCCTCGGTAACTGTGCCACCAGAGGACACCTCAAGCCTTAAGGGCTGCATGGCTCTAAATTCTCCCCTACACCACACTCCATGCCTTGTGGGTGTTACTTGTCATTGCTGCTGGGGCTTCAGCTTCCCCAGCCTCTGCCTCTTTAATCTGGCTAGGTCTTCTACCCTAGGCCCACCTTCTCAAACCTGGCTTTAAGGCTCTAGCTTGCTAGTCCCTTCTGTCACCGGGCCTCTGGCCCCTGTGTGTCTGCGCCCCCCTCTGGCACCAGGCCCCTGTCTCTGTGCCTTGCACTATACCCACTCTGGACTTGATGCTTACTAGAGCCTTGAGCCTGCCCCTGGCATGGCTCAAGGCCATTCTGTGCCCTGTGGGCACTAATGGGACCTCCTTAACTGCCCCTTACAGCTCCATCTCAAACTGCTGGTATAAACGCAACAACTATAAGCCCATAGGCCATAATATAAAGGGATAATAGCCCTCTGTCCCTTTAAGAAGGCAATCCTTTCTTCCCTAGTACGGCATGCCTCTTAGCCTAGGTGCTTTGTGAGCTCCCTGAGCCTTCCTGTTCTTGCAGGCAGTGAAGCGGTTGGCCCAGCATCCCTGGGTGGCTCTCTTGGGCTGCTGCCAGGGAGAGACTCCCACACCAGTCCCAGCCTTGGGCTTTTATGTTCCCAGGGCCCTGCCTACATCCGGTCAGTTGACTGCTTGCGGGTGCCTGCTAATCCATTAGCCTGTTGCTCTGACCTGCTGCTGCTGCACCTTGCTCAGCCTGCAAAGCTCCCTGGGTAGACTGCTGCTTCTCCCAAAGGAACAGAGAGCCTGGGGCTTTGTTACAGTGGCCAAACATCCCGGTTTGGCCAGGACAGTTCCGGATTCTATAGGCTGGTCCTGGCCAGTTGGTCAAATGTCCCGGGCCAGGGTCCAGCCGGGAGGCAGAGTGGCATGGTGGACCAGGCAGGCATCTGGGCATGCATTGCTGCCACTCTGCGAGAGCCAAGAATGTAGGATCCTCGGATATGGCACCTTAGGGTGACACTATGTCCACCCACCTTGGTCCCACACAACAGCAGTGGTGCCTACTCGCCTGCCTGTCTGGTGCACTATGCTGCTCTGCCTCCTTGCTGGACTCAGGCTGGGGACTTCTGACTACCCAGCTGGAACCTGCATGTGGAATCCAGGACTGTCGGCCAAATCGGGATGTATGGTCACCCTGTTTAAATCTAGACAGACTAGGTTTGTGCCCTGGCAAGCATCAGGGTGCATATTGTTTTAAGTTAGGTACCAAGTCAAAATTTGTAGTCACTTGACGTTTATTCTTTGGTTTGGATTTTATCCTCACTTTGAGGAAAAAAATGAGGACAGATCACACTTGCAGGAATACAGCAATGTTCTTACTCAGAACTTGGAAGATATTTTTGTCTTGGAACTGATTATGAAAATTGGAGCCAGCCCTGTTCCCTGATGCAACTCCCTTTCTCCTATTGTGATCATACTGCCCTTGATTGGCATAGTGTTAGGATTCTTTGGAAGCTTGTGAGAATATTGCTGATCAGTTTTACATAAAAGAATGGCAGTTTTTTTGTGCTAACACCACCTTTCCATTACATTGGAAATTGGCAAACATTGAAACTTGTTTTTGGAGAGTAGCAGAAGCAGGCAACACTTTCTCTGTGGGGGAGTCCATTTGTACTTCGTTGTTCTGAAGTTCCTAGGTTAGCTTGTGTTTATGTTCCTATGTAGTAGGATAGGGGTCCTCACTGGTAACCAGGGATCCTGGTTTTCTCCGACTTAAAAAAATAAGCAAGCTGTTTTGGGAAATTGGAATCTTTTTAAATTTGTGGAATTTTTTTCTCAAATAAGACCCTGTGATGGAAAAATGAGCTTGAAGCAAGACGTCAGCAAACAAAAGCAAATACCACTAATTGTTAGAGTTGCTTCTGATGAGGAACCAATTAAGATGACATAATTACAAGCAAAGAACACAACTTTGTACACTCCTGTCCAATGTAGACACACTTTACGCTGGCCACTCATCTAGAGATTGCTTGATGACTATACTACTTTAAATTCTATGCTCAGGGCTGTGCCACTGCAGCTCTTATGATGGTGGAAACCTGGTGTAGAGTGCAGAGGGTGAGGCCGTTCTCACCCTCTGCACTCACTCCAGTTGCCCATAGGTTGCCTGTTAGTTTCTGTACTCCCCTCAAGCACTATTGGCTCATTAACACAGCTCCCCCATACCATAAGTTGATGTGATGCTACCAATTCCTGAAAAGCCACAGGAGCTAAAGGGCTATAACGGTCCATTTTATTTAGAAAAAGAAATGTGTGACCAACATTACGAACAGCTCAAGTTTTACATCAGTGGTCACCAACCCGGGGATCGCAATCGACCAGTTGATCCCTGAGCCTCTTCAGGTCGATCCTGGGCTGTGGGGGGGACAGCTGAGTGTGCAGGGACCAGATCGCGGCCCCTGCGGTGAGGGACTGACCTGCAGCTGAGCCAGGAGTAGGGGAAGGAAGGTAAGTAGGGTCCCAGCCTCATTGGGTGGTGGGAGGATTGGCACTCCGGAGGGGCTTCTCCAGGGGCATGAGGGACTCCCTCCCCATCTCTGCAGGGCCGGAGGTGGCAGAGGTGGCTCCTGCTGAGCCTCAAGCCCTGCTGCAGCTGACCATGTGCAGCTCAGCTCAGCAATGGGGACTGATGTAGCATCAGGTCCTGGCCCAGCCAGGTCTGGGACTCTGCCGTCCAGAAGCATGTGGCAGGGTCTCCTGCCACTGGGCACAGCCCAGTAGGGGCTCCCCCTCCTGTGCTCCGAGATAAAGTGGTTACTGCTGCGGGCTGGCTTTTGCACCCAGAACATGGGGCAGGGAGGGGACATGGGCCTCCAAAGCACAGGTGGGTGGGCACAGGCTCCCAGGTCTCCACCAGGCTGTGCACAGTGGCAGGAGCCCC
>NW_005842015.1:1574909-1603685 GCF_000455745.1 Alligator sinensis
CCCCCCTTGCCATGCATCCCTGGGCAGTAGAGAGTCCCAGACCTGGCTGGGCCAGGACCTGGCACCATGTTCCTGTGACTGCTGGACGGGTGCATCTTAGTTCAGCGTCAGCAGAGAACTGGGGTCAGGCCCTTGTAAGACCTTGTTGTGTAGTCCCAGTCATGCTTTTTATTATTATCTTTTAAAAATAATCCACTACTAGTTGTTCTAGAAAACTTGTGCTTAAGAATGGCACTGCTTTTGTGAAACTGCTGATGTCTAGCTTGGCATGACCCATCATCGTAGCTTGTAGATGCAGTGGTTCTCTTGTTCTTATCTTTTTCGTACCAGGACCCATTCGCCAAGATTGGCTTGTCCCAACCGACACATCCCTGGCCCTGCTAGTGCCTGATCCACAGTCCCCTGGCTCTGCTGCTGCCTCTTGCTCCTCATCTGTAGGCCCCTGCCCCCCAGCCGTGCCAGAGAGGGCTGCCTCCATCCCACTTGGGTCAGAGCATGAGCAGTGATTGCAGGCCCCTGCATGTATGGGCTCTGGCCCAGGCACACAGCTCCCCGCTACAAAGAATCACCCCAGCCTCCTTCCCCCACTGAGGGGCCAGGTGCCTTCCAGCCAGTTGCAGGCGGGAACACTGCCAGCTAGGGCTGTGTGAAATTTCATCGGCTGTTTCATTTCAACGCTGTTTCAATTTGTTTTGAGCTCAAAACAGCATAATTGAAATGAAACAAAGGGCTTCGAAACAGCCTCAAAACAAAACGAGGGCAGTCAAAACATTTTGGAAGTTTCAAAACGTTTGGAAGCTGAAGCTTGGCTTGCCTGCAGGGAAACAGAAAATAAGGAGAAGGGGACCGGGGGAAGGACTGCTCTGACAGATTGTGACTGTTTGGCTGCCTGAGATGCTGCTGATGCTACTGTGCTGCTTTCTAAGTTATGACTTGTCATTTTAAAGTGGTGGACCAGGCTGAGGCTGTAGGGGAGGGGGAGACCTCATTGGGGCAGACTACCATGTTATATAGAAGTCCCAGTGCCAACGAGGGTGTGCCTTAACATGCACGGTCACACATGTCATGAGTTTTGCTTGTCAGCAGCCTCGGGTAGTTTCCCAGAAACCCCTACACCTATCTCCTTGAAACTTGGCAAACTTCATGCCCTCAGAAGGGGCAACCATCCCTGCTGTTTTCATCCAAATCTACCAAAAAATGACAATGCTATAGGTAGTTTCGTGCTTCCCCATTATAGCCTATGGGCGAACATTGAAACAGTTTGGACTAAACAAAATGGAATGGTGGCTTTGAAATGAAACAAAACTCGAAATGAAACACTGTCCTGTCAAAATGGTGAAACGGAAATCAAAACAAAACGGTGCTCTTTCGCACAGCCCTGCTGCTAGCCTACAAGGGGAAACCCATGCTTTCATGAGTTTTTCTGAGGACTTGCTCGTGACCCTTTTCAAATTATTCTTGAGACTCACTTTTGTGTCACGACCCACCGGTTGAGAAACGCTGTCTAAAGCACTGGGTTTGTTGGAACCAAGGTAGCCAGGTCATTATGCTCCTACTGAGTATATGTGGAAAAGCTGATGTCATTCTCACTAAAACTTAATGCATGCACATTGCAAACCCATTTCTTGGTGGATAGACAGTTTAGGTTAGGCACTGCAAGGATCTTACCCCTCTTACTTTAGAGCAATGTTGGCAAGCCTTCAGGTACTAAGTTCCCTCTCCCAGGTCTGAGTAATAAGCAGATTACAATCTTTGTTAAATACGAGGTAGAAAAGTTACTTCTATTTAACCCCAGTATGTAAAAGAAAATGTTCACTTAAAAAGAAAAAAAGCAGTATGCCACCTATGAAATGAAGAAAAATTACCAGAAGTAGCTATGGATCAAGTAAAAGAGCGGAGATAGATAAACATAGTTGTAGAAAACTTTCAGGCCATTCAAAAGGGAAGAGAGTCCTCATTACCTGTGGAGTACAGAGAGGTTAGCAGAAGAAGCACGTAAACAGTAATGAGCTATAAAACCATTTTCTGTGTTCACTCCCTTGTTTTTAATATTCAGAAAAGTTATGTATTTTTCTTCCCAGGACCACCTTCTGAAGGTTTCTCTTCAGGATAATAACTGCGAGATCAGAGATGGAGTTATTCTGTACAACATATTCTCCTGCTAGTATTTGGGTTGTCCTTCATCATTTTTCTGGGGCAGTTCATTCTGCAGCATAGTAGTTCAGTGTTACCCATATGGTTTCCATGTTGGCATTTCGTGTACTAGAGCTGTCATTTTTTGATTAATTCATAGATGTTTGGGTCAGAAGGGACCTCAGTAGATCATTGAGTCTGACCCCCATACATAGATTTGTATGTATCCATATCCATGGATTCTGATGATTTTGTTGTGGGGGTATGCTAATTGTAGTGATGTATTAGCAGGTTTTATATACTGCTGTTTAGGAAGGGTTTAGATTTCATTTAATAGATTTCATAGACATTAGGGCTGGAAGGGGCCTCGAAAGATTGAGTCCAGCCCCCTGCCCCAGGGGCAGGAAGTCAGCTGGGGTCATAGGATCCCAGCAAGATAAGCATCCAATTTTCTCTTGAAGGTATTCAATGTAGGTGCTGGAACCACCTCCAATGGCAGGCCATTCCAGACCTTGGGGGCTCAGACAGTAAAGAAATTCTTCCTTATGTCCAGCCTGACACGGTTTTGCAGTAGTTTATAACCATTTGACCTTGTCATCCCTTGGTGTGCTCTGGTGAACAAACGTTCCGCCAGATGCTGGTGGTCACCCCTGATAAACTTTATAGGTGGCCATCGGATCGCCCCTGAGCCTGCGCTCTTCCAGGCTAAAGAGCCCCATAGCTCTCAGCCTGTTGTCATAAGGTCTGTTTTCCTGACCTCTGATCATGCGCATGGCTCTCCTCTAGACTCTCTCAAGCTTCTCCACATCCTTTTTTAATTGTGGGGCCCAAAACTGGACACAGTACTCCAGGTGCAGCCTTATCAAGGCCGAGTACAAGGGGAGGATGACGTCCCAGGATTTGTTTGAGAAGCATCTATGGATGCAAGTCAGCGTTTTGGTCGCTTTACTAGCTGCAGCATCGCATTGAAGGCTCATGTTCATCTTGTGGTCAATGATGACCCCCAAGTCTTTCTTCCGTAGTGTTAGCCAGCATAGCACTGCCAAGCCTGTAAGGATGCTGCAGGTTTTTCCTCCCAAGGTGGAGAACATTTTTCAGTGTTAAACACAATCAGGTTCCTGTCTGCCCATTTGCTGAGCCTGTCCCGGTCAGCCTGGATTGCCCTCCTGTCTTCAGATGTGGATGCTTTCCCCCAAAGTTTGGTGTCGTCGGTGAACTTGGCCAGTCCGCTTCTGACTCCAGTGTCCACATCATTAATGAAGATATTGAACAATATGGGTCCAAGGACAGAGCCTTGGGGGACCCCACTGGTCACAGGGCACCATGATGATTGACTTCTGTCAACCACCACCCTCTGGGTCCAACCACGGAGACAATTTCCAGCCAGTAGATCATGGTGGACCCAAGGCCACAATTGGCCATTTTTTTTTTTGCCAAGAGGCGATCATGGGATACCAGATTGGAGGCTTTTTTTAAAGTCAAGATATATGACATCAATCTCTTCTCCCTTGTCCAGGTGATAGGTTATCTGGTTGTAAAGGGAAATGAGATTGGTCAAGCAAGACGTACCCGCAACAAACCCGTGCTGGCTATCCCTCAGGATGTTGGCGTTGGCCAGTCCATTAAGGATGGCCTCTTTAATAAACTTTTCTAAGACCTTCCCTGGGATTGAGGTCAGGCTGCTGGGCCTATAGTTAGCCGGATCCACTTTCCTCCCTTTCTTGAAGATAGGCACCACATTGGCTTTCTTCCAGTCTTCGGGCACTTCACCAGAGCACCAGGAGGTCTCAAAGATCCATGCTAGGGTCTAAGACCTCTCCCACCTATGTAATGGCCTAATAAAAATATTGCCAAATAAATCTTGCTGCTCATATATTATCTAAAATAGTGGCCTCTCTGATTTGACATCATGTTAATTTCATGGTCCCTTTTCAAATGTTTGTCTCTGGTACTTTTTTACATTCAGCAGCATTAGTTAGGGAGAGGTTTGCTCAGTACTTCTAGCTATATAGTAGTTGGGATTTTACAACACATCTGGGTCATTCAGGCATGTTATTGCAGGAAGAGTTGATTCAATGGGATTACAGAACATAAGCCTGCTTCTTAGTTACTTAATTTCTGTTTGTGGACAGGGGTAGAGAGGGGCCCAGGGAAGGTGCCTTTAGTATACTCTTAGGAGGCTGTTTCTACTTTACTTTAAGGCCTTCTTGGAATGTCACAGCACCATAAAAGGACCTTGGTATAACTGACGAGTGTGTCCAGTTGGCCCGCACTCGGATGATAACCCACTGAGAAACACGGCCTTCTCTTGCATGCAGATTTTTAAAAATAATGCAACTGCCAACTTTAAGCCATCTGTTCCTAGCAGAGGCAGAGTCGGCTTATAAGTAGGGACCTACCAAATTCAGGGTGGCTGCCCCTGATTTTTTGTGGTCTGAGTGCAGTGCCAGCTGCCACCTTCATGGTAAGAGTGTGGTAGTCCTTCTGCCCCCACCCCGGTCATGCCTGTGGCTGAGAGGCCCTGGAGATTGAAAGATGGCATGGTGGGGCGAGGTGGCTGCTGTGCTCCACTGCAAAAATCCTCCCCCCCCCTCCCCCCGCCGTGCTTCAGTACATGAGGACTTCTCGCTGTTTTCTGTTTGCAGTTCCCTTTCCAACCCTGCCTCCTCCCCCAGCTCACTCGCTGTTTTCTCACTTTTTTTTCATCATCCCCACACTTTTTAATAGGGACTGGGCTTTTTTTGCAGGGGACATACTGATTTTTACAGTTTCCATTAATATAGCAATTTCAGTAGATCCCTACTTTTAAGCTATCAAACTCACTGTCTTGAAAGCAGAGCTGGTTTTCCTTGTGTGGTCCCTGGATTGCTCTTTCTCACTTGCTCTGAGCCTGAACTTCAGCAGATTTGCCAGCATAAGCAAGGGCAGTGGAAAGGTTAGTGAATGGAGATGTACAACTGAGATGAAGCCTGACACTGGTGTGATGACAGCAGGCTGCCCCCTCCCACTTTTTCCCACAGTAGCCAACCTGCCTCTCAGGGTGTGGAGCATGAGTGACTCTCATGCTTAGCTGCAACCCTGTTCAACCAGTAGTCTATTTGCTGAGGGCAGGAAACCTGAAAAGGACATTTCACAGGAGTCTAATTTCAAAGTAAACACTGATTTAAAATGTTGGATTAAAGCAAAGCAAATAAACACCTTAATTGTGTGTTGCCTCCTCCCTTGTCAGTCTGATTTTACTTTAGTGAAGAGACAATGACATGATTTCAATTTTTAATTGATGGGGGAGTGGGGCTGGGGAGGGGTAGGTGGAGAGAAGAAGTATCTTTAAGCTGCGCCTACTTAAAGCACAAGAATTTTGATTGGCAATCAGATCACACCACTGGGGGTGGCATGGGGTGAGGGGGGGGAGGGCATTATTCATCTTGGCACCTGACTTGAGGCAAAGCAAGCTATGGCAGACCTGAAGAGTGTCTGCAGTACGCTATATGAAGACTGTATATGGCCTGGCTATCGGAATATTTGCTATTTGGCTTATCTTGGTAGGGGGCTATAGGGAAACCAAGAAGAATGACTCATGTAGGCCACCACCCAGTAACACTTCAGGTTTAAGACATAATGCCTGGACAGCTATTGGATATGAAGATCCTCAAGGCCTCTGGGATCTAGCCAAGGTTTAAAACTTCTGCTATCTGATGCCTGAGGCTTGACACTTAAAGGGATGGGGACAGCAATGCAGCAAGCTTTATAACCTGTCACAGGCCCTATGCTTGCTCCAAAATTCCTCACACAAGACATGAGCAATTGCTGCTTTATATCTACCTGGTCTGCTATCACCACTATCAGTCTAGATGAGAGGTTGGCCGCGTATAACTTGTGGACCACATTTGGCCTACAGATCTACTGGATCCAGCCCACAGATGTTTGGTGGTGAGTGTTTCCTCCATGCCACAGCAAGGAGAACCTAGGGTGGCAGATGCTTCCCTTATGCTGAGGTAGTGTTGGCAGTGGCTGGGTCCTAGCACTCACTTTCCCACCTCTGACCTGAGCTGGGTCATTCCAGTCTGCAGCTTGCAAAGGTTGCCGACCTGTCATCTAAATATTCAAAAGGGAGATGGTGTTTGAGTAGCCTCCTTGAGTCTTCTTTGAAGGGGCTCAACTTCTGAGTGTCCTAACTCAACCCTTTTTTAAATCGGCCCTTTTTATCTCTAGATGGATATCTATAATCCTTAGTCATTCTTGAAAGTCCTAGCATCATTTTCAGTCAAGCTTGCTATTTATAAAGATGGCACCAGTTAATCTGAGGCAACACAGCAATATTATGGCAGGCATCACGAAGTGGCATTCTTACATATCATCTATACTTGCTTTGTGTCACCAAGTTTTGCTGGGAAGATTTGCTTTGTTGTTTAGGATTTGGTTACTTTTCCTGTGCAGAGGCAACCTTGGGGAGAAAAAGAGCAGGAAGTCTAAGTGAATCTGAGTTATGAGCTCTGGCAATCCATTTTAGAGGCAGAGTTGCTTCTTAGAAACTGGGGTGAGATGCCTGATGCTTGGATTGCTTTACTACATGATGTTTGACTACCTCCCTCTCAGGACTGCTCTCTATTGTAAATAAAGCAAGTTACACATAGAGGGCACCTGGACTCCACATGCCTCCTCCCTGGGATGCTGACCTGCAGGGCTGCAGCCTAGGTAACTTTGCAGAGGGGTGACACTGTCCGAATGGGGTACTGGTGCTGAAAGAAGGGGCAACAGCATGTGGTAAAACCTGTAGTATTGGTCCCTCAGACGTTTGATGGTTGCTGGCTGAGCCCCACACTTGCTTGGAGAGAGTAAATAATAAAGCCCAGGATTTTTGTCTTATCAATGCGCAGGACTTTATCGCTACTTGAGATAGGTGCTAAAGTTAGCTTCCTGTGAATTGAGCCTTAAAGGCTATCCACTCCCATGCATTTGAGCTGGTCTGGCTAGTTACTAGGGGTGTGCGAAGCAGGCCCTATTCGATTAGGATTTGGATTCAGCCCAAATTGCAGACAGTGATTTGATTCGTTGATTTGGATCACTGTCCCTGATTCGATTCGGCTGAACCCGAATCTGAAGATTTGATGCTGATTTGGCTATAGACACAGCTTTAAATGTTTTTTCTACCTACCTTGAGGTGCCAGCACGGCTTGCGAACGCTGCGTTGCTGGGGCACATGGAGCATCCCACAGGAGTGCGGGAGCCCTCCACGTGCTTGGCAGCGAACCCGGAAGTGGACTGAAAGTACTTCTGGTCTGCTTTTGAGCGCGCTCCATGCGCCCCAGCATCGCAGTGTTCACGAGTCACCTGCTACTTTAAAGGTATGTAGAAAGAACATTTAAAGCTGTGTTTATGTCCGAATCACCAGTTCTTTCCAAATTGGTCAGAGGGCTCCAATTTGATTCAGAGAGATTAAAGGGCCCTCTGGTTTGATTCAGATTCAGCCACTGAATACGGCTGAGTCTCCGCCGAATCGAATCGGAGACCAAAGCTTCGCACAGCCCTAATAGCTACTCCATGTAGATGCATCTTTCTTTAGCAACTGCATTTCAGTTGCAATTGACTGGAAACTATCAACACTGGAGTGGATTTCTCCTTATTTTTCTACCACCTCCAATTTCAGTTGTGTTGGTTGCTTTACTTAAGAAACCTGACAGGAAGAAAGGAGAAAGTGAGAGATGCTGAGCCTCCTGCTATACAACTCCTATATGGCTTCCATTAAACCAAAGGGAATCAAAGGGGCTTTCACTTTGGTTAGTCACTATGGCCACTTTGCCCTCACTCTATCCACGTGTCAAGTGTGGGAAGAATCTGGGGTGATGCCAAAATGTGGTGAGTGAGGCAGTTCCTAAGTTGTCATTGGCAATGAATTAGCTGAAAATACTATGGTGAGGTGCAGAGATTTGTTTCTGTTCCCTGCACTTTCTCAATGGTTACTCCTAGTTGCTCCATTGAAACAGCCTATATTTAAGTCTCTCACCCTAGATCTGGCCCTCTTCTCCTTGCAACAGTATCTAAGCACCCCAGCAAAGTGGCTGGTCCCATCAGGATCTGGAGCCCCTGGTTCTGTTTTTTGAGTGACTGAAGACTTTTCTTTTGTGGGATTTAAAAATCCCTGGTTTTCCCTCCTTTCCCTCCCTTCACCCCAACTTAGGATCAGAAGAATGAATATATGCCTCTGTCATCCACTTTGTTCTTGGCTCTTTCAGGTAAGAACAAACACAGATGCTACTGTCCTCTCCCTGCTGTCAGTTCACCCTGTGTTTAGGCATGTCTGAAGCACAGCCCTTTGGATCTGGTGGGGTCTGGGACACAGGTTTTCCCTTGCATTAGGGCTGGCTGTACTGTACTTATGATGCCCCGAGGCTCAATACCCCACAATAGAGAGATGGGCCTAAGGCATTTTCTGGCATAAAGCTGATCCAACAGCTCTAGGACCTTTACCTCATTATAAGTGGCTGTTGGGAGTGTGGCTACGCTTCCCTGCACCTCCCCACTCCCTGACTGATATAACAGTCCTGTCAAGTTGCTCCAGTTTACCTGGGAGCTACCAACTGGCGTTTGAAAGGATTGAAACAGGAGGGGGAGTCCTCATCTTGCTAGTCCAGATAGAAATAAACAGCAGCTCCCCCATGCCAGGGTGAAGATGGAAAGTTGTGCTGCTTCTTTCCTTTAAGCACGTAGCTGTCCCAGTGTCAGAGCAGCACGGGGGTAGCTTCAAGGTACTTTCGCATCCCTCCTTGCCCCTCTTTGGTTGCAGTGTGTGCTGAGAACTGGGACTTAGGGCTCGCAAGTAAACGACAGATACAGCCCCAAGGCAACTGATTCTTTAATGTCACTAAGTTAGGTGCTCTGCCTGCTGGAAATGCTTTAGAAAGAACCAGATAGTTCTGGGGCACAGGGCCCTCCCCACTGCTGATGTGAATCAGGGTTGCTCCATTGACATGAACAGCGCTGCACTGATTTGCACCTGCGGACAATATGGCTCTTCCTTGCTTCTTAATTTCAAATATCCCTGTGACTCTTTCCATACTCCTTCCTCTGGCAGACTAGCCGGGTGAAACTTGAACTACCTTTAAAGTGGCTATATAATCAACTCGTAGAAAAAATGACTCCTATCAGTCACAGACTGAGGGTGCTTCTAGTTGCAGATCTATTACAGGAATTGGCATTTATGATCCCAGAACTTTGGCCTATGACTGTCCTTGTACACTGGGAATTTTTTCTTCCACTTGCTCAATAAAATGCACAATCTCTTTCTGACTTCCTACTGTCAGAAATAAAATGATCCCTTCTTGGAAAGCCGCCCCCTCTGTGTGCCAGCGGCATTTCCTCTACTGAAGTTACTACGCAGGGCCTGACCCTCCTCCTTTTTGAAGTCCACGATGATTTTGCCCTTGACTTCAGCCAGATTTGGCATCGCACTTTGAACAGTCCAAGATTTATTAGACCATAAAAGCTATTCACGAACAACAGCTCTGACTAGAAAGTATGCAGCAGAAATGTCTTTCTGTGACGTGCCTAAATATCTTTTCCAATAGGGCCGGATTATTCTCCCCAGTCACAGAGTGCATTTAGCCTCAGGATAGAAGCTAGCCCTTAGTAGGAATAAAAACTCTCTTTATACAACATATATTCCTTCACTTCATCTGTGCATAGTCCTGTATCTCTCCAAGATGCACAGTCCCTGTTTGAGAGGCCGTCTCAATAAGGGACTTCATTTTTAGCCCTGGTTGTACTGCTCAGCTGCTGTGTGCGTTCTCTGTGCTTCTGTTCTCTCTTCAGTCCTTAGTCTAAATAGCTACCCTTTTTGTCAGGCATGCCACAACTTAAACCACTCCAATTCTTTTCCCCTGCCCAATCTGCTGCTCTGCTTTCTGCTCCATGCCCTGTACTCCCTCACTGTACCCCCTCTGCTTTATGCTTCCTGCCCTATCTGCTGCACTGATTTCTGGTCCCTGTACTATCTTCTGGGGTGCTACCTGCCTCCTTCCTGATCTGTTGCATGCCACACTTGTGACACTTGTGTTGTAGGTGGACCGCCCCGATCTAGATTAGAAGTACTTTGGGATATGTGCAAGGCACCCAAGCCATTGGGGCTCTGATCTTAGCTGGAGCCCCTAGATGTTACTGTACTCTAAATAATAAGGCAAGCTCCAGGGCAGTTGGCATGCAGGTGGTCTGTGGGTTCAGGTTAAGGGAGCAGCCTGATGGTCACCCTTCCTCCAGATGGAACATACCACCCTCAAGCAAGATGGTACACAAAAGAACATGCAATTATACTCCAGTGCCAGTATGAATGGGGGATTAGCATTACAGCAGAGCCAGGAAAATCAGGACAGGGTACTTTCTTGAAATAGATTCACTTGCTACGTAATCACCATTTCAGTAGTATCAAAGGCTGCTCTGTGGGCGGGCTGAGTCATAAAAACTCTGTTTATACAGCATATATTCCTGCCTATTGGACTTTGAGTTTTGTGCCAGATGGAAGAGCTGTGTTCCTTTTAGAATAATAGATTGAGAAAATTAGGGGAATTAGGAGACATTCCCAATTAGGAGAAAATTCAGAATTGAACCAAATCCAGCAGCTATGAGCTAAATGCCTCTCAACTCTGAAGTCCAGAGCTGGGATCCTGTTTCAGACTTTGCAACCAGTCCTTACCTGATCCCATAAATGTCTAGGGTAAAAAGTCCTTTGATCGTAATGGAGTCAGGTCTTAACTTCCTGCTAAGCCAAATTGAATCAACTTGGTGCTGCTGTATAAATTATGATATCCTTGGTTTTGAACACCCATGGACTTGGGTACAGTTCTAGTCTATGTCCCAGCTCTAAGACTCAGGTCTGTCTAATCTTAAGTTGTCTACCACCTGAAAGTTAGAGCTCAGTGAACCTGAAATGGAGACAGAAAAAACAGAGGTTGACTTCTGGGTGAAAGTGTCAGGGGGTGGAATTGCTTCACTGGATCTAGTTTGCTCATGCGTTGGATATATTCCACTTCGTTGCCTGTTGGTGAAAGGTTGAGTGAGAAGGAAGACATTGTAGAGGGACCATTAACTCGGTTCAAGGAGTTTTTTATTGCTACATAAACCATGGACATTATTGCAAACATGCAAAACACTGAGAGCTGTCTATGGTAGATACCACCTGTTCAAGGAGGCCAGCTAGCCAGTATTTGGGGTTTGAGTTTGCATTCAGTGTCTGTTCCTGGCTGCTACATAGCGTGATGCAGCACAATGCTCTCCTTTCTCCTAGGGCTCAAGACAGTTTTTCCTCATGACTCTTTGGGTAGTCCTTTATGAGTCAGTATAATCTGAGGTAATAGCTTCCACGTGCTGCCCTGCATCTTAAATGGTGTAGTAGAAAGTTCTTTGTCATGATCATTGCACAACTGCCGTTTTTCCAATTTGGATTGTGCTTAGCACTGCCCAGTATCCACCAATTTGGTTAAGGATACTGATTTCACAGTTTCAAAGATGCTGCCTTTGTGAGGTAGCCTGTTAGGAAGGTAGGTCTACAAGGGAATCTGACCTAAGTCAGAGATTTCCAAACTTTTTGAATCAACAAACCAGTAGTAAACCTTCAAACTTTCTTATGGACAGCTATGGACCTTTATCATAAAACTGTTAATGGAAAACATTGTCATGGTGATATAAATTAAAATAAAGTCCTACATTTGCAATTGTAAAATTCTTACTTAGCTTTTTTTTCTTTGAGTAATATGAATGAAATGGCTATTACTAGTTCAGCAAAACCAGTGCATCACTGTTGGGTTCTAATGTGTTCTGGGGGCCACTTTGACTTCACTCATGGTCTGTGGGCTACAGTTTGGGAACTATTGGTCTAAACTGTTGCTGCTTGTAATTTGTGGTACATAGGCAAGTATTTTAGTTACTTGTTCAAGAGCCTGAGAGTTCATGGTCAAGATCTATCCCAGGGGTGTTAAACATATGGCCCTCCAGTGGGAACCAGCCTGTGGAGCTGTTCCATCTAGCCCATGGGGCTCCTGGCAGGTCAAGGAATTTGGGGGCATGGTTAGCAGGGGGTGGGGGCCTGCTGCACTGGGGTCCCAGACCCCTGTTGGGCATGGGTGCTGACAGCAAGGTGGTGAGTGAGGGCTATGCCAGCACAGCCCGCTTGCTCCACAGCCACTTGGCCCACAACCACTTGTCCCACTCTGGCTTCCACTACAGCCACTGGTCCTGCTGCTGTTTACTCTGCCTGTCCCGTGGTTTGGGCCCATGAGGAGTCCTGAAGTCAGGTGCAGCCCAGGGCACATCCTATTCTGCTTCTGTGTGGGATGCTGAACTTTGAATATATTGATATATTTGGAGGGAGAGTGGAGAGGGGAAGGTGGTGAGGATAAAATACATTTCTTATAAGAGAGGGGAAAATATTTTGAAGCAGAGAAGCTACAAAGCAGAGGGAAGTGTTGCTTGTAGCAGCAATTCAGTTGTGGTGATCATTTTTTCCCCCCCCTTCAAGTGAGAGAGTGAGTTGGGAAGGGAAGTGGGTTTGGTTCCTGAAATTACATACCATTTGTGTGCTGGAAACTGTACCATTAAATGGTCAAATCCTAATAGGAATCCCCAGGAATCCTGGGACACTATATGACTAACCTGTAGTCCAAGGGTGAGTACTGTACTGAGTTGGTGTGAATCATTAATCACACTGTGGTGTGGGTGTATGTTGCTGTTCCATAGCAACATAGCAGTGTGTTGCCCTCCAAATCTCTCTTCACTTAGGGCTCCAGTATTGACTTCATATGGTTTTTTATCATTTTACAAAGCAGCGTGAGCGGAAGGACATCCAGGGGTAAGACAAGCTGAAGTGCAATCTGCGATATAGGAAAAAAATTCTAGACTCTGGACTCTCCAAGGCAGTGGTTCCCAACCTTTTTTTGCCATGACCCGCTGTTAGGAGCAGAGTGCGGTGGTGGCAGGGGCAGGGGAGCTCCCAGCTTGCAGTGCGGCTCATCCTTTGTGTGCAGCGCTGCTGGCTTTGGCCCTGCAATCCTCATTTGGGTAGCGACCCGAGGTTGGGAACTGTGGCTCTAGAGTCTAGGAAACTCCTCTAGGAAAATTCAGCAGAAGTATGAAGTGCCATTCATCAATGGAGTGATTCTGATCCTGACTTACACTAGCAAAGGATGTGGCCTGTTGGGTCTGAACAGTGCTAGAAAGAAACTCTTGTTTTTCTTTTTTTTTCTCTTTTTCTTTAAGTACCTCTTGCCACTGAAAAACCACTGCTTTCAGTTGTGGGTTTCTTTGCAAGGTACAACTATGGTTTGCTTCATGTCCTAAGGTAGCAGAAACCTAATGCATTAAACCTAGTCTTATTGTCCAAGGGTTCAGTGATACTTGGAATGAATAAATGAAGTTGGACTATCTTTGTGTGACTTCTGGGAGCAGTAAGAGATGGGATTGCCACCTGAGGAAGGGGTGTTCAAAACTTCTAGGAAAGCAACACACACATCAGTCATGGGTGAGGGCTAATCAGCTCTCCAGCTTGGGAAGTGACACTTGATTTTCCTGGCAGAGCAGAAAAACACTCCTTACACATCAAAGTGCATTATTGTTCCACACCTAGGTTCCATTTTGCCTATTGATCATGATGATTATCACTGGTTGTGTTATGACACTGCCTATAGGCCTCCAATCAAAACAAGGTTTCCATTATGCTAGACACAGAACATATACATGGTATAAGACAGTGCCCTGCCCAAATGACCTGGGAATTCATTAACTTGTATCTATAAAGACTTGACTCCCATTTTCAGGTCTTATCATGATGCTGTTGTGCTTTGGTCTATTCCAGAGCTGCCAGAATTGGAGTGATGGAGAAGGCACAGGGCAGGACTGAAGTGTATTGTCTAAAGGTGGGAAAAGCTTAAACACTGCCTTGGCCACACACAGCCTAGCTACAGCACCTGCCCTGGTTAACTGGGTACTACATTCCCATATAGTCTAGTTTGCTTCAGAGGTAATTAGACAACTTGTCATACACATGTCAGCTGTTCTAGAGTCTGAATCTATTTTATACTGGGCAAGGTACCAACATTAGAGGTGTGTGGGAAAATGCCATCACAGGAGCTAGCCTTTTCACTTTAGCTCAGTGGTTGTCAACCAGGGGGAATACACATATCCCTAGGGGTACTTAAAAAGGTCATAGGAGGTATAGAGGGGTTCCTGCCACTGTGCTGCTCAGCTGCCAGGCTGTGCTTGCCCCCTGTCTACCTGGTGGCAGGATGCACTTAGCATTGCATCACTTCTGGGTCAGCTGCAGCAGCGCACAGAGCCCAGTGTGCAGTGGCAGCCACCTCCGCCCTGTGCACAGATGTGGGGGAATGTCCCCCAGGCCTCCGCTGGTGTGTGCACAGCAATGGAAGCCCCTGGATGAACCACCTGGGCTCCAATTGTCCCATGACCCGGCCCAGCTGAGGCCCCACTCCCCCCAGCCCCTGCCCCTGTCTGGACCCTATTCTTCCTCACTGTGGGGGCCTTGATCTGCGTGCCCCCCCCCACTGCCCTTTCCTCTCCCCCACAGACTTGCCTGCTGGGGAGGTGTCCCCAAATAATTTTAATATAAAGGGGTATATGAGCTGAAACTTAGAGACTGAAGGGGTACACTTGTTAAAAAAGGTTGCAAACCCCTGGTTTAGCTTATATCTCTTGAGAGTTTTAAGCTAAACCAGAAAAAAAGCCATGCTTGAGGCTGAAAAATAGTGTCTGTATAGGCAGTCATAGTGGGAGGAGAGGAAGCGGGGATCCATATAATGATACCTATCTAACTAGATGCTAAAAGTCTGCTAGAGAGAGAGATCTGCTTTGATTCCCAAAGAAATGAAACTGGTGAGCTTCTAGAACCCGCTTGAATTAAATGTTTTCACCCACATTTAATTGGCATAGCCTTCAAGGAAACCTAGGCAAATTCTGCAAAGGGCAACTTGAGTTTAAAGCGAGGAAGAAGCATGAATTAATAAGTCACTACAGGTAAGAGGTCAGCATCCTTCTCTTATCAGCCTGCACTGCAGTAAGAAGGTGAGGTTGGCCGCATAGCGCACCTTCATCATTCCGAAGTTCACTGTGCTCAGTGAAGAATTGCACCAAAGCCCACAGAAACCCGTGGAAAGACTCACCTTGACTTCAATGGGCTTTGAACCAGGCTCTGGTAGAGCTACATTCAGCCACCAGGTGAAGGTGACACTTTGAACTCCTGTGTCAAATGTCTGGCTTCTCTACTCTATTGACCATTTTTCACTGGCATGTAGCTAAACCAGCACACATTGACAATTTCCAGTCATGCTGCAAGTCAATACAGAAAGATATGGTAGCTAAATAAATGGCAGGTGATAAAGCAGCTGGGCGGGCAGATGAAAAGCATTTGTATCGCTACATGTTCTGCTTTCCTGTCAGGTGCACAGAAAACTCTGTCCAGAGAGCCTGATACACAGAGTGAGTTATCTTGCATACAACTATGCAAACAAGTTTTCAGTTCAATGGTCAAACTAGAGGGAAAAATAAATGGGATGGAAGCAACGCATAATGCACCTTTGGAGTATTTTCTTACCGAGCCAAACTACTGCAACATCTCATTCCAAGGTGAATGTAACATTTCATGTTCAAGTACGTGAAAGTGATAGCACTGGTTGCCATTTTACCTAGTAAAGAGGGAGGCTGAAGATTTCAATTCCCTTCAATTCTCTTCTGCCTGAAGGGATTTCAACCTAAATCCCAGCATCATGCTGTAATCACTGTGCTTTTTGTGGTGGGTTGTGGGTTCAAATCCCATCAGGCAGAAGAAGGAATTGGACCTGGCTTTCCACCCCTGCTAGCCCTCAGGCTATTGGGTAAAAGGGAAATGGAGCTGTCATTACCATGCTTTGGTGTCTTGGCTTTTACTGAAATGTTTCTGCATGTTTTCTTGTTTTTCATTTCAACCAACACTGTTCAGCAAATTCAATCCAAATTCACAAATAGTTTCAACTGCCCTAAAACTTCACTTAAGAATATGTGATTTGCTAAAAAGTCACCCCCAACTCTTATTTTGATATTTTTTTTCCAACAAGTCTCTTAAAATGCAGTTAAATTGTTAAGTGGAATGCATGCACATCTGTACAAATGCACCCCATTGTCTGCTCTCTGTTTTTGCGTTGTCCTTTAACTGTTTCATTATATTGCCATCTCTTGAGTGGTACAATGAAATCTTCATAAAGATCAATTTTCAGAGCATTGAAATACCTGAATCGCATGGGCCCAATGTTCTCTACTGACTCTGCAGTTCCTCTACTAGACCTTCATGCTCTTCCCCAGCTTAGCCCCATCACATCGGTAGTATACAGTTTCCTTAGTTCCTTTTTTCTGGAATTTCAGACAAGGAGAGATTACTAATTTCCATATGTCTGTTTCAGTAGAGCTAATTTGCCTGAGCATGGTACTGTGTGACCATCATAAGAACATGGCTACCTCCCCTCTTGGAAGCAGTATAACCATATACACATTCCCCTCCACTGGGCTAATTACCTCTGCTTATTGACACACAGCAAGGTGCTAACTGCCACCATGGATCTGCAAGAAAGCAGCAAGTTGAAGCCATTTTTTAAGTCCACAATTTGGAGAAAAACCTCTCATTTCTGGGGCTCTCTGGGGACACCAGGACACAGCCCTGAAATTCAGAACTGTTCTAGAAAATTTGAGAATCTTTTGCTTTACGAAGCTGCTATACCTTGTTTGGGGCAAACACACTTGTTTGGAATGAGTAATTTGTACCTTTGTGACCTCTGGTGAAAACTGTTAGACTACTAACAGATCAAAGAGCAGGAGGAAGTGCTATTTCACTTTTTCTATTGATACTTTTCTAGTAAGCGCAAATAGAAACAAACTTCCCCTGTGCATACATAATCCACATGGTTGACTATGTGAAGCCTAATCTTACATTTCTTACTTCCAAGATCCCATCAAAGCTAATGGAGCTCTCAATGAACGGAGGAGCAGAGTTTGGACTTGCACTGATTCAGTGCCACAATTGCACCCCTTTCCTTCCTTCTTCATGTTGCTTACTCATTGCTGAGCAACTAAGCGCCAGGTGGCTCATCCATTAAAATGTATGGTTTTAGGATGCATGTGCATATCCGGACCATGCTACAGCATGAGTCACATTTAAATCCGTAACACCTTAGAAACCCCAAGCTAAAAGTGGCCCACATCTGGTCGACAGACTGGATTCCACAAGCAGGGTTGATCTGCTGGCCAGATCCAGCATGGGGTCAGTCCATGGGGTCAGTCCATGGGTCTGACCTGGCACAATGGGGAAGCTCTGCTGTGGCTTTCCCAGAGCTGCAGCAATAAACACTACTACTACTACCTCCACACCCCCAAACATCTGAACCTATGAGGAACCCTGCAGTTTGGCTGCCAGGGCTCTACGGACTGGAGGTTGAGCATCAGTGGGTTAACATATCAGCTTCAATAAAACATGCAGGAAGGGGGAGGAAAAGAATGGCTGGGAAAACGACCCAGGAATAAAGTAGCAGCTCTTGTTGTGAGACCTTCTGAGCTAGAAACAGGGAAATACTGGGCATGTCTACACATTCATTAGTGTGCTGTAATTACAGCACATTAAGTTTAGTACCTGCAATAACAGGTACTAACTTAATGCACCATAATCAACACTACTGCTCATTGTACAGATGAACACTTTTGCATGATGTTTAATGCCCATTGGACTAATCTACTGCACATTAGTGCATTAGCATGGTTTTTGCCAGGCATGCTAATGTGCAGTAGAATTAGGTTAATGGACATTACTTGTATTGTGTAGATGTGCCCGCTGAGACTTAGAACTTTAGAGCATGTGGTATGGCAATCCCTTGCAGTTGAGAATGATTGTCTTCTGTGATTGTCTAATCTGTGGGTCCAAAAATGGCTGATGAGGCCAATCTAGGATTGACAGTCTCTGCTGCAACTTGGGCAAATGTTTCCATGCTGGATGGGTGGCTCCAGATTCTTGTTTTGGTCCACAACATGCTGTTTATGCCACTCCCACTTTTCTGTCTCCTGTTGTTGTAAGGCTTTAAAGTTCTGAGTCTACCACAACTTGATGTCAATGTTGCATTTTTTCAAGTTGGCCTTGAGGACATCCTTGAAAGTTTTCTCTGTTGTCCTCTTGAGGGTATGGCTTGACTAAGCTGGGAGAATTAAATTTTCTTCAGGATTCTGGAGTCAGACATATGAATGATGTTGCAGGCCCAGGAGAGGTAATGTTAGATGACAATCTACTTGTTGCTCATGGTGTTTGCTTGCAAGCGGATGTTAATGTTGGTGCATCTGTCTTCCTACTAGAGTCAAAGAATCTTCTGCAAGCAACACTGATGATACTTATCCAATGATTTGAGGTGTCTCCTGTACATTTTCTACATCTGAGCCCCATACAGTAAGTTGGGGATCACATGGGAAAGAGATCAAGGCCGGAAAAAGTCCTGAGGAATCTGTGAGGGGATTACTCACTGCAGGTGTGGAGGAGAGCCCAGTCAGTACTGGGAGTAGGCTGGCATGCTTCCGCAGCACTTGCTTCCTCTGGATTGGTGGACAGAGCCCAGAGAGAAGTATTTTCAGCTCCAGAAAGGGACAGTTGGAGGAGGGCTACAGCTGGCTTGGAGAGGGAACACTAGGGACCTTCCCAGTTAGCAGTGCCCTGTGGCCATCCATGGCTGAAGAGGGTGAGCACACTGGCCCAGGGTGATTGGAGGATCACTAACAAAGCCCTGGACACAGCACTAGGCAGCTGCTTGGATCCAGTGGACAGAAGACTGGAGCAGCAAGGAGGGAGGCAAGAAGCCAGCAGAGAGAGAGGGAGAGAGAACGGCCACTGTGAGTGAGTCTGCAGGTTATTAAGGGCCCAGCACCCATTTGGGTTTTTTGTGTTCCTTGTCTAGGGTGTGTTTTCTTTTTTTTTTTTGCTCTTCTCTCACTGTACTGGGGAAGTGGGCAGGAGGGGAGTTCCCTCCTTGCTGAAGCCCTGTTGGTCCCGGCCCTGAGGAACCAAGCCAGGGTGGAACTGACATTGAAGGAAAGAACATTCTTCCTGTGATGGAGCAATGTAATTTGGCCAAGACCCCCACAAATGGGGATGAGTTGATTTAAGTTGATTGTTTTATGGGCCCTTGCCAAACTGATCTAAAGTGAGTGACTTATGAACCTGGGATAGATTTAATTTAAATTGATTGTCCTATGGACCTTAAATGAATTGATCTAAATTGATTGGCCCATGAATCAGGGGTGAATTGATTTAAACTGACTGTTGTATGGACCCTTAAATGAACTGATTTAATTTGATTGATCCATGGGCCTATAATGAACTGATTCAAGTTGATGGCCTTATGGAACTGGATAAATCAATTTGAACATATGAATGCATTCATTTAATAACCCAGTGATTAACTACCAGTGGCACAGCCAGTTGGTGCAAGATCAAGACCCTGATGTATATCATCCAACTGGATGTGGTAAGGGTGGAGTGTAAGGGGAGGAGGAGCCCCACAAAGAAACCCCCAAGGAAAGGACTCAGCAGAATCATCATCCAGCCTACATCCAACTCCCAATAATAAAAATAGAACCATCAAGACATGGTGGGTAAGAGCAGAACACCAGAGGTAAGTGATGGCAATATTTTCCCAATGGTGCATGGAAATAGAGCATCAGGCAGGCAGAGGCCCTGGCCTTATAATATCCACCCCTGATAGGGATCACAACTGCTTGATAAACCATAAACTGCTTGGTTTTGGGTATGATCTTGTGATCTTCAAACACCTGTTTCCTCAGGTGTCCAAAGGCTGCACTTGCACATTTGAGGCGATGTTGGATTTCTTTGTTGATTTTAGCCTTCTGTGAGAGATGGCTTCTGAGGTATGGAAAATACTCAGCATTCTCCAGAGTTTCAGCATGAATCTCAGTTACTGGAGCTGGAGACTGCTCATGAAAAGCTTGTTGATTGAGAACCTTCGTGTTCTGAATGTTAAACATCAGTTCCATTTTCTTGTATGCCTTGGTAAAGATGTCGATGATTGCCTTGAAGGTCTGCTTCTGAGTGAGCACAAAGTACAGTATTGTTAGCACACTGGAGCTCAGCTAAGATTAAACAGCTTACCATTCATTTGGTAGTTTAGCTCCACTCTGATAGAAAGCTTGTTGGTAATCAGATGTAGCATCCTGGTAAGTAATCTCAGGCAGAGTGTTGGAGTAATGATGTAGCCTTGCCTAACTCCCATCTTAACCTCAAAGGGATCTGTGATAGATCCATTATTGAGAACCACCATTTGCATACTGTCATGGAGCAGTCAGAGAATGGTGATAAATTTCTGTGGGCATCTGTACTTCAGAAGGATCCTCCACAGTGCTTCTCAGTTGACAAAATTTAAGGCTTTCCTGAGGTCAAAGAAAGCCATGTAGAGAGATTTATGTTGTTCCCAGCATTTTTGCTGTAGCTGGCAAGCTGTGAAGATCATGTCAGTTGTGCCTCTTAATGACCTAAATCCACACTGAGATTCTGGGAGGAGCTCTTCAGCAAGTGGAAGGAGACTGTTCAGGAGGGTTCTCACAGTGATCTTTCCTGTGGTGGGCAGCAAGGTGATCCTTCTGTAATTTCCACAGTCAGACTTGTCTCCTTTCTTGAAGATTGTCACAGTTATGGCATCCCTCAGGTCATCTGGGATTTTCTCTTTCTTCCAAATCCTTAAGATGAGGGCACAGAGCTGTGAAGTGAGCTCCTCTCTCCCCTGTGTTAAGATTTTGGCAGGGATTCCATCAGCCCCAGATGCCTTGTCATTCTTCATCTGCTTAATGGCTTTCTTCACCTTGTCAAGGGTTAGAGGAATTCCGAGATTGTGTCTGACTGGATGTTGTGGGATGGAGTTGAGAACACTCTTATCAACAAATCTTGATTGAGAAGGTCTTCCAAATGCTCCTTCCAACAGGTATTGATGGCTCCTCTTTCCTTAATCAGGTCCTTAGATTTCAAGGGTGTTGGTCCCTGAGTGTTTGGACCATAGATGGGTTTGGTGGCATTGAAAAAAACTAAACAAATTGTGGATATCAGTGAGATGTTGAATCTCCTTCTCCTTGTCTTCCCACCATCTTTTCTTCATATCAGGACCTCTGCCTTGGTTTGTTGGAGATTCAATTTCTTTTGCTTGGAGTTGATATCATTCTGCCAAGCACAAAAGGCCTAGTGCTTGCAGTCAATCAATTCTTGGATCTCCTGGTCACTCTCATCAAACCAGTCTTGATGTTTCCTGCTAGATTATCAAAGTGTCTTTTTGCAGGTGCTGATCATTTTAAACTTGAAGGCACCTCAAGTGCTGCCAACATTCTCCTATTGTTGTTGATTGTAATTTGCCATTTTTTCATTGAGGTACTGGTGGAAGAAGTATTGCTTGATTGGGTCCTTGGGTCAAGGGCTCCAGTGGGTCAAGGACTCAAGTACATACGGTGGATGTTTTAACCATCCACTCACAACCTTAAATGAATGGCACTGAGAAGTGATTAGAGCTTACTTTTGACAAGATAGAAGGGACCAGATTCTGCTGTCAACCTGAAATGCCTGCAGTGCCAGTCTGTGGAATTATTATCTATTCACAGCAGTTGATTTAAGAAAAGAACCCAGCCTATGGTTATTTTTTCCTAGCATGCCTATTTCCTCTCTGTGTATTACCTTTGTTTTATCACTGATTGTAGCTTTTGATCTTTTTCCACTCATAAAAATGCTTTGCAGGCTCTCCAATCCTTTTACATGCCTAGAGAGGACTGAGAAACTGCTCTTGGGGTTGTGTGTTTGTTTCATGATGTTTCTCAAGCAGCCCCTGTTCTCAGGTGTAGACCTTGAGCCACATAGTTGAGATGTGGACCAGAGCCTCTTCAAAACTCAGAGGCATTCTGTGCCAAGACTTTTCATATGGCTCAGTTCCAGGGTGAGGGGAGGAGTGAGGCAGGCTACTCCCACCTTTATAAGAAGCTACTAAATTAGTATCTAAAACTTCGGGAGATGGGAAATGGGGCAGTGTCTGATCTGGAATTTGGGGATGGGTCTGTATCTAAATGTAACCTGTTGCTGATATTTTACACCACTGGAAGTTCTGTCTTGATTTTCATATAAATAATTTCATACCATACTCAGTAACGCATTTTTGAATTTCTTAGGAGTTACATCATCAGAAACTCAATTTGCTGTCTGCCCATATCTAATTTTTATATCCTTTCTCCATTATAATTACTTCTGTCTTTTATGACATGCTCCTTCCTCACCTAAGACAAATCAGCCCATATATAGTAAAAGAGCTTGTTGAGACAACTCCCATGAACTGTGAAGAAGTGAGTAACCTCAACATCGCTGAGTGTTGCATCATAAATTACTAATTGCATCAGGACAATTACCATCATCCAGCAGAGCGTAATCTGAGATGCTTATGACAGTTTGCTAAGGTGTGGCCAGTGGTTCACAGAAAATCTGAATAACTGACTGAGGCAAAAGAAAGTTATGAATTATAGCTCCATCAGTAAATATTAGCTGAGTAAATGCAAAAGAATGAAACCTGCATTCTCCACTTACTGTATGAAACAAAAGACAAAGGAGAGAAGCAATTATGTGGCACCTGGCACTTGTAAATAACAGATGCTAAAAGTATGGCTCAACGTTATTAAACTCTCTCAACTCTGATTTGCTGGGATGGGAAATCAGCAAAATTCCAAGTTTTCAGGACATAAAATAGGAAAAAAATATTTCAACCTCCTCACCATTTGTTCTTCCCCCAACCAGTACCCCTGTATCCATTCATGGTCTTAAAATTGAGTTTGAAATTTACATCTTTAGCCACTGGCTGGCTAGCTACTGAAGTTGATACATTGGATGCAACTGCTATTACAAGCCTATCTGTTGCTATGTAAATAACCCCAGTATGACTTGTGCAATAAACAGCTTCACTTCACCATTTATTGGGCATTGTCATTTATTCTGATAGGTATTTATAGCTGCTCTTACTTCTGTAAAAGGAGACTAAGTAGAGCAGGTTTTATAGCTAATATGACTGGTTATATGTGGTTATAACTATGACAAATAACAATAATTAAGCCCGCATGAAAATTGTAGCACGGTAGCTAATGATCACAGGAAGTGGACCTTCAAGAGTATGGGAAAACCTTTGAGCTTTGGAGAACTTGGGAACAGAAGAAGCTGGGACATGGTAATTGTCACACTTGATATCAGATCAGCACCCTACATGTAAGGGAGAAGTCCGCAGTAGTGGTTGTAACAGATAACGCTTGCCCTGTTACTGTGAGAAGGCTCGGGGGGCAAACAGAACTTGCAAGAGCCCTTAAAGAGCAGGATTTTTGTGGGTCAGAGGGATGAGCACTCAATGGAGGAAAAGACACTTATAAGGGCCATTAGGGAGAAGCCCTAGGTGGCAAGCAGCAAAAAGGAGAAGAGATAATGTCCCTGAAATAGCCAGTAGCCCTGCCCCAGGAGGACTGAACTAAAATGGGACTGTAGCCAAAGAGCAGGCAGCTGCCAGGGCTTCAGGGGTTGCTTATCTTCCATGGCTGTAAAAGTGTCCAGATTCTCAATGGGTATGGCTGGCAGGAAAGGGAAGGGCTTGTGGGAATAAAAGGCTTTCCCTTAAGCTAGCGAAGGTACTCTGTGCCTGGCTGGGGAGGATGCAGAGCTCCCAGGTAGGCCATAGTAGTATCTGGAGGTGCAGTAAGGGGAACCCTGGAGTGTAAGAGCTTAGAAGTTTCTTTTCCATTTTCCCCCAAGTGGACCCAGAAGAGATACAGATATAAATTCACGTGGTTTTGTTGTGAGTGCCCAGAGGGGCAATATTTTGTTTGGGTTTAAATTACTAAACATCAGAGCACTGGGATAAATGGCAGGGAAGGGAGGTTTGGAGGCTGTATTGCAGGCACGTTGAAGTGCCCTGCAAGTATTAACCTCTTTTAGGCCCAAGGGCCAGAGAGAGAGAGAGAAAGAGGTAAGTGCTATGAGGGCTAAGAAGGCCAAGAGAAGGAAAGGGAGATGAAGAACTTAACCCCCTTGAGGCCAGAGGGCTGGGGGTCCAGAAACTAGTTTGTGGGGTCTTAAATCCTCAGTTTAGTAGCTGCTGCCAAGAAACTGAGGCCAGAATAAGGAGGCCTAGGGCTGAAGGTAGCAGTCAGAGTAAGCAGGCCAAGACCAAGAAGGTCAAGGTCTAGATAAGCACAAAGGTTGGAGCCAGGGCACCCAAAGTAAAAATACTAGTCTGAGGCTTGGGACGCATCCTGTAGAAGTAGTTATTCCATCAAGGCATGGCAAACAAGAAAAGCTGGACTGGGGGCAAACTAGCTGGCTGCTGTGTGTTGCTACTGCCCAGCAGGGCTAGCTAGCCCTGTCACATAGTACAGTAATGAACATTAGGTAAGACACCATCTCTATGTCCTGTCACCTCACAACTCTCGTTCTATGCAGAGAAACAAAGTGGTAGAGAGAGAGATTTTTTTTTAAACATAGATGGCAGCAGGAAATTCTGAAAATCTCAGAGGATAACCTGATTTTATGAGATTTTTTAGCCTAATTTTGCAGATCCAAGAAACTGGACGAGTTTGTTGAGTTTGGATAAGTCTTCAGATTTTGCAAAGTTTGAGAGCATACCCTGAAGTTCAGACTTTGCTAGTAGAAATCAAAGCTGTTAATTAACTTTCCAACATTAAATATGCTCAATTCATGCCCTTTTAAAAGAAAAATAAAAACACCTGTTTTCAAATGCTCTTTTTAGTTGCTCTTATTTGTATCCAAGTATTTTTGTGCTCTGCATTTTTTATTACTGTAGCATTAGAGTGATGTTGTAGGTCCAGGAATTATGTGAGAAGCAAGGATTTTGGGGCTGTGATATCTTTAGGACAGGGACCATCACTTCCTGTCTTTTACTGGACCAACTGCACAGTTAGAATAAAGTTAGGCAAGCTTTTGAATGCAAGACATTCTTCATCAGATTTGAAGAGAGAAGCAAGTAACAATGGCCGATGTCCAGAACCGAGAGTAGAACTTCTTCACGGTTGTACTCAGCTCTGGACATTAGCTATTTTTACTTGCTTCTCTCCTCAGACCTGATGAAGAATGTCTTGCATTCAAAAGTTTGTCTGACTGTATTCCAACCATGCAGTTGGTCCAATAAAACATATAACCTACCCCCAACCCCAAAGATCCTTGCCTCTTGTATTATTAGTTGTCACTCACTTCCTGTGGGGGTGGATGATAATGATGGTCCCTGTCCTGAAAAGCTTGTTGTTCAGGCTCATTCCTCATTATATTATGACACTTTTACAGCCAAGGAAAGATGGGGTTCTGTTCATAAGATCATTACATGAATAATGAGTGGATTACTAAATTATCAGAGCTTAATTTGCATTAGCAACCTGAAGGTGAGAACATTTTCATCTTGTTTTAGTCCTCTGAACCCATCAGTGATCTGAAATACTTTCACTTTATGAACCTCAGCACAGCTGCATACAAACTTGCCTCAGTCCAGGGTCCAACTTCACTGATTTCTGAAATCAGTATGAGCCTTTCCATTGTCTTCGGAGGAAATTGGACTGAATTCCATTTGAGAGATCATAATAGTTTCCTTTCTCAAATCCAGGGCCGGCCCACAGTGTTTTTGGGACCCCTGCAAGTTATCATTTTGGGGCCCCCTGATGCGGAAAAGGCAGATGGGGCGGGGGGGTGAGTGTCCGCAGGAGCCATGGTGGGTAGGGTGGGGTGTGGTGGTGCCACAGTGTTCATGGCCGCAGGGGGCTGCTTAGCTGCAGGACTGCCTGTAGCCACAGGTTTCACAGGATAAGATGGGCTGGCCCTCCTCAAAGCTTCTTTCTTATTTGTGTTCAGGAGAGAAGTGTAACGGATTTGAAGTAGTCAGTATTAATAATAATCAATAGTAACAATTGATGGAAGAGTTACCATATTTACTCGAATATAAGACAACACTGATTATAAGATTATTTTGAATTTGTCCCCCTTCCACTGCTACAGCAGGAAAAATAAATAAGGTAGCCCCCTTGCCTTTGCCTCTCCTCAACTTCTTCACCCTACAGCCCCCTCCCTCTTTGCTATCAGACCCTGCTCTCCCTGATCATATAGAAGTGAGGAGCAAATTTGAAAACACAGACCTTGAAATAAACATACCTGTAGTAATTTGCATAGGGTACCCATAGACTTAGTTCATCCAGAATTGATGCATTTTACCTTTTTTTTAAACTGCTGCAACTTTTAGCACAGGTACTCCATAAACACACATTTAAGCATCACTTTGGCACCTACATACATACATACATATACATATTGCATTTGGAACTGATTTGACCTTGATAAAGATGATATATACATACATATGTATGATAGATACATACATATATATGTATATCTAACTGATTTGATCTTTATCTTTGTCAAGGTCAAATCAGTTCCAAATTCAATTGGGGAAAGCCCAGTAGTCAGGTTCCAAAATTTGACTCAGCAGAACTCAGTCATTAAATCTGTGTGGCTCTACTACTGGGCAAGTAACCTCCCTCCCAGGCCCATTGCCCTGGAGTTTTGGATACTTCCCAAACTCAGACAGGCAACTTATGTGCAAGCCCTGGGCCCAGAGACTTTGTGGTTATCTGAACTATATCACTCGATATAGTATTTTTTTTTTTTGGGGGGGGCAGATATATATAGATAGATAGATATCTACATATATAGATGTAGATATTCACTTTACAAATCTGCCAGTCTTTAAAACACAGTTACAGAATCATATTACAAGGCCCAATAATGATATAGTCACTTGATACAGTATAAACTATACATGATATTAATCCAAAGCCAAAAGGCTCATGACTTACCACACAGTTCATTGGGATGGGCCCCAGAACTCAACAGGATTTAATGTCATGGTGACCCCATAGCTCAGTACTGCTCAGTATCTGTGTGTACTCCAGATACCCCACACAAAGGATCCATGTACTAATTAGGCCCCTCTCATGACTGGAACTAGGTGTTCTTGTCATAAGTCCTGAGATCCTTCAAAAATGTGTATGCATATGGGGCACAAAGCAACCTGGTCTGGTGTCACCTCATGGAGGGCAGGGCCATACTAATTGTGCAACAGGCTGAGAGGGGGATGACAGAAGGGTTCTGGGTGAACTGTTTGGGGCTTTGTCTGGTGATGTTTGCCAGATATTTAAGGCTTGTGAAGAAACAGGAATAATTGGAAATGGAAAGAAAAGCAGTTTAACTATGGGAGTGAAGAAGAGAAAGTCTAAATAATACAATGTAGTGGCTCACCATGGCTTGAAAAAGAGTCAATGGTAATGGAGACTGCACTCAATGGGCGCTGCCATATATTTTATTCATGTAAGCTGTACTAACTTATCCTTGTGGTAGGTTCCCCTCAGTATGGTTACCCAATATGGGCTATGTTTTATAGCCATGCTCAATGATGACTCCATTTAATCTACTTTATAGTTGGTTTCCATTACTGGGCACACACTGCTTTTGGCAGCAGTTCAATGATTGACAATCTATTTAATGAGGTTTTCTTGTATGTGAATGTTAGATGAGAGATTTTTTTTCCCCTGTGCTGATTGGCGGGGGAAAAAATCTCTAGTATTAGAGTAAATATGGGATCTTGATGTGATATGGTATTTATATGCATAATGCAAACATTGAGAGAATTCTATAGCAGGTTTATTGGGAAATGCTTCCAGAAGAGAGGAGTGGACTGAATCTTGCTATATGTTTCTCCACAGACATTTGTGACAATGCAGGAAGAGTTCACTTTGTGCTGGCTTGACCATTTGGAGAGCTCAAACTGCTTTTGGTCAGTAGGTCCAAGTGTGTGCCCTGACAGAACAGAGACCTTGGCCTGGGCTCGAGATAGGCCTTTTGGGGGGGAGACAGTGAGTGTATGCACTAAGGTAAATCCAGACTCCAGTGGTTGGGGAAAGCTGGAGGAAGTTTGACCTACTATACTGTTCCAAAGGAGCATGGTTGGGAGAGTTCAGTGGCCTGTCTGTATACATACATACATACATACATACACATACATACATACATACATACACACATATATATATATATATATATATATATATATATATATATATATATATATATATATATATATATATATATATATATATATAAACAACAGCTTTTGAATAATGCATCAGATAAATTCCAAGAGTCCAAGGGATATACTAGATATCAGTGGACAGAAATCCATTGGTGCTTGGGAAAACTGGAGCACTGAAATGTAAAAAAAACAATAAACGTTCTCAGCTCTGTCTATCCTCCCAATGGAGCAGGGGTGGCCAGCTTATGACATGGGTACCACAAATGGCACAGACTGCCTCTGTGTGGCATGTAGCAGATTGGGGAAGGGATGGGCAGTACAGTGGCAGATAGGGCAGGAACAGAAAGCAAAGCATCAAATTGGTCAGGGAGCAGGAGAAAGCTCCTAGTGGGGGTGCGAATCGGGGCAACTGCCCCAGCCCTGTACTTTGGGGGCCCCGCAGACAGTGCCATACAGGCCCTGCGTGCTGGCTCCGCACTTGCCC
>NW_005842015.1:1603716-1621561 GCF_000455745.1 Alligator sinensis
CCCTTCTCTGGCCTCCTGCCATCCCCTGGCCCCACACGGGCTGATATGCCCTGGGCCCCACACAACCATAGGGACAGCTCTGGGAGAAAGGAAGAAGAAAGCAAAGCATCAGGGCTGGAAACAGAAAGCAGAGCAGTGGATTGGACAGGAGAATGGGATTTAGGTGGCACTTGAGGAGGGTATCAGGCTAATTTGTGGGACACCTGTCAAAAAGGTTGCAATAGAGTATACGTGTTGTCAGGCAGAACAATTGATCCCCCAAAGTAATGGAAGAAAAGTGATGAGGGAATGGGTGCATGCACATACTTTCTGATATAGTGGAGGAGAAGGAAGAGCATTGGTATGCAGGGGAAAATGGTACAGAGAGAGGGGAGGGGGGGACTGGTGGAACCTGATTTGGGGCAAGGAAGAGAATATAAAGACCCTGGCATGGGATGAATGGGCAAATAAGATATATCCAGAGTCCCTGCCATGGGGGACAGACTGGTGGTCTCTGGGATGGGGTGGGAGAGAGGGGAATAAGGTTCACAGAATCCCCGTATAGAAGGCAGTGGGGACTCTGGTTGGAAGGGAAACACACTACAGGACTCTGGCTTGAAGGGGTGGGGAACTCCACCATATAGAACTCAAGACTGCGGGAGCTGCAGGTATCCTGAAAATGGAGGGAGCTGGGAGGGTGGCCCGCACGGAGCTCACGGAAGGAATGAAGGGAGCCTGGTGTGTGTGCAATATGGCTTGGTCTGTGGAAGGTCTGAGATATATGACTCCCATAGTAAGACTCAGGGTAAGGTTAACATGCATGTGGTCATTTTGTTGTTAAAAGAATCATTCCTCTTATGTTTATGCTTCCTTCTTCCTGTTACCCAGTACTTTGCCTAAAGAAGGCTGTTTGTGCTGGGCCACCATGGGTGCCTATACATGAGCACAGAGGCTACTCTTATGCGCTGTAATTATAGCATGTCAGGGCAGACTCAATTAATCAAATCTGCTGGAGTGTGGTAATTACTGTGCTCCAGCCAGCCTCTGCATCTCATGTATGTATCAGGGTCTCTGCACTTCAAAATGGCGGTGGGGGCACTTTTTCTAAAGCTTGTCAAACGACAGCTTTAGGGGCAGGCTATCTAAAGTGGGTGGTCTCTAATTTAGCATGTGATGGTCATATGAGATCATAGCTCATAGTTGCAGTTTTCACCACTGAATACTGTACTGTAACACTGGGGAGCCCACCAAGGTAGACAAAGGTTAGTTGTGGGACAGAAGAGCCACGTCAGACTGATTTGTAATCAGTATGGACTACTGTAGTCAAGGAGTACCTCAAGGGCAGATCCAGCATAAAGTCCCAGAGGTTTATTACTGTTCCCATAAAATGAATGTATCCAAATATTTACACTGTATAAACTTGGCTTTGGAGACTAAACATACGGGGTTGGGAACATTCTCTCATTTTAAAATTGTGAGCTGCAGTTAAATGTGTTCTGATCTCATTAATAAGAAGTAAACTTTCCATATATTCTCATGGGCAGATATTTTGGGAAAGGGTTAGTAATGATAAGGCGTGTGTCTGTTCCAAGCTGAAGGAAAACCTCTGTGCCAGGACAAGTAGTGAGTCACTGAGCTGTTTCCTGGGAAGCATTACACTCCAGCTTTGTCGTATCTGATGACTGTGATCATAGAAAAAGATTTTAGGAAAAAACCTTCTCCAGATGTCATGCTTGTTAAACAATATCATAAAGAAGATCCCGGCAATGGGCTAGGTCGCATAAGGGTCTAATACTTACTTTTTTTTTTGTGCCCAGAGTAGAATCCACAACCCTAAGTGAGTCTTCCCAAACAGTGCCTGATAGTAGAGTGGATTGCTTCACAGAGGCAATCTGTAACATCTCATATGTTTAGCAGGGAACTGCATAAGGCTGGACAGGAGGGAAACACTGAGCACAGGAATATTTCTGAAATCCTATCCCTCTCATCATCTCAGGTCCCGAAGTCAAAGTTGCAGGCAGACACCTGTCCCTTTGTACTCCAGGGAGTTGAATCCTCTCCTGAGGGTATGTGCCTACTGCTGTTCTTTGAAAGAATCCAAACAGAATGTCATTGTTGGTGCCATCCTATTCTGTGATAGCCTAGTGGTTAGAGAAAGCAGCCAAGAAGTCAGGGACCCAGATTCAATACCCTCAGCATGGAGGAGGAACGATCAAAACACACATCCCCTGCCCCATTCTGCTAGGGTAGCTTAGCCTAGTGGCTAGCGCTGAAGGCCCTAACAGGTAGTCAGGACCAAGGCAGAAGTCAGCATGCAAAATCAACAGCCAGGTATCCAAGTCCAAGTAAGAGTGAGAGGCGAGTCCAAGATATTGGGCCAAAGTCAGGTGCCAAGGGTCTGCAACCTGGACATTAAGTCAAGGGTCTTAACCAAGGACTGAAAACCAGTAGGCACCCAGAAGACAGTAGCCAGAGTCACAAAGCAGAGAAACAAGCCAAGGACAGGATGATGTTTTAGAGGTGATGGATGAAGGGTTGTAGCCTGGTCCACTTGATGTAGGCATGGGGTAGGGTCTTTCTTTTGATAGAGAAAAGGGTTGAGGGACTCTGAGAACCAACCAGGAAACAGGAATGTGCTCAAGACTGTGAAGGACCCATGGTGGGACATGGAATCAGGTCAGAGCAGAAATATGATCACCAAAGTTTCTTGCCATCCATATGTGTCAGGAGGTCCATCCATTTTATGTTGTAGGGGTGGGACATGACATTGAGCAAGGGGGTGGTCTGGAGCACAAGCCTATAAGGATGTTATTTGGAGTGTGGTTCAGAGGTAGACTGACTTGCTTTTTGGTCAACTTACTACAATGTTGTACAAGGGGTAGCTGAGGAGGCTTGTGGGGACAGGAACCTGATGATAAGACCTGGAAGGCAAGGGACTTAGGGGGGGCAGGGATCAGGATTTGCTTGAGGTGGGAGAGTGTGGCATGGGGTCAGGCTGTCCTCAACCACAGAATATATAGTGGGGAACATCCTGGGTGGCCTTCTTCATATGGGAACTGAGGCTGAAGCCACCCTAAACTCCAAATTGGACTGGGGCAGTTCTGAGCACGTGCAGAAGCTAAACAGTGCGTGCCCAGAATGCTATCAGGCAAATTGGGAGATGTCTAATGTGTTGAGACACCTCTAGGATAAGGCAGCCACTGAGGGGGTGAGAGTTTTTGCATCACGATTTGGGACTTGGGCATATCTAAAATTCACCTGAGTCTTGATTTAGGTACCCTAGTTCTTCAGTGAATCTGGGCCAATCAGCCAAAGAAGGAAACAGCTTACTGGAACTAGCTTGTGGCTTCCTCTCCCTACTTTACTGTTGTATTGCAGCATACCTGTTTTCTGTATATAACAATAACAGTAACATATTAGGTTAGTCTCAACAGAGGTTTAGAATTCCTTAAGAGAAAGGAATTGTAGATTCACAAATATTAGTAAAATAAGTAATGAGAGCTATGTGATGTCACTGATTAAGAGATGACATTTGTATCTCACAGATTGAGCAAATATGCTTCCGTTGTCCTCCTTGTTTAAAGGCTACCAAGGTCAAACATTTGCAGAATCCAAAATGACTCAAGCTATAGGTATTTCATCTACTGTGTTTGCTGAATGATCACTAAGTAATTCTTACCTCACCTGCCATCAGGCTTTGTGATTTACATGTCTACAATTAATTTAAACTGGTCCTTCAGATCATTTGCAAAGATAAAGAGCTGAAAACTGCTCAGAGTCTGGAGTATAGTTTTTATACCTTAATTGACATGAAATAATAAGCTTTCAATTTCCTAGCAAGCAGCTAGATATTCAAATATAGTACACATCACCCAGCTATATTATAATAATATATGTAATTATGGAATATGGATGTTTTAGGAGACTAACCAGCATATACACTCATACATACCCATATTTATGTCTATAACTATAATAAACACTTACTTATTATGGCCCCGTAAATCAGGGAATACATACTTCTGCTTTTACATAATTATATTACCATTGTATACTGTAAATGGTTATATTTTAATATAAGATTGGTGGACAGAGTATGGTATAAAATTTTAAGCTGTACAGCTAATGCTCACCTGACCCCCTTTCCATTGCTCTACCTCAGCTGAGACTACTGTTATTCCAACAACAGTATTGTTTTTGTAGCTGTGATAGTTCAGGGTTATAAGAAAAACAAGACTGGTAAGGTGAGGTAATATCTTTTCTTGGCCCAACGTATATAGTTAGGGCAAAGATGAAGCATCTAATGTTCTTCAGCCGGTCTCTGAAAGATGCAGTTGTGAGTCCAAACTAGGCACAAGTTAGAACAATTGCTGTAATTTAATTCATGTTCATTAATGAATCTGACCGCTTCAAAGGTAATTGGAAAGCTATCACTTGTGGACTCAAGAGATACTAGCAGCAATAGTTGCAGTCCAAACTAAGTACAGGTTACAAATTCTAGAAAGTTTCTTTCGCACTACAGTTCCTATTTTTTAAATAAAAAGAAATAACCATGAGAAGAAGAAAGCTGGGCTTGATTCTTTAGTCAGTCACACCAGTAAAAACCATAGGTGACCCTGCTGCAATTAATGGAGTTCCACCAATGTAAAAGTGGTTTGAGAGCGAGGAAAGTCAGGTCCATTGTCTTGAAACAGGGCAAATTAAGTGAAAACAAGAACTGAAGGTTACAGTGGTGGAAACTCCAGTTCCCTGGATAATATGAATAACTTCTAGTGAAGTCAGTGAGAATTATTTGTGACTCCTAGGGTGCAAAAAGAAAAGTTAAAACTACCCAGTTCTCTCTGGACAAGACAACGAGGCATAGAAAACTTCTATAGCCCATTGGAAGGTTGGAATTTCTAGCTTGAGGGAATGTATCCGGATAGGAAGATCATTTCCTGATGTAAATTGTTATACTTGCTTACTTCTGAAGATCTGCAACCTAGTTTGTAGCTTTGTCAGTATACAGAATGTCAGCTTTCAGCTCACATTGCCATCTGCAGACAGTCTATTAGGGTATTTAAAAAAAGGGTATTTTTTCCTCAGCATGCTGTTGGTATAACTAGTTTGTTTTAGATATAGGTTTCCCTCACTTTATGTGGGTTCTGTATGTCCAAATTTGCTCTTATGCGATGACCCTTTTTATACCAAAAATGTGTTATATGCGAGGTAAATTCACTCTTATGTGATTGGTGTGGTAGAAGCCTGCAGTCAGCCGCTTTGTGCAGTGCATTGTGGGAGTGATGAGCACCAAAATATATTCTTCTGTGTGGATCTGTGCTCCTCGCTCATCTGCTACACGTGTTTCTGTAGTTGCCATCCCCATTATGATAGTGCCCTGTGCTTGTGTGTACTGTCTGCTGTTGGTGAGTACCAAAATTGTGTTGTAAAAGTAGTAGAAATGGGTCTGGGGGTCAGTACAGTCGAGGTCTTGGAACATATCCCTATTTGTTACATTGTAAAGTGGGTTTCCTTTATGCATAAAGTGAAGGAAACCTGTACTATGATTCATGGTAACTAAGGCAACTGGATTTTGCAGGAAGAAGGGTACAAAATATTTTTAAACTCTTTAAAAATGCACCCAATAAACAATGTGAAGGTGTCCAGATTGTACAAGCACGATTTATGGCTGATGTACACAGACTTACATTAATTCTCTAGTACCTTTCTTGGCTGTAATGTCTTCATACCAAACCCATGCTATGAAAAAAATTACACCCAACTACACGATAAATTATGTACACTGGGCCAATCTTGCTCCCAGGCATTTCAGTGGGATCTTTTTTTTCCTATTGCCATTGATAAGATGAGTTTTAGGTCTCATTAATATGGCTGTGGGTGTATGTGTTTGTAATTAATCCTGCTGCTCTTCATAACAGGAATTGCTTTATAGGATACTTACAGGAAATGCTTAGAATGTGTCAGATTTGGTGCCTGCTATCTCATAAATGAAATAGCATTGGTAAACTAGAGAAAAGTACATAGCTGTGTGTACATTAGCTATGTACATACTGGGCTGCATTAGTAAGAGCATTGCCAGCAGATCAAGGGAAGTGATTACTCCCCTCTATTCAGCACTGGTGAGGCCACATCTGGAGTACTGTGTCCAGCTTTGGGCCCTCCATGACAGAAAAGATGTGGACAAATTGGTGAGAGTCTAGTGGAGGGCAATGGAAATGGTTTGGGGACTGAGGCATACAGAGCCAACTCTAGGGGGTGTGGGGCCCTATTTCTTTTCATTTTCCAGGTTTCAGCTTGTCGGTTTTAAGACTGCTTTTTAGAAACTTTGGAAATGAGGAGAGGGAGCAGCCTTGAAACAGATTAGGCTTCTAATAACAGCATTTTGACAATTGCCTGTACTTCTCCTTCACTGTGTCAGGCTAAGTTAAAGGAAGTAAAATTAATTACAGAGTTCAAAGTTACAGTCAGTATGCCATTAACCAGACCACAATTACATACCAGGTAGACAGCAGGGCTGAAAATATACTATGCTTTTAAGTGGATTATGCATTTTACTGATATACAAGTGGCTAACGTTTGTTACGATGTAAGCAATAGCTAATAAACTGGGACTAGCACTGTCACAGAGTAATGCAACTAAGCACTTATCTGTTATGCATATAACTGGAATATACTGCTTGTGTAAATGCCTCTCAATACAGGTAATCAGGACTCATGGTAGAAGTGATATCTTTTATTAGACCAACAAGATTTTTGCAAAAAAAATTCTTTAATTGCAAGCTTTGGGGCACAAACACCCTTCATCAGGCATTGGAGAAAAGATTGTAAAAGTTCTCCTGGGTAGAAATGAAAGTTCGTATTTCATAGGATTTCACAGAGGAGTCAACAGATGGAAAACTCTGGGCAGGCAGTTCATAACTGGTATGGAGTCTCTCACCTCTTGTGAGGTTCTGTGATGATGCAAATTACCTTGAAACAAAGGCAGGAGGAGTATCTCAGGTTCCAGATGGTCACAGCTGCTTCCTCCTTAAAGATTTCATTTAAAAAATCAGTGAAAATTCAATATCTTCCATGTGTTGGGTATCCAGGTTGTAACCGTATTGGTCTAGAGCATTCGTCACCAACCAGTGGATCTTGATCTACTGGTAGATCTTGAAGCCTCTTGCAGTAGATCTTGGAGCCTCTTGGAGTTGATCAGAGGCTGAGGTGGAGGGCTGAGTGCCCACGTGCATGCACGCAGTGCACCCTAGCTCAGCAGGTCAGTCTATGGGGGAGAGAAGGGATGGGGGCTAGACTGAGTCCCCCGCAGTGAGGGACAGTGCCGCAGAGGCAGGAGTAGGGGTAAGTTGAGTGGGGCCCTGGCCAGGTGGGATTTATCTGCTGGGGAGGCATACCCCCAAATAATTTTTTCTCCCTCTGCCTTGATCTGCCCCCCTCTTCCATCCCCACAGACTTACCTGCTGGGTGGGGGTGCACGGTAGATCTTAGGTTGCTTTTAAATGCCAAAGGTGATCTCCTACTTAAAAAGGTTGGAGACCACTGGTCTAGAGGAAAAAGCAATACAGCTACAACCTGACCAACATAGCTACAACCTGGATACCTGCCTCCATACATGTGTTTTCTATGTGTGCTCATTCAGCAACAACAATATGTGGCCTTTTGCATCACTAAATGTCGCAGGTTTACGCTCAGCACTGACAGATCTGCTCATTACAGAATGTAACCAGAACTGATCTTGCAATGAGGCTCCAGAGGAATTACTCACAACATATAATGTTAAGCACAGGCATAAGTGTTTTTTGGATTGGAGCCCTAGTTTTCAGTAAGTATAAATTAGAAGAACTTATATCAACCAACACAAACCTTATAGGCAGACAAATATGCAAATGCACAAAAGAGAAGATACATTTCTGTCTTGCATTTGAGACCTTTTCTAACTTTACCCCAACTACATAGTCATCCCAGTAAAATATAGTGCCTGAAGAAATCCTTGCCTTTGTTATCATGGGCATACTAAAATTTCCCCAAATGGTTACAAAAGCTTCATTACTATTATTAAGAGTAGCTAAAAAGGCATAGCAAGTCTTGGAGGCCCATAACCGACAAATAGCTTAAACCAGAGTAAATCTCAGTAGAGAACAAGTCTCAGCAAGAGCAACACACCAATTTGAAAGGACTGAGAAACAGCCATTAATTAGTTAAAAGTAAATGCCATAGCCTTAATCTTTCTCCATGATTTCGCATTAAGCTGTTATTATCATATTATGTGTAGGAACTGCTTTGCTCAGACTTAGGTATGTAATTGGGAAAAGAGAAAAATCACACGTGCATATTATTGTCGTACCCTTTAATACAAAAAAGAGGTTAAAATGAAATAGCTTTTTTATAGCAACAACATAATGTTAATTGCATTTGCAATGCTTAGGGTAGCAAATACAATGCAAGTCCTCATCACACACTGGCACAGAAATCCAGTACAATCTTGATTTTCCAAATGTCATGGGGAAAACTGAATAGATCTAGATAATTGACAGTTTGGATAATTAAGGGAATTTTCATGTCAGAGGACATAACCCCATTTCAGATAACACTGCATTTTGGATAATTGCAGTTCAGATCATCGCTGTTGTACAGTATACAGGAAAAGCAAGTCTTTTTTTTTTGGCTAAGAAAGCAGGTCATTGTTGCTTCCTTACTTAGTGATTCAGAGTCTGTAAGCTAGATATAGGAATTTGCATTAAGCCGCAAAACTCTGAGCTGGGTTTATCTTCAATCATCCCTGCTATCAGGCCTGTGTGCTGGCAGGCAGTACATGGATTTGTATAATGTAACTACAATGGATGCCCATTAAAAAGTCAGCTTTCATTACGTTTGTCTATGTTTACTGCTCTGTCTAAAATTTTGCATCTCCCCTACGTGCAGCATAGATTATGAATATACTTTGCCGGCAGCGTGGAGACAGCTATGACAAGAAAGCTGCACTTCACATTGATTCCAGGAAATGCTCCCCATGCTCTCCCTTCCCCGCATCCCAGCATAACAAGCTGTAGGGGTCAGGGCAAAAAGTTGCAATGGTTCAGTGAGGCAAAATGTGTTTGGTAACAGCTTTCATTGAACCTATTTTATAGTTTATAGAAATGTGTTGGTCCAATGAAAACTATTACCAAATACCTGTTGCTTCTCAGTTATGTCAGTCAGGGATTACACTTCAATACCTGCAATATAGCTATCCCAATAGAAGTCCAGGGTATAGCTATGGGCTAAGCTACCTTGTGTGAGCACTCTTGGCAAATGCAAGAGTGAACCACGGTATCCTTCTACTTAGCATAGGAGAGCCCTGTGGTAACAAGAAAGAAGTATGGTCACTAATGACTAGAAAAGGGGACACCATATACTGGTATTCAAATCTTATAAAACAACAAGCCATTCAGTCAATATCATAGAATCATACAAAATGAGGGTTGGAAGGGACCTCAGGAGGTCATCTAATCCAACCCCCTCCTCAAAGTGGGATCATCCCAATGAGATCATCCCAGCCAAGGCTTTGTCAAGCCAGGCCTTAAAAACCTTCAAGGATGGAGATTCCACTACCTCTCTAGGTAACTTTTTCCAGTGCTTCAGCACCCTCCTAGTGAGAAAGTTTTCCCTAATATCTAACCTAAACTTCCCTTGCTGCAACTTGAGACTGTTGCTCTTGTTCTGTCATCTGTCACCACTGAGAACAGTCTAGCTCCATCCTCTTTGGAACCACCCTTGGGGGTATTTGAAGGCTGCTTCTTTCACCACTGAGGGCTGCTCACCTTCTTCCCAAATTGCACTGCCCAGTGCAGTAGTCTGAGAGCTGACCTTGTCTGTAAAGACTGAGGTAAAAAAAGCATTGAGCACTTCAGCCTTTTCCTCAACATCTATTGCTAGTTTGCTTCCCCCATTCAGTAAGGGACCCACACTTTGCCTGATCTTCTTCTTGTTGCTGACATACTTGTAGAAACCCTTCTTGTTACCCTTCACATCCCTGGCCAGCTGCAACTCCAATTGCGCTTTCCTGATTTCATCCCTGCATGCCCAAGCATATTCTTATACTCTTCCCTAGTCCTCTGTCCAAGCTTTCACTTCTTGTAAGCTTCTTGTTTTGTGTTTAAGCTCACAGAACAGTTATCTGCTAAACCAAGCTGGTCACCTGCCATACTTGCTAGTCTTCCTGCATGTTGGGATGGTTTGTTCCTGCATCCTCAGTAAGGTTTCTTTAAAGTACAGCCAGCTCTTCTGGACTCCTTCCCCACTCTGACTAGCCTCCCAGGGGATTCTGCCCATCAGTTTCCTGAGGGAATCAAAGTTTGCTTTTCTGAAGTCCAGGATCCATACTCTGCTACTCTCCTTTCTTCCTTTTGTCAAGATCCTAAACTTGATCATCTTGTAGTCACTGTTGCCCAAGGTGCCATCGCTACTACATCCCCCAACAATGCTTCCCTGTTTGTGAGCAGCAGGTCAAGAGTATGGCCCCTAGTTGGTCTCTCCAACATTTGCACCAGGAAATTATCTTCAGTACTCTCCAAAAACTTCCTAGATTGCCTGTCCACTGGTGTATTGCCCTCCCAGCATATGTCAGAGTGATTGAAGTCCCCCATGGGAACCAGGGCCTGTGATCTGGAAACTTCCACTAGTTATCTGAAAGCTTCATCTACCTCATCCTCTTGGTTTGGTGGTCTATAGCATATATGCACCACAACAGACCTTTTCCTCTCTCCTCTAACCTTAACCCAGAGACTTTCAACAGGTGTATCTCCAGTGTCATAGTGGAGCTCTGAGCAACCATACAGCTCTTGTACAGCACAACTCCTCCTCCTCTTCTGCCCTGCCTGTACTTCCTGAACAGTTTGTACCCATCCATGACAGTGCTCCAGTCATGTGAGCTGTCCCACCAAGTCTCTGTTATTCTAATCATGTCATAGTTCCTTGGCTGTGTGAGGGCTTCCAGTTCTTCCTGCTGGTTTCCCAGGCTCCTTGCATTCGTGTACGGACATCTGAGGTAACTAGCCAATCGCCATACTTTCTGAGGAAGAATGAGAAGGTCTCCCCTGTTGCCCCCTCTTCCTTGTGCTTCCTCCAGATCTCCCACTTCTCTGCTTACCTCAGGGCTTTGGTCTCCATCCCCCAGCAAACCTAGTTTAAAGCCCTCTTCATTAGGTTAGCAAGCCTGTCTGTGAAGATGCTCTTCCCTCTCTTCATCAGGTGGATCCTGTCTTGTCCTAGGATTTTCCTTCTCCTTCTTCTTGGAACAACATCCCGTGGTTGAAGAAGCCGAATCCCTGCCGGCAACACCACCTGTGCAGTCATGTATTGATCTGTAGGATGCGTCCGCTCCTGCCCAGGCCCTTCCCCTTGACTGGGGAAGACAATCTATCAAAAATTAATGTGTCCTTTAAAAAAAAAGTAAAATTCATATTACTGGTAATCAATCATTTCTGGAGCATTTCTAAAACAAGGATCTCAGAGCAAAAATCACACAATTAATTATGCATCAAATACCCATTGTGAGTTATGTATTATTATTCAAAAAGGAGAAATTGAGTCTTGGAGCAGTTTAATTGATTCATCTAAACTCACACAGTGCTGAGAAGAGAACCTCTGCCTTCTGTCTCCCTTCTATATTTATTTCTTAGTCCGCTACTCAAACTTCTTAAAGTAGGTTAAGCAAGTGGCCTACAGTGGAGTTAAACCAATACCTGAAACAAGCATATGACCTCAGTGTCTTTTCTTACCTAAGTTGGTTTTCTGTCCTAACAACTCTTATTTTTCACTTTTCTGTTTGCCAACAGGATGGAAACAAATCTAGGAGCATGATTTGTGCATGTCTTGCATTCAAAAACATGTCTAATTCTATCCCAACTGTGCAATTGGTCCAGTAAAATATACCACCCTAAGAAATCCTTGCCCCTCATATTATAGACACATTTTTGGTTGGGTGAGGCCCCTGGCTTTTTAAAAGGAATAAGAACCCCCCCAGGGGAGCAAGCAATTCAACGCAAAAAAAGCACAAGTGCGATACTGAGTGTGCATCTAGAAAAGCAAATGCATTTTTTAAATACTTCAGGGAACTGGAACAGGGTGTGTGCAGACATGTATCTTCCTGTAGACCTAATGCTCATCTGAATCTCCCTCCCAGTGCTCCCTTTGCCACTCTTCCTGGACAGACCTCTACTTTCTGTGCACAAAGTAATTCCCTATTCTACTCCATAGCTATTATAAACTCACCTTCTGTTTAGACATCCAACTCTAATCTCTTCCCAACTAATGTCAGTCACCCTCCACCTGCTTCACCTCATCCTAGATAGTTTGTACTTGTCCAAAGTGAAGTGTGATCTTATGTTAGCCAAAAGCGCTACTGTAAGCAGGCTTGGCGAGTGTCTCGTTTGAGTGACTTTGTTAAAGAAGTTATGTATACATAGTAGTATGTCCTGGCACATAGTTTAGTTACAAGTGGACAGCTGTTCTCACTGATGGAAAAAATACCCCACTACAAATCAATAAACTCATAAACTTTGCTTACTTTCTGTCTAGATTTTAGTGGAAGTGTACTTTGGTAGTTCATACATAAACCAAACCAGAAGGCAGGGCAGTGTGGCACCTAATAAATGAACTAATTCAGGGAGGCTTCAGCTTTCATAGTCTACAGTCTCTTTCATCAGAGGCTAAGAAACTGGGTTCATAGGTCAAACTAAGTTTGATTTTTGAAGCCAGGGCACTGGCTTTTAAGGTTAAAATGTTCTGCTTCTATTCCTATTCCAAGACTAGCTAGACAGGCGATGGAGCTACCTATTCTCTTCTTTGGGTTTATTGTGCTGGTCCTAATTATGTCTGAACTCAATAGAAGTATTTTCAGAGGGGCTAGCCAGCATGAGTAAAGGTGGAAGAATAAGTGCCTACAGCAAGACATACAAGCCAGTGCATAGGGCCCTCCTCAGTGCTGAATTCTCACTATTCAATACTGAAGCTGTGTGTGGTATAGAAGTTTTGCCTTTGGGCTGCCTCCTGCCAGAAGTGCATTCCCTTGCGAATAACCAAAAAAGGAATGTTGTGTTCTGTGTATTGAGTCAATTTGCATAGGAAATGGATTTGGTAGTTGCAACAATTGGATATTTAGGATAAAAACCTGGTCCCACTGAATGTGAAGGGCCTTTTGCCATTGGCTTCAATGAAACTAAGAGTTATTTGAACAGGATATACTTTATTCCTACTATTTGTTATACCTGGGTAGACTCTTGAGCCCACATGTTACCCCAGGAATACCAATGGGATGTCCTACAGGATGGAAATCTGAGTCCACATACAACAAAGGGGTCTGATCTTGCAGTGACTTGCAGGATTTGGGCCTACAACAGTGATTCTCGCCTGGGGTTGAGGCACCCTTGGGGGTGCCTTGAGATACTTTCAAGGGTGCTGTGGGGCTGCTACAAAATATTAGCACTGTTAGGTGGTCAAACATGATTCACAAGCTAAAGCCAGAGATTTCAAATAGGGATCCATAGTGTCAAAGATATTTAGACTTGCCACGGTTTTTCAGAGTTCTTTATAACAAAAGAATGGCTTTATTGTTTTTCTGTAGTCAAGACGTGAGTGAAAACTAGAACTGGTATTTTCTGAAGGGTGAGCCAGTGAGGGGTGGTCTGAATCAAAATAGGGGTGCCTTGAGTCTACAAAAGCTGGGAACCACTAGCTTACGAACACCAAACTACTGTGCAAAATAAAAACTTCTCATGTGCCTCATTGTCAGTGTATTGCCTTGCTCATGGGCAGACCCAGGGTTTTGAAAAGTGGGGTGCAGAATCTGGGGCACATCATTGCATATATGACACATGACACATTTTTTCTGCAGTTCAAGAGAAATTAGATGCTTCACTAATCTGCTAGGGGGGTAGTGCTATATTCTTCAGTTTAAGATCAGAGCAAAAACAAGTATAACTAGGGGAATGTGCACTAATTTGCTAGGTTATGTATAAAGTTTAAAAGACACCTGGTACATGAGGCAAATGGTCAAAACAAAACAAAAAACTAGGCAAAAAACAAAAACGCAACAAACTAGGCAAATAGTCAAAAAGAGACGGTGTCCTGACTCCTGTCGTTAAATATACATCACGTCTTCAGCTCCACAAAACAGAATTGAGCCTTCTTGAGTGTTTTGACAGTGCCTCTAATACTTCGGTGTCAGTCATTTCTGTACCTGAGTTAATATTACCAAACCTGAGATACAGTTTTTAGCTAGAGCTAAAAACAGCCTGCAGGGCTGTGATAAAAGTATGGGGCTGTGCAACAGGAGGGAGACATTACCAACAGTGGCTAAGAGGCAGCACAACTACTGGAGGAAAAACTAGTTTGAATAGTGGAACCTCAAGGGTTTTAAAAAGGAGAGAGGAGTCTTAACACCTGTGGAGTGGGGAGTTTAGGAGGAATGAGGGAGATGACAACAAGCCACAAAGCCAATGGCTCCCTCAGTGCTGCCTGAGTAGAAATACTGCTGCCCCTGCCAGGCAGGTGGCTTTCAAGTGAGGGTGAAGCAGGAATCCAAGGGAGCAACTGCACCACTGTGGCCAGATTGGTGTGAACTGTGGGGAGTTTTACCTTTCTCTGTTGTTGGGGGGGAGAATAGGGTGCAGCCCTCTACCTGGGACCTCTTGATATATTGCCATAATTTTATAGAAGCAGGACATTGCCTGCCATGGTTCCCCCGCTTTACCTGCTTTACCTGTGGCAGGTTAGGGTGTTAGGTCTGTGCTGAGTCAGGATTGAGGGGAGACTTAGTAGAGTTTAGATTATGGATGTATGGGATGGTTTGGATAGGGGTGATCCTGCCTCAGGCAGGGATGGGGGTGGTTGGACTAGATCGGGGTTTCTCAGGCTGTGGGTCGTGACCCAAAAGTGAGTTGTAAGAATATATGAAAGGGTCACAGACAAACTTTTAAAATGGTTTTTCCTTTAAAGGACAAAAATGTGGGAAACCATGGCTTTTTCCTTGCAGGTTGGCAGAGTTCCAGCTTGCAAGGAGCTGCTTGGGCCCTCCCCCCCACTCCATACTCTGGGGGGCTGGGGCCTGGGGGTGGGGTGCAGTGGGTTGGGAGTGAAGGGCACTGGGACTGCCCATTGATGTTTACAAATGGGTCCTGGTACAAGAAAGGTTGGGAACCACCCAACTAGATGACCTTTGGAGACCCCTTCCATCCCTACTTCTGTATGACACTGCACCCCCTCCATCTGAAAAGGATGAGCAGGCATCTTCTGAAGGGCACCTTGTGTCTAGCAAGGGGCACTCTGAAGCTAACTGGGGCTCCTTCAATCTCTAAAACCTGAGCCGTGCTAGCCTTGCGTTGCCCTGGGTTAGCCACAGGGCTTCAGAACCTGACCGAGGTTGGGGCTAGGTCCTGGGCTGCAAGTACTCCCACTGCTAGCCCCAAGCACCTGGTATGTGTGTGGGAAGGCTCTCCCTGCTCCTGGCTCTCTTCAACTCAGCAAGCTGGTGAGGCTCCCAACAGCTTGGAGCTGGGCAGGTTTGACAGGTCTTAAATATGAAATTATCATATTGGATGCTCAAAATTATTGCATTTGCTGAAAAACTATTGAACACTGAAAAACTATGCAAATAAGTATGCAAATAAATCTTCTTTACTTTATATCATTCGCTAGAAGTCACCAGTAAGTGTGTGAACTGGGTCATCAAAGTAGAAGCATTTCTTTATTTGAGGCAAGCAATCATAGAAAAGTGCTGATAACAAACCCAAAAGTTAGTTAAGATTTCCTGAGAGTGACTTGGGTTTTGCGTATGCTGCATCCATTAGCTGAACTAACTGCCTCTAAAGTTATATGGGGTATAGGCTTTAGCCACGTTGGTCTAAGGTTCTTTGTGTAAATCTTTTATTAGACCAACTAAAATAGTTGGAAAAATGGCAAGCTGTTGGGTACAGGCCTGATGAAGGGTGTTTGTACCCAAAAGCTTGCAAAGAAGAATTTTTCCAAGTATTTTAGGTAGCCAAGTTTAGTTGGGTAAATCTGATATCTTTTATTATTGGTCTAATAAGATGTATTGGATTTACCCTTGTCTGCCTATGTCCTTAGACCAGCAGTTCCCAATCTGTGGTATGAGTACCACCAGTGGCATGCAGACAACCTGTCAGTGGTACACGTTAACAGATTTATTATAATTACTTTATATGACAAAGGTTTGCTGGTGGTACTTAAGGTTGAACTGAAAAATTTGCTGGTGGTACTTAAGGCTGTATCATTATAAATTGGTGGTGTGCAATCTGTCAGAATTTGGGAACTGCTGCCTTAGACCAACATGTCTACAACCTATATGCCCCTCCAACTATTTGAGTTGGTCTAATGAAAGATATCAAAAGTTCTTGTACAGTTGGCAGACAAGGGTCTTTGGGTAAATCTGATATCTTTTATTATTGGTCTAATAAAAGATATTACATTTACCCTTGTCCGCCTATGTCCTTAGACCAACATGGCTACAACCTATATACCCCTCCAACTATTTGAGTTAGTCTAATAAAAGATATCAAAAGTTATTGTACATTTGGCAGACAAGGGTCTTTGGGTAAATCTGATATCTTTTATTGTTGGTTTAATAAAAGATATTGGATTTACCCTTATTGGTCTAATAAAAGATATCAGATTTACCCTTGTCTGCTTATGTCCTTAGACCAGGGGTAGGCATTAGGCAACCAACCCCCGGCATGGGTGCCAGAGTGTGGCACTCGAAGGCATTTTGCTTGGCACACATGGCAGGGAAGGGGCTACATGGCAACAGCAAGGATTGGGCCCCTCGTGGCTCCCTTGTCATCATCCTGGCACACCAACATCTTACAAGTTGAAGTTGTGGGTGTTTTCGGCACTCTGGCCAAAAATGTTGCTGACCCCTGCTTTGGACCAATACGGCTACAAGTTATATACCCCTCCAATCATTTGAGTTGGTCTAATAAAAGCTATCAAAAGTTCTCGTACAGTTGACAGACAAGGGTCTTTGGGTAAATCTGATATCTTTTATTGTTGTTCTAAAAGAAGATATCAGATTTACCCTTGTCTGCCTATGCCCTTAGACCAACACGGCTACAACCTATATACCCCTCCAACTATCTGAGTTGGCCTAATAAAAGCGATCAAAAACTCTCGTACAGTTGGCAGACAAGGGTCTTTGGGTAAATCCAGTATCATTTATCAGACCAATAATAAAAGAGCTTGGGTTTACCCAAAGACCCTTGTCTGCCTAAAATCCTTGGAGGGTGTACTTGGTAGCTGCGTTGGCCGGAGACAAGAAGACATAAAAAAACCCCCTAGAACTCTTGGTTCCAGAATGATACCTTTTATTAGATGGAGAAAAATCTTGCGATTTCCCAGTCGGTCTAATAAAAGGTATCATTTTGGAACCAAGAGTTCTAGTTTTTTGTGTATAAAATCCTTGGGAAAATTCCTCCCTGCCAGCTTTCGGGCACAAACACCCTTGGTCAGGCTGGGGCAGCATCTGCAAGCTGGTCTGCGCTCTTCCTGGAGGGAGTCCTAAAAGAAGCCTGGGCCGGTAGGCATGTAAGAGAGCCGCTCAGGGGCGATGTAAATGGATAGCAGTCAGTGTTGAGACTGAGGTGGTCACCGGGTGAGAGACAGGTGGGTGGGGAGAGGGGAATGACTGCGGCTAGTAAAATGTGGAACGGTTTTTGAGTAGCCACTCTTGAGGATACATTTGTATACATACAACCCTTTTGAGTATCCAGTACTGAGTACAGCATGCATCGTGCCAGGGTTGAAACACTTCTCCTGGAGACAGGCTCACGCTTGGGCCGGGCCGCAGAGGGCGCTGGCGGGGCCGGGGCCGGGG
>NW_005842015.1:1621956-1639609 GCF_000455745.1 Alligator sinensis
CCGCCCCCGAGCGCCGCCCGGCCCGCGCCTCCTGAGCCCGCCCGCCAAGGTGCGTGCCACCCCAGCGTCCACCTCCACCCACCCCCATGCGTCCACTCTGGCCTCGTGTCTCTCCGGGGGCACGGGACCAGCTGCCGCTCTCCATGCCACTCCAGAGTCCACCGCCACCCGCCATGGGTCTGCCCTGGGCTGCCTCTCTGGGGTGGCACTGGAGAGAGGTAGTTAACCCTGCTGGCCTGAAGGCAGGGAGCACCTCTCTACACTGATTAAATGAGGTCTATGTAGAGAGCAGGAGTTGTTGCCTGCCAAGCCTAGTCAGCTTTATGAGAGGCTGGGAGAAGGCACAGAAAGTGGAGTGTTGGTAAGAGGGAGAAGTTGGAGTACAAAAAACAGGGGACAAGGAGGGAGGAGGGCAGTGCTAGGAGAAAAAAGCAAAGGAGCGTAGGAACAAAGTGGGTTGCAAAAGCTAACCGAGGGATGGGATAAGAATCTGGGCTTGCCTCTGGCAGGGAAGCTGGGGGAGGTGAATGGGATGTCAGTGGAGAGGTGGCTAGTCCTGTTTATGGGGGGGGAGAGCTGTATCTCTAGACCAGCTACATAAGATCTATTTAGAGAGAGCACAATGTAGCTCACTTCATCAGAGGCTGGGACAAGACGTGCAGAAAGCAGTGTTGGGGGGAGAGAAGTTGGAGTACAAAAGAGCAGATGGGGAAAGGAGGGCAGTTCTAGGAGGGAAAGCAAAGGAGCAGTAAACCCATAGGTGCAAAGCAGGGCATGAAAGCTAGCCCAGGTATTGAGAGAAGAATTCATAATCCCTGTTTAAACTGTACTTTATGGGGGGAGGGGGAGGACTTCTGGTTCCAGTTTCCCTTTTAGATTAGTTTTTAAAAGCTTTTTGGCCTAAGAACAGCAATGCTGAGATCAGCAATGGAGTGTCCAGGGAGGTTGAAGTGTTCTGCTGCAAGCTTCCGTCTTCCCCAGTGAATGGCACAGCAGTCGGTGTTCATTCATTTTTCACATCCAGAGATGGCCCTGTCTCACCCTATGTAGCTGCCAGGGTGAATAGATGATCTGCCCCCACAGATGCCTTTATTCAGCTATAAAAACCTGCCTTGCTTCTGGTTACTCTGCATCCACAGCCCTGCTGCTCTGGGATTGTGTACATGTAATTCCAAACAAGGCTTTGGACATGCGGAGAATGTGCCCTGAAGTGAGGGTGTGAATTGTCAGCCCACTAACTAGAACTAACTCCCTTGGTGTTTGGTGATACTGTGCACAGAGACCAGTGTAGCTTACTCCAGTCCAGAAACAGTTCCCAAAATGGGAGATATTGTAGGGATAGCTAGGTTGTGCATCTGATACATTGCTTCCTCTGCATGCATGTCTCAGGCCTCAGAGCCCTGATGACAAACTGAAGTTGTCTGCGCTTGAAATGAGCTGTTGGAGGGAAGAACAGAGGAACAAAACTTGGCCACTTTACTTGTGAATTGCAGTGTCTGCATAGGGATTCAGTACAGCTTAATCCTCTTTGAATGTTGATTCAGACAATTTTCAGGAGTGTTTCTGCATAGACACGTCTCCAATTTGTGCATGGGTGCAAGATCTAATTATTCTGCCTTCATAGTACTTCATATTGTTGAAAGCCAGCCCTTAATTAGTTGAAACTAGAGAACAGTTTAACTGCTTTGGAAAACAGAAAAGTTGGTCTTAAGCTGATCTAACTTTGTGGAGACAATTTTCTTCAGTGCCCCCCACCCCACAAGAAACTAACATGATTAGTTCTTTCAAGCTTGGTTCTCAGGCTTTTGCTTGTGGTGTGCTTAAAAGGTGCTTTATCCTAATTCTGTCTAACTGTATGTAGACTCCTAATGTCTTGAAAAGGAGCCGCAGGCTTTTCCTGTAGGGCTGAACAGTGCTTGTTTTAGACTTGTTCTTAGCAGCCACACATTTAAGTGAACATCCGGATTGAGGGAATTGGCAGAGTCTTTCTGAGTGCTAAAGGGCTGAATGAATTGTACTGTCCTGCAAGTTCCATTAGAGAGCCAACCTCCTGTTTCCCAGAAAGCAGAAATGTAGCATTCTATGCAAAAAAATTTAATTGGAGCACATTTATGACTTAATGCTATACCAGTGTCTGGTGGTCTGTAGTAAAAAGTGGATTTTTATTTAGATGTGTGCAGTATACAGGGGGTGTACGTGCTGTGTGTTTTTTGTTTTTTGCCTTGAGACCACTGCTAATGAAAGCATGGCAAGTGGCTCCATCTAGGTTAGCTGTGTGTGGATGAGAACTGCCACTGGGACTCTGGTCTGTTTCTGCTCCTACTTGGGTATCCTCTAGTTGTAACAGTGATGGCCATTCCTGCAGTTTTTCCCTTGCCTTATGGTGGTTTACTTGACTCTGAGGCTAGTAGTACTAGGTGTGGATGACTCATGGTTGCAGTGAAGTGCTAAGCTATTTTGCCCACCAGGGAATACTAAAGAAAAATTATAGATGTGGGTCCATGTCCTTTTAAAAGTGCAGCTGTTCAGCTTCTGCTGCAACCAAGGATTTAGGTCTTGGTGTCCCATCCTGCAGGCAGAGGATTTCTCTCCTATGTTTCTATGGACAGCAGGGACCCTCTGTGTTATATTGCAATTTCATTAGTGACTAACAGGTGCAATTTTGAATAATTATTCAAAGTAGCTGAGGATACAAGAAAGGACACTTTTAATAGAGATTTCTTTAAGGGAATGTGCATCTAGATTCAAGTCATTTGTAAGAAGGGTGCTAAACTCCTTTTGAGCTCCTTTTGAAAATTCATACTTGTAAAGAATGCTATTCTCTTACATGGTTACTGACCAACTTCTCTCTCACTCTCTTTAGAACTTACTGCTGGATCAAAAACAAGATCAAGTGTCTTGGACTGAAGTGTGACAGGGTACCAATGAAGGAATACAAAGAAGAAAGCTGGAAGCACCGTGACTTCCTTCAAGTCTGTTGAGGCTGCTAAGGAAAGAGCCCTGAGCTTTGTATGAGATTTAATCTTAAAAACCAAAGACTTTCTTGAAAGGACTTCTTGTGAAGCTTCCACGTGTTTTAAGTGGTTCCGCTTTGCAAACTATTCTTTTCTATTTATGGGATGCAAAGAATATTCAGCACCTATAGGTGTAAAAAGTTAAATTATTTGTAGTATCTATATTTGTATTTATTTTGATGAATGTTGTTAAGCAGTTATTGGTCTTAATATTGCTTTTTTTGCATTAATGTGTCCATTCCAAATAAATTACTTGAAATGTTCACTTTTTTATTACTATACAATTTGGTACAGTAATTTTTATTGCGTCATGCTGTGGCACTAAGAGTTCACAGACTCCATCTGGAGAGGGAATATAGTAACAGACACTTCTGCTAGCACTAAAATTACCAATGTTCTCTGGCACCAGAAAGCTTTTCTACTGGGGGGGGAATGGAGGGGACAGGGGAGAAGGTCCTGTCTCAATTAGTTTCCAAACAAAAAACTCAGTGGGGGCTACATGTCTACATGTTCATTAATGTGCTGTAATTACAACACATTAAGTTTAGTACCTGTAATTATAGATACTACCTTAATGCATCATAATCGGCACTACTGTGCATTAGCACTGGCACATGCTTTTTTTGGTGATGCTAATGTGTGGTAGACTAATTCTACTGTGCAATAGCACGGGTTTTGTCCACTGCACTAATGCACAGTAGAATTAGTGTACTGCACCTTCAAGCATCTTGTGTAGACACACACAGTTGTATCTAAACTAATGACATGGAAATTGTTGCAATACACTAAGCTTCTGGTCCATCTAACCGGGAATCCAGTGGCTATTGCTTTCATTTTCCTCTGAAACAACTCTATACCATAGAGGGGACAGGATAACCTGTCTTAACCCTCAAAATAAGCAAGTACTTTCCCACTTCTTGAAGCAGAGATATGGATTACCTGTTTCAGGATAACAGAAGGACTGACCTGAAATGTCAGGTTTTGAAAGGCATGCATGTATACACATGCACCTATCTTGTCTTCCATCTCCCTATGTCTCCACAGTTTCTAGATCCAGCAAAGTTCAGGCATGGTGAAGGAAAGAGGCTACTCTCAGGTGTTTCCAATTTTAATGCAAAAGCTGGAAGTGCCATTGGATTGTTTGCTCTTAACGCATACATAATCTAAGGGCTTGGAGAACTTTCGGGTGTACTGAAGTAAAATCTTACAAGACTTACTCCTCACCAATTCTGTTAACATAAAATGATAGCCTCTACAGCTACAATGCTAGGAAAGCCGGGTATAAGGATGGGGTGGTGCAGGGGAAACAATTGGCACTAAAAGCTGACTTGAATGCTGACTTGAATGCAAGATCTTCAGGCCAGTAGCAGGCAACTGAACCTGAAATTGTTAACCAGCTAAAATGACTTGCTTCAATTCTTGCTTGAGGGCATTGCAGGGAATTACAAGTAATAAAAACAGCATGTAGCAGGCATGTAGCAACCAAAAGCAACGTAAGCAGAAATAAGTTTAACAAAAAGGGGCGGACAAAACCTTAACAAAAAGGGGCGGTCCTGGGAAAGAATATGGTTGTGCAAAACCAAGAGGACTAGTGAAGTCAAGTGTGAGTCAAGGCCTGGGTAAGTAACATTTTGCTGGGTGAAGCTGGCTTGTAGATGTCATCTCTTGGGATGTACAGAAGAAAGACCTAGTTCTCTACCTGTGTATGGATGGTAGGTGGAGAGAAACATGTATAGAGATGTCTGATTACTGAAGTAGGATAAAGTACTGTTTCCTTGTCTTCTGCTCCACCCCAGCTTGTTTCTTCCCCTCTGCCTTGTATTATTGCATTTTAGGCTGCCTGCCTTCACTCCTCTAGTGAGGTTTTTATATGCCACATGAAAAAGCAACATGTACAGCCCTTGTATACTACACACATCTAAATAAAAAGCTGTGTTTTATTACAGATTGCCAGATGCTGGCTTAGCATTAAATCATAAATGCTCTCTCCACTTATCTTTTTGTGCAAAATGCTATATAAACTATATATGCCGCATGGTTTAAGTATGGATTTAGGGAGCCAATAGTAGGGACACTTCCCCTGAAAATCTTGGCCAATGTGCCTTTACCTCCACACTAGTAGTGCAAGAAATGATGCCTGCGTCTATTGCTAAACTGAATGGAATCATTGGTTCTGATATCTTTTGTCACTCTAACATTTGCCATATGGGCCTCATGGAGGCACTGATTACAACAGAGTGGAGGGGAGTGGATTTCCAGTTGCTATCCATCCGTATAGCCCCATTGACTTCAGTGGAGGTATCCTGATTAACAACAGCTGATGGTCCAGTCCTGTCTGTTAAGTGCTTGCTATACAATTACAAATTACTTTTTCATCTGTGAAGGCTCTGGAGCATCTGCAATCTGTCAGCTCCATGAATTATTGCAAGGCTTTGTAAGCAGTAGCTTTCTAAGTATATCCACTGCAAAAATATGAAGCAGTGGTTTAATGTATTTTATTTTCAATCTTGGTTGCTGCAGTCAAAATACAGTCATATATGGGTTTTTTTTAAAGTGCTTTTTAATTTTTGTCGACAAAGGGATAAACTTCTGTGTAACCTGAATTATTGAACTTTTTCCTCTTTAGGGGGGATTTTATTCTTTGAAAGATACAAAAACAGAACTAGGTTGACAGCCAGCTGCAAGTAACCAAAGGATGAGACTCCAAATTGTTTGTACAAAATTCCACCTATTGTTGGGCCCACAGTCCGCATCAGGGGATGAACTGATGCACATATCCCAAGCATGGCTCCTGGAGAAGATAGCAGAGAGCAAACATGGAGAATGTATAAGTTAATTGTAGTTACAAAGGAACATAGAGCTGGAATGAACCTTGTGTCACAGGGTCTAGTTTCCTGCTATCAATCACAGGCAATTGCATCACATAATTCCTCTTATCTATCTACACTGTAGTCCATGCCATGCAACACTGCTGCCTTTGTATCTAAATTACTTTATTTCTTTTTGTTTAGTGTCCCTGCATTCTGCAAGTCTGTCGGCATTTTTGACTGGTTAGGAAGAACAAGAGTCCTGTTTTCAGGTATAGGGGCTGCACCCTGAGCTCTGTCTAGATAGCACAATATGTAAGCACACCTGCACTATTCCATTCTAGTGGTTTAGACTGAATACTGGAGTAGCAGGGATCTGGATCAAAACAGAGACTCTGAATCCTTTTCCTGCAGGACAGAGAATTCCTGCAGGACAGAGAATAGTGGAAATCTAACCACGTGTCACATTAATGGGGGTTGAGGAGTGCTGCACTTTCATCCAGAGTGCTAAAAACTAGTTGAGAAATAAGCCAATAAAGAGGGGGTGGGGGTGAGAGGAAATATCTCTGGGAGCCTTCTGGGGGCTGCTACCAGCAAATGAGTAATACCATTGGCCATTGTTTGTGTGATTGTTGGTCCCCTTGTGTAGGCTTGGATGAAACAGAACATGTGTGTTGGTGTTCTGACTGTTCAGGAAGAACAAAAGGGTCTGTTCTCAGGTTTGGGGATCATGTGTGGGGCAATCCCATGAGATGTGTGGATCCCAAAGCTGCCAGTTCTCCTGTGGGAATAACCACACAGATTCTTTCTATCTTTTCCCCCCTCCCTCCTAGCCAGGCATTTGAACTAACCTCATTACTATACACAACTGCTAAACTGGTTTTTAACAGTTGAGCTGGCACTCTTTCTTTCTAAAGCAGAGATCTGGCTTCTAAACTGGCTGGGTTGCCAGGTCTGCACCTCTGAGACACTGAAATCTGCAGTAAGGTAGTAGTGATTTCTGTTTCCTAAAAAACTAGATGGGTCAAAATTAGATCCCGTAGCTGTAAGCACCATTGACCTTTGGGAGGTTTCAATCTATGGTCCACCTCTAGAATGAGCTTGCATTTGTAGGGCTCAAAGTGAAGCGCTTACTGGTACCATTCTAAAAAGTGTCTCATTAAGCCAAATATCTATATGCTGTCTACCTTTCACTCTAACTTGGAAGCAGGCCACATAATGCCAGAAATGGCAGTTGCATTAATTCTTTCTGTGACTACCCCACCTTTCTTTCTGCATGGTCCCTCTCCCTACAATTCTTCCCTCTTCCCAGCCATTTCCCTTGTCTCACACTACAAGTGACCTGTTCTCATTTCCCTTTCCTTGATCTGTTCCCAGCCTCTCACCCTACCTTGTCCAACTCAGCCCCATAATCTCGCTGGCTCAGTTTTCCAAATCACTCACTATAGACTTTAGGGTTTAGACCCAAAGGTGTCTACTAGGCAAGGGCAGTGAGGTCATTGACCTCCCCTTGGTGCTTTTACTTGAGCTCCTACATTTCTGAATACTCTAGCCTCCCTCCTTTTTTGATTTTTATCATGCTACCATGCTAGGATTATAGTGCTGCTCTAGACCAGTTCTCAGATCATCACGCAATAGTGTAGTTTAATTCAAATGTCAGGCAGGTAGCAGGCTATGGATCAGCAGTCTGAATAATGGAGAGAAGCCACACTGAGCTAGGAAAACCAAACAGGGTATGCCCCATCTGTTCCAAAAGCAGGGTCATGTAGCACAATGCAGGCTGCTGGAATGCAGCAATATAGGGTAGGCTGCCATATTGCTGGATACTGGATAAAAGCAGAGCTGAGAGCTCAATTTGTTCAAGCTCCATTTTAACCTCTGGCTATTCTCATACCATTGAACAGAATCACCACCTATGGTGCCATGAAGCAATGAGCCTGTGAAAAGAGACCCCTAAACAGAAACACCTCCCCTCTAAGAGAGGGGATTGAGTTCTGTCAGGCACTGTGCGAAGACAAACTGACTGCTTGAACCAGCATTCCCATCGGCTCTTGCACGTAGATAAATGGCACTCAAACATAGTGTAAAATGCCTTCCTGCCTTTGAAGAGACAAAATCAAAGGGAAATGAATGAAATCATTTCCAGTCTGTTCCTTTCAGCTGAAAGCCCCAGTGATAAATTAAAACTGAATGGTAAAGTCATCAGCCCTAATTGGAAATGGCTTTAGGAATTCAAGCTCTCATCCACAGAGCTGAATGCCTACTGCAAGTAGTGATTAGCATCCTAGAGTGTACATATTTCCTGAGAAATCTACCTATCTAGAAAAGGCAGAGAGCATATCACATTTAGAGCCAGTGGAAAAGAATAATCTATCCCGCCCATCCCTTTGATGAGAGAGGCACCCTATTTTGTGGGTGGGTCCTCTCTCTCGTCATGACTCAACCCTCAGGAAAGTCAGTGGAGAGATTGATTCCTCTGTAGTGGATGCTGAAAAGCTCTACAGAGGACTGTAAATGCAGGGCAGGAATTCCACTGGTGAATACAGCAATCATGTGAATGTGGCTAAAGTGAAATGCTAACACCACATCCTGAATTTTTTATATGAAAAAGCTTGACTATCAACTGTAGCATCAAGGCAGAGCAGGGTGGGACCTTATAAACTCACTCTCACTGACTAATAAAAAGATGAAAATGTAACTAAAAATGACTAATTTGCAGTGTAAATTTCATGTTTGCATAGTCAGGAGATTAGTGTAGCTGATATGTGGGTGGAACAGGTAGTGTGTGGTGCCACCCATGATCGGAAATGGGTGGCAGGCACTTTAATAGCTGTGCCTCTCCATGAGACACCCACGCTGCTATTCCAACCTGCTGCTCCAAAGGACCTGATCACACATGCATTGCCCTGTTGTGTTCAGCCCTCTGGACTGAATGGCTGCCCCTGCCTGAGTGGACTTTATTGTTAAAACGTTTTTGTTTTTTTAATGCAAAAACATAAAAAGGTGAACAGATGGCATTTGGCTTTCGGATCTGGACATGTGACTTATGCCTGGTTTTTCCCTTTCCCTGGCCACCTGCCTTTGCTAAAGCACTGCAATCCACATCTTCCAGCTGCACCCTCTGTTTATCTAGCCCTAAGCCCAAACATCAGACCACCTGTTATTATTTGCACTGCTGAAGGGCTTGAGTAGTTGTGGCCCACTGTGCTAGGCACTGTACAAACATGCACTTCATTCCTGACCTGGTATAGTCCCTACCAGTTTACCCCTCAGCCCACACACAACTCCCTTATTGCAAAGCAATCTTTTCTTGCAACCCACCCTGGAGTGTCACTCCCTCCTCAGTTCCTGTGAAGAGTCTACCAATCTGGCTGAATTGCATGGTGACCTAATAACATACGCAAATAAGGATAAGGATGAGGCCACTGAATTCTCTCATTTGTGTCTGAATGTAGCCCCTGGGCTTTAAAATCAGAGCATGTTCCGTTTCCCCCTGCTCACAAAAGCCCTTTTGAGAGTTAGCTGGATAAGTTCCAACTTTGCTCTATGTTTAAATGCCATTTACTGCCCTTCCCCCATAGCTTTCACTCTTCACTGAACATTTCTTAAATGTCTGAAACTGAAAATTTTAATTTGAGCAGAACTGAGAGCCCAGGAAAATGTAGGCCTTTACCTCAGGAACAGCTAAATGATTTATACCAAACAAACGTTAAGCTTTCATCTATGGTGCATTCAATGGGAATTCTTTCAGCTTTACAAATAAGTCAAGGATGTGACCTTTCCAAAGGTTTTCACCCAGAAGGAATCCAAAAGTGCTTTAAGAAACTTTCCTGACAGGTTGTACAATCTGTGGGTAAAATTGCAACAGGGGTTTGCAAACACTCATGCCTGTGTGTGTCGGGGGTGGGGAGGGTGCACGTGCAAGCCAGAATTTGGAGTTTGACTCTTCCAACACTGGATCCCCTAAAGGAGGGAAACTGCATCTACGTGGTGACCAGAACCATGTGTGCAGTGCTTAAGAGATGGGAAGCATGGTTTGCAGATAAGGACAGCCCAGTTCAGTACGCTCCATTCCACACAAAAGGACTCCTGGCTTCTACACAGGAAGAAAGTAGATGGACAAGGCGAGGGCTATGGAAGGCTTACAGTAATATGACTGGGGTAGCCTTAAGGCACATGCATTTCTAGCTGTACCTTGAGAAACAAATAGATACAACAACATCTGTGTTTACCACTGATTTGCAGCCACTTCTACACTGAAATGTAGAAATGTTTAACAGCCCCTAGAAACCCCCCAAAACAGTCTAAGACAAGGGTAGGCAACTGCAATCCAGATTGTAGATGTTCTTCTGAGATGGCTGGATACATAGTAGTTGGCTCTTCTTCTTTGGGAGGCTTCTTTCACTACAGCAAGGCTTGGAGCTCCAGCTGAGGTTAGCCTGATGCTTAGAAACCCCTTCAGCCTCTTCACCCTTCCTTTCCAATAATGTGATAACTGAGTATCTAACATAACCTACAGCAATCAAGAATTCTTATAAAATTCATCCTTGCAGCATCCCTGTGCAAGCGTGTGCGAGAGAAACTGCATTTTAACTCTGACTGCATAGCTGTTTATGGTAGCAAGATGCATGGCTTGAAGCATTCAAATGTTAAAAAAAACTACGTAAACCTTTCTTTATTGATGGGAATATATGGTCACATGGACTGATATTTGCAAGTGCTACAGAAGTGCCAGCAGCCTGAGCCTTAATGACAACTTGGAATGGGCAGTTGTAAGTGCAGTGTTGCTTGATACTGCATCATTAATGCTGCATGGGTTCATTTCCGTTGCCAACATTCATTGCATGCAGCTGTCCAACCCAGATTTCTCAGGCAATGGCATGTTTAATATAACCAGACCAGTGCCTCAGTGTTAAAGCACCACAGCTGTACTTACGTAACAGTGACAGGGCATGAGGAAGTGCAATAGCCCTAAATCAGGGCTGTCCAACTTCTGAGTGGCTGAGAGGCCACAGACCACATGGGCTGCACACCACACTACACTATGTGGGTTCTCCATCATGCTCCTGCACTGCACCAGTGCCCCTGCATCCTGTGGGCTCCTGCCATGCTGTGAGCCACTTGTTGCTGCACTGGGCTGGTGCACTCTCACCACATAAGGTCACCAGGTCTCTTTTCTGCTCCTGGTCCCTCAGGCTGGTGAGCTGCACCACCCTAGCCCACCCTCAAGTGTGGGGGCAGGCAATAGAAGCCAGGGAAGGGACAGGGAGCCTGGAGACTCTGGTAGTGGTGGTGGCAGCAGCAGCTGAAGTGATGGGGTGGGAAGAGGTACCCAGACTGGGAGCTTAGAGGCCCCAGGTTAAGCCCTCAGGGGCTGCATGTGACCTGCAGACCACTCGCTGCCCTAAATCATGACCTGCCACTTGCTTCCATCGCAGCCTTCTCAAGGAGCAGAGCCATCATTAATTTTCTGTTTCTGAGGACAGATTTGTTGAGGGGCAGAGGGGGGGGGGTATTGAAATGCGACTGAACACACAGGACTGATGCAAGGCCCTGCTGAGCTGAGCCCTTAAACATATGCAGAACTATGCACAGACCCTCTGTGCTGGGGCAGATTTCAGACTACGTCAAAGCTCCATGATTTAGCCTCTTGTTATGTTTCTGGCAGTGCCAATCGCTGCTGGTTGCTGGCTCACTGCAGGCACCCTTGTAACTCTAGCCATGCTCATTCTAAGCAATGTTCATAGGCTGGCAAAGATGTGGGACTAATATAGGTTACCCTTTGTTCTAAGGAAAATTATGCCTGATGTGATGTGCTCAGCCCTTGGAACTCGCCATTCTTCCCGCAGATCTCTAAGTCTCGGCTGACAGCATCGGGGTCAGCAGCACACAGAGGGTTTGTGCACAGGCCAGCTTGCAGTTTAAGCTCGCAGGCTCTAAAAGTCACAAGCCCTGAGCTGGAGTAGGAGGAGCAGCTGACTGAATTTAGGTAAGGATAAAAACCCCATTAAGGAGGCTTACCGGTGTCCAAAGGCGGAACGGCCTTGGTGAGAATGCTGTCTGTGATGACACCCACAGTGCAGAATGCAAACACCATGGGGAGAGAGATGATGCAGTAATGGAACACGTTGGTCATCAGAGCCTGGGTGGCAGAACAGAAAACATCATAGCCTCTTAGAGAGCCAACTCTTGGGCAGCACAAGTGGCACTGTCCTATCAGTGAGGTGCAATCCCCACAGCACTTAATAAAAACAGACTATGCCAGACCCTTAGCTGGTAGAAACTGATACTGGGCCAATGGAACAAAACTGATTTCCACCATATGAGAAGCTGGCACGTTCAGGTCTCTTATCCTACCTTTGTGTTTGTTTAATGCATTATTATATACACTCAGCACATGTCACAAATTATATCCTACAGAACAAGTCAAAACCGCATTTAGCCTAGCTTTGCTAATTCACAAAGTCTGACAATTCTCGTAACCCCTACCCTTCTCCCCACCCCCTTGGTTGTCTCTCCCAACCTTGTGGGAAAGGTTTAATAGCAGAGTAGCATGGTCTCATTAAGTCTTTATTACTTACACAAAACCACCTAACTCATTATCATAAATAATTAAAGCTTAACTACACTTGCCAAAATAACCCAACAAGGTAGGTTATGTAATGCTGTTCTCTGGGATTTCTAATCCAGTTTGTTTATTTACTTGCCAATAGCTTCTCTGTGTTTAGTAATCTGGAGTGGGTCTCCTGGTCATAAATGTATCACTGTAAAAATCTTCTTATTGAACAATCCTTAAGGGAGACATCCTCCCAGCTGCTTAGTACTGTGAGAGGTACTGAACACACAGGTGATGGGGCTAAAGTAGCTTTCAATTCACTCACAATCCTCACCGGTCAAATTAACTCATTTCTCTGGGGCATAGAAAGGAAATTACTCTCTCCCCTGCTCTCGGATGTCTCATCCTAGGGTTAACTTTCAAGGTGTATTTCTTCTATTGTGGTCTAGAAATCCTTTTTATCCTTTGTTAAGCCGGAAGTTTTACTCGTTGTATCATACCAACTGGATTTTTCTTTAATAAAATCCAGTCGGTGCCTCTTGGCTACAGAGTTAAAACAAGCCCAGAAACATTTCTAACTCATGATTTGGTAATGCTGAGGTTAAGAACAAGTTTTTTTTTTTAACTGGATTAAGATCTACAGATTAATTCACTGTCTAGAGACCTGAGAGATAATGGTTGTGACTCTGAGGGGACCTTTGCCTCAGTGTTGGAGGAAGGAGTGCAAGTTCTAGTCCTTGGTGTGCAAGATAGTCAGAACAAAGCAAGGATAACAAAAGCACCTTTTCTAGAGCAAATGCTGGCAGGAACCAAACAGGGATCAGAAATGTACACAGCTACAGCAACCAGCTGTTTCCCAGACATTGTGGTAGCTGTAGTGAATGGTCAGAGCAGATCAATACCAGAATGATAGCTCCTGAATGCTGTGTGGGCCCATCAATCCTGAGCACTAAGATGAGGGAAATGACATAAACATGGAATTGCTGCTGGGAGAATGCCTCCTCCACTTCCTGATGCTCTAGGCTAGGGACAGACATTCAAAAAAGCCTGAATTGATCATTTTGTAACTACAGATATCCCCTCTGACCTGAAAAAATGCTGGCACATGCCTGCAGTGGCTCAGGCTAGAAGCTGGGGGGTGCTAGAGCAGCCCTCCCTTCCCTGCTACAGGGCTGAGCAGAGGGGGGCATGGCCAGGCCCCAGCAGGATGCTGTGATTAGGGAGGGAGTCCCCTCACATCTTCATGACAGAGCAATTATCATTTCTTTTATCAGCATTTAGCACCCCATCAGAAGACAAAGCCTTGCTCATTAGTTCAAGCTCTTCTTAAACAGCTTTTTCCAAAGGAAGGAATGCAGGGACATTACCAGCTGAGCTGTTGATTAGCTCCAAAAGCCCTCACCTGTCTTATCTGCCTTACGCAGCATTAGCTAGCATACCGCATGCTGGCTACGGTCTGTGCTGTGGGAGAGAGGAGGAAGGGGATCTCTGCTTAAGCAGTGAGGTGGGGAAGGGGGAGGTAGGGCAGGGGGAAGCCAGCAGACCTTGTACTGCCTGCAAGTCTCTCTGCCAGAGCTGCAGTCAGGGAGCAGAGAGCCCCTCCCAACCCAGAGAACATGCCAGGATGCTGGGGGAGTCTGATTTAACTTAAACTAGCAAGGGATCTGGGACAGACATTGCATAAACTGGTTTGACCCAAGTGAGTTAAGGCTGATATTACATTCAACCAGGTTTATCTCAAGCCAGTTTCAGCCATTTTCAAACAGGTTTGTGTGTGCTGAACATCTGTTCTGTTACAGGTTTAAATCAGTTTCTGATCACTTAAACCAGTTTATGTGTAATGTTTGTCCCTAGCTGGAAGGCCACAGTCTCTGATGTACATTAGGGTATGCCTGGATGCTGGGACTTGAATTTGTTTTTAAACTGGTTTGTAGACTCAGCATCTTTCTGGAAAGTTAAATGGCTATCTTTTTGTGTATGGCCAAACATACATTTTTATCTGCTTTAAAAGGGGAGGAAGGACTGCTGTTTGGATAAGCACATCAGTTGTTATGATGTAATCGCTATATTTGCATAAGCCTTTGATGATAGAAGTGAGCTAAATTATCTTAGCTTTGACCCTGAATGAAGCAGGGTTATAGTTGGAGTGGTTCTGTTATGCTCTGGCATTACAGCCCTATCTCCACAGCTTGTATGAGTATCCCTTGATAGTAATACAATTGTTACCTCTGCACCCTTTGACACTCTCCCTTGCAGCATGGAGGAAGAGGGTCCAAGTCAAAAAACACCTTCTGCCCCAATATCTGTAATCAGTGCATTAAGGTCCTGCTGATGACAAGTTGCCTCCACACAGCTTATTTCTGCCATGACCTCCGTTATGAAAAGCCACCCCAGAAACGGATGTTTTCTTGGCAACGCCTTGAACAGAGTGCTTTTTAATAAGCTTGACTTGGCGAAAAGGCCTGCAGCTGCCTTTTCCTATGAATAGTTCTCATGGGAAGTCATTCCTGACCCTTGTCTCTCTCAGGCCCAAGCTGTCAGGATGTCCTAAGCCCTCTGGGCATGGTCTAATTGCCAGCTCTGTAATCCTCCCACTCCAACCCCCCTCAGCAGCCACCAGGATCTTCTCGGGCCTGGATTGCTTCCAAATCTGTCATTTTAAGCCACAGTGAGTGGCTTCTCTGCATGAACACAGTGATCGATGCAGTGAAATTTTAATAAGGCTATTTAAATTACTGTGCTTTTACTCATTTCTCATTGTTATTGCTGAAGACATGCCCAGCAAGCTTATGCAGCCTCATTCATACTATTCTTGATACTGTTTAATGCTGCTGCATCCAGCAAATGCATTTAATGAATAAAAGATAACATCTCATTCACTTTGCTTCTCATTTTCTCTTTAAGGCCCTCATTCCTCAGTTGTTTCAATTAATTAAACTGTTGTGCCTTGATAGGAATGTTAAGATGCCTCAAGCTGCTGCATCACTCACAAGACAGCAAGATTAAGGTGGAAACTCAGACTGCACTTGGGTTCTGCAGCTCAAGTGGTTTGGTATTGGTATAACCATTCTGGTTAGTGATAGTGGGCTCACACCTCCCCTTCCTTACAGGAAGAGTTATCATGCTGCTGCTGTAGTTGAAGTGATACCGCCCACATGATGGATACTTTTGTCCTCTTCAGGCATTTTTGAAAATCCCATCTTGACTCTTACCAAGGCTAGCCCCACGCCACCAAAAACGACAACGCCCAACATGAGTAGGGTACGCTCTGTGTAGTAACTAGTTAGCCTTCCAATTACCAGGCCCTGGATCACCTAGAAGAAGGGTGAATAAGAAAAGTTAAATCTTAGCTGAAATCCTTATATCAACCAGTAGGACAGAGCTCTTGCTAGTGTTGCAGGCCAAGAACTGAGAATCGTAACTCTGGTGTTGTCATTCTGACTGTCACTTCACTGAGTGATCTCAGGTGAGATCAGTTCCCATCTCTACTTCAATTTTCCCGTCTGAAAAATGGAAATAAGGTTACTTCACTATCTCAGTTGGTGGCTGTGAGACATCATTCATCAATGTGCATAACATACCCTAGGCTGGATCCTATGTCCTCTGTACGTGCCTAAGGGGTGCTTTTTTGGTCCTTACAAACAGTTTGGATTCTTTTTACATTTGTGTAGTTATGCTCACCCTGCACCTCTTCTTCGGAGCATGTTCAATAGGCTTCACTATGGGTGTTTAGGCACCTAGGTGGCAAGGAATCATTTGGGAACATGTGGAATGCCGAGCAAGTCCCAAGACACTAGTCACAGACAAACCATGATTAACAGATCCCACAGACAGATGAGAGCAGTTCTCCCATTTTCTACCCCAATAACATAGTAGTTGAAGAAGTCATTTACTTGCTCAGGGAGGAACATGTGGGTTTTTAGCCCTGGCCCTCCTTCTCTCATTACTTATAGTGGATTTGGACCTCAATCTCTCACTTCCTAAATCTGCAACCACTAAGCCAAGGGGTAGACATTACCCAGAATGCTCCCAAGCCCTCCTCTTGAAGCTGGCCTACTGGGCAGCCAGTAGGGGAAGAAATGTGGAGCCAAGCAAGAGGAGAACAAATAATTACAGGATGGCTGGCTCAGTGAGATGAATGTTGCCTCAGAGAGGAGGAGGGCCCTGGGTTCTGTCTGTAGCCCCAAGCATCCAGGTCAGATTATGACCTGTTTCTGCCTTGGAAGATTTAGACATGCTGGCAGATATATAAGCCTAGGATCCTGGGTTAGGCAGAGGCTTGTCCTACTTCAAAGAGTTGTTTCAGCTGGGAAAGACCTTGCTTCCCAGGGGGAATTCATTGAGGCAGGAGCCTATTTCAAGCCAGAAAGTTATTTTGTTCAGTGTAAACACAGGCTTGTTCCTACTCTGGGGCTTTTGCTTCAGCTTGCAACATGTTGGCATGGGAATATTTTGAACCACAGAAGTTATAGTAAAATTAAAATCTACAGAAAGGAAATTCAAAATAAACCAGAAATATAATACATACATCCCAAGTTACTAAACAGAAAAAACCCAAAACATCAAAGAAATTAACATTAAACAAAAAATAGATATATATTACTAATGTATACACAGAAAGAATATATATATAAATGTAAAGTTCAAATTGAAACAAAACATTTCAATTGATCCAAAATGAGTTTTTGAAAATGTTGTTTAATGGTCAAAAGTTTAATCAGCTATGTCCCTAAATCTCCCCTGCCTTCAACCCTCCACTGCTTGCTCCACTCTCTGCTTCATGGTAACAGAGTGTATGATGCTACATTTTCATGTTAATTGGGGCATTATACACTACTATATGGTATGGAAGTCAGATACTAGGTTACAAGTTCAAATCTGAACTGGGTGGTTTAGTGATGTGCACTGCTACTGCCTTGTTCAGCAGTTGAGTAACCTACTGTGAAATGAATTTGGAGGGTTCAGCTCACTTCCTATTGGGAAATAACCTCCCCCTTTAGGAAAAAAAACCCCCCAAACTGAGTACCCCATCTGGTGTTAACTGAATGTCTGGTTGGCAGGCTCATCTGAGAGCCCATGGACAGAACGGGCATGAAGAATTGAATCCTCCCTGACTGCAGAAAAAAGCAGGGATGAGACATAATAATGGGCAGCATAGGGAAGGCTGTATTAAGGCAGTTCTTTGCAACTCAGCTGCCAGTCATGGGTGTCAAGCTGACTCCGGTCATGATTCCTCCTGGGAGATTAATAAAAGAAGTATCCAGCTTAATGTAGGG
>NW_005842015.1:1639640-1659484 GCF_000455745.1 Alligator sinensis
AGGGCCCCTCAGGTGTCTATCATAAACTATTGTCCCTAACCCAACCTCATTTTGACTCTGTAACATACTGTAATGCTTAAGTACCAATCCCAGGGTTAACTAACATTCCAAGCCAGCTAATCATCTTGCTGTTATGCAATGCTGAGCTGGAAAACCCATCAGAGGTGACTGATGTATTACAAGTACACAGTAAGTAAGCCTTTCCATTCATTAACAAGGATTAGCTAACAAAGGCATGTTCAAAGGCAGGGAAAGATCATTAGGAAACTGCAAGGCAAAGAAAATAATAGTGCAGGGGAAAAAATAAAGTATATGGTCTAGATCCTCAGCTAGGTGAGATAAGCTCTTATGGAGCTACTACCATTTATACCAGTTTGGTATCTGCCCCATACTTAGGATTTTTTTTCCTTCAAAGCTTGTTGTTTGTGGCTATTGTGGCCCTTTATCTTCCAAGCAACTAGATGGAGGGAAGGGAGAAGAAATGCTATATCTCTGCTCTCTCACTAATAGGAAGATGGGAAAGGATGGTCAATACCCTCCTACATTCCAATTGCCAGGAGCACAGATGACAAAGAGACAAGAATGCGGCAGTGAGCCACAGGCTATTGTACAAAATCCTACCACTGACCTTCAATTCCTGCATTATGAAGCTGTGTCAATATGTGGGGTGCCTTTGAGGCCTTGTCTACATTAAGCTGGTTCAGATGGCAGAAGTTCCAGCAGCAAATAGCAGCAGCTGCTGCCTGGCTGCCAGAAAGCATTCACAGCCTTACACTTCTGGTACCTCCACCCAGCTTCACTGCAGCAGCTGTACTAGCAGAGTGTAACTACAGGAAGGGACAGACAAGCGTCTTTGGGTAGATGTGATATCTTTGATTAGACCAATAAAATAGTTGGAAAATTGTTCTTTGCAAGCTTTTGGGCACAAACACCCTTCTTCAGTTGAAAGTTTTAAGTTCAAAGAATCAGCTGAAGAAGCTTTTGTGCCCAAAAGTTTGCGAAGAACAATTTTTCCAACTATTTAATTGGTCTAATAAAAGAAAGATATCACACCTACCCAAATAACCTTGCCTGCCTATATTCTTAGACCAACATGGCTACAACTAACCACCCTGGAAAGGGAGCACTAAAGAAGGTAGAAGGCACGGGAGCATCTACATGTGCCTTCTGTTGGGTATTGCATCATCGCAGAAACCTACTATCATTCAACAAAAATGGGGATTCAACTGCTATAGAGAAGCTTTGAGTATGGATGCATTCAAAGCTCCGACAGCCTGACAGTGTAGTATAAATTAGGTCACCGTAATGCAACTCAAAAATCATGCTATAAAGGCTGTACAAAGACAGGAGGAAGTTACTGTAAAAGTATCAGCAATTTGTGGCTCCTTTCTAAGGTAGGTGGAGAAGGGGCTGAGTCACTAGGTGAATCAAACACCCTTTTATGGCACACAGTCATGATCAGTCTTTTGCAACTTTCCAATCTCTACCAATCAGATGTCAAGGAGCTGCACACCACAAACGCCTGCAGCTGCTGGATTGGACATGTCACCTGTGCTTAGTCACGCCTGCTCATCCAACAGGTACCATAATAAGACCTGGGAGGTGAGCCCAGTCCCAGGGTATGGTCTGAGTTCTGTGTGCCTGACTCAGCAACAGGTGCATTCCAATCTAGATTTAGCAGCTTAAGTTACACACCCCTTCACATCTGATCCCTGCAAGAAGAAGAAGAAACCATTCCCAATTAGGCGAGACTTGGACAGAGTGTTCCGTGGGACAAATTCAACCTATTTTCCTGTTTTAAATTGTCCATTGTCTGTTTGATCAGGGTGTGCCCTCAGAGAACAGCATCAAAATGCACAGGAGAAATCCAACCTGGTCAGACAGAAGAAACTTGGCTGAAACATCCTGTTGCAAAAGTAGAAAAAATGAATGATTCCAAGAAAAAAGTTTTAAGCTCAAAGAATCAGGACACAAGAAAGGTCAAATTCTACTCAGCATGGTTCTCCTGAGCTAGGCTGATAGACACCAGCTGAGCACCAGGCCCAGTGTGCTTAGGAAGCAGGAGGAAGGGGGATAAAAAAAATAAGACATTACCTCTTAGCCAAAAAGATTACTGTTACTCACAGGGAGAGAAATTCAAAGATGAAACAGTGTTTAACCTTTGCTGAGCATTTAGCTCACTGGCTTTCAACCTTTTTGGACTCGAGGAACCCATCACTGGACTTGAGGCATCCTTCCATAACTTTTGTGAATTGAGTGGCACCCAATTTCAAAAACTAATTTATATATTACAGTGTTAATCTCCTTGCAGAGCGGCTGGGCAGTGGGGGGGGGGGATTACCCAGGCTGTACCTATGTACCTCCTCACGCTTAGCTCCTCACAACTGAACCCTTCGAAGGATCTGGGGGTACCCAAGAATGCCCTGGCATCCTAGTTTAGAATGACTGGTTTAGCTCTTGTCTGCCAGTGGAATCAGAAGAAGAATGCTCAGCGTTAGCCTGCCTACCACTAATAAATGGCTTTGCACAGGGAATGCATTCTTCGGCATGGTGATATACCATTTACTTTTCTCTGTTGAGTGGATTTAGAGGTGGTCTTTGTGCAGGTAAATGTTTCCTTGGTTTGATCTCTTCTACCTACCTTCACTTCCCTTAGCAGTGCCCCTTCCTCTCCTCTCCATTTCCCTATCCTTTGTATATAAATGGCCTTTCAATTTACTGTCCCTGCTCTCTACAAGTCCATTTATTCATTGCATCTGACAAAGCAGGGTCTAGCCTATGGTGTGCCTCTCTGAATGAGGTGATCTAGTCTATAAGGTGCCACCTTGTCTTCCTTCTGCAAGACAGCATTCAACTTAAGATCTAGTGCGCCTGTTATGGACTTTGCTGAACCTACAGTTTGAATTCACAGGGTAGATCTTCAAACACTGCACCGTAAAAGGGCTGTGCAAAAATGAACTAATTCTCATGGAAGTGCACACTGCAGTGTTCCACTTTTTGCCACATCGGGATCCAAGGTTTGTCACTTGTGTGAAGCTATTTGGTTAAAAGAATGAGACTGGCACATGCTTTTACCATGAACCCGGTTCTGGGTTTGGTTTTAGTTCTAAACAAGCAGGCATAACATTACATTCTCTGCTCGCTCCAGGGGCGGATTAAAGCATGGGCCTGCAGGGCCTGGGCCCAGGGGCCCCTGCCAATCAAGGGCCCCCTGGGGAGCCAGGGTCAGCATGGCCCAGTTGGGCACTCTGGCCACAGACATCTGGGGTGGGCAGCGTGTGCCTCCTCCTGGCCAGGGGGCTTGCCCCAGATGTGCTGAGGAGGCTGGATGGGCCCAGCTGCAGCCCCCTGGCAGGTGCAGTGAGAACCTGCCCTCATCTCATGGGGAGCCTCCAATTTTCTGTTTGCCCAGGGTCCCAATAAATCTTAGTCCAACACTGGCTCACTTTGCTGCCTTCTGGCCTTTTGTGAAAGATGCAATGTAATTAAAGGAATTTTTTTTTGGTTTTGCTTGCAAAAAGCCATGAATATCCCTGAGGAAGCCACCTGCAATAGTTTTATTACTGAAGGGAAAAGTTTACAACTTCAATGAGAGAACATTTTCTGCAGGAACAACTCAGCCAAATGAAATTGAAAACTACCTCATTTCACCTCAGTGTCAAACATATTAAGTCACAAACTTCAATCCATTAACTTCAGTGTTAAATAGTTCAAACAACAATGTTCAGATCAGAAAAGCATTGCATTTCAGATCCATTTAAGTGGCAAACCTAACCCCATTGTGGTGTCCATTATCAAAGGTATATCAAATATCCTTATAAGCTTAATGCTTAAGAAGTACCACATTTTAGCTCACATCTGTTTCAAATCTCAGACCATTGCAGTGCCAGGACTCAGACCACAAAAAAGTTAAAATGCTAAACTTTAGGTCACATGCTGGGAGGCCAGGACTAAGGGACTGTGACTGGGTTAGGAAAGGGCAGCAGATGGGTGCACGGGGGCATGGGTGCATTTATTGTAACAGGTACGCGGTTTCTTAATGTGGTTTAAGGTGTGTGATGAAAAGTTTTATGCTAGATGATATATATATTTAACTATATGTAGATAGATATAGAAATATATTTTTCCAAAAAAAAAAAAATTAAAATAGCAATAATACTTTTTAGGCAAGCCTTAGCTCACTTAAATATTTTAACCTCTAACACTAAAGTCCCGAAGAGAGGTATTTTTTTAGTTTGACTTAAGCAATAAACTTGACTCCATTTTACTTGCATCTACTGATTTCTAATGATTGTTTCTAATGGTAACTTTCTGGCCACTTAACACCACATTTAAAAAAATGTAAATAGCAATCTAAACCCCTGGACACTTGGATAGTTTTTAAAGTTAGCACTTAAATTGTCTGGGGCTTGGACTGCTAGCTAAGTTGCAGCTTTTAAAGGATTTAAGTGCCAACCTGATGCTATTCCTCTTGAGTACAAAACAAATGTCAAGAGGCGAGCCTCAGACCCCACTTAGGGTCTTGCAAAATCATAATTGGAGCAGTAAACCTCACTCTTCTGATAGGGAAGTGGCAAACTTCCCTTCAGTTGGTATAAGCTGGCTTTAGTGACAGAAGATAGAGACATCATTACTAAAAAGCTGGATTCTCAATCAGCCTTGCTGATGGGAGGATCCTGCTCAGGACTTCTAGCCTTCTCTTCTACACCCTTTTCAGAAAGCTGTTTGGGGATGCTACTGCGCAGTAACACTGATTACTACACAGTCACTTAGTACTTAAAAGTACTAAAAGTATTTTCACTGAAAAGGAAGCAATAGAAAGCAAATAGTACTTTCTCAGTTTGGATGTTTTAGGGGACTTTTTCCTTGCATTCAACCTCCATTTCAAACAGCAAGCAATCCGTTGTTTCCCTTGGCTTTATTCTTGTCCATATGGTGCTGGCCTTTGTAACCTGATCTCTTTTGAAGTGCTGAGAAAAGAGCTTCTACCTTGCAGGAATCTGTTGTGTCATCAATAAACAAAAGAGGAAGGAAATAGTTTGCAAGTAAAATAACAAGAGCTGCCCATGGCTCTGTACACATGTCAGAGGTTAAACTAATTGATCTGTTTTTTCAGATAAGCTTCGGAACTTGCACGGAAAATATTTAATTGGAAAGTCCCAACCAATAGAGTAAAGGAGTGATTTTTTTCCCCTCCCTTCATGCTCCATTTGCTATGGTTGCTGTGCTGCAAATTCAGTTGGCAAGGTAGAAAACTACTGGTCTCTTGTTGGCCGTGCTTAGGAAGGTCTTGCAAAATGGGAAAGACTTCCCTTGCCTACGGTTTAAAGGCCGGACTTCTCAGAAAGGGTTTCTGATAAACAAGCAGCAGCCTTGTTGCCTGGAGCCCTCTGATGACTTACATCTGACCTAGGCCAGGGCTTACAAGTGGCTACTCCAGGCAGGTGTTTGGATTGCTCACTTGGAACAAGTTGGTGCAGTCAGTGCAGCTGGATGGCTGCTGTCCATTCTGTGCTATGGCTAGAGTGAGTCAGATGCATACAACCTGTCTGCAAACCCGGCCAGGAGCCAGAGGCTAACTGAGAGAGGAAAATGTGGCTTTGGAATCAGCTCCTGCCTGAAATTTTAGGGGGCATACAAAAGAGCTGGGGAGGCAAGGCTGTTTCTGGAGTGGAGCTGTCAGAGAATGACAACTTCAGAAGGCAAGAAGCTTCTGAACCACCGAATGTATGTGAGACCTGGACCTTGTTTCTGTTTGAAGAGAGTTACTGGTATAACTATGGCCATGTAGCTACACTGGCAAACTCCCTAATGCAGAGGTGGCCAACCTGTGGCACAAGTGGCATGGACAGCTGTGTGCGTGGCATGAGGCAGATGGGAAGGGGCAGGCAGTACAGCGGCAGATATGGCAAAGAGCAGAAAACAGAGCAAAAGATCGGGCAGGGGGCACAAAGTGGGGAGCAGAACAAAGAGCAGCTGATGGGGAAGGGGAGTGGCAGGCAGGGAGGGCGTGGGGCTAATTTGTGGCATACCTGCTCTCCCCCACTGCCTTAGTGCAATATTTATGCCAGTTTCCCCAAAGCTCTACTGGATAAAAGATTCCCTCCCCTGCCGCAGTATAACTGACTTTACACCAGACTTTATATGTGCCTAGTAATGTCAGCTGTGTGTGTGTTGTGGGGGTTAATCACACCCTTGACAGACACATCTATGCTGGCAAAATGTTTCAGTGTATAGTAGGCAGGCAAGGTTCTTTGGGTAGGTGTGATATCTTTTTTTAGACCAGCTGAGTAGTTGGGAAAAAGTTCTTTGCAAGCTTTTGGGCGCAATCACCCTTCAGTGTATACTAGGCCTGAGAGAAGCCCATGAATGTATTGAGAGGGGGGGAAGGAATAAGGACCTGTTCGGAGCTGAACATGGCAGCTTCCCTGAGAGAGTAATGGGATTTTTTAATATTTGGCCGCTTTTGTAGTTAGCAAGCTCCAGGCTCTCATTCATCCCCTCTCCCCCCTGGACTTAAATTCTTCAAACCAAGGAAACTGAAGAACTTTCTGTTTGTTGTTTCAAGCCCTCTCACCAAGAGGATATTTCCTTAGGCCTACTTGGCTATAATTAAGTCCCCAGGCCTTTAATCATCAGTCTACTACCCAGAAGAAAAAGCAAGGAGGACAGAGTGGGTGATGAGGTTATATATAATTAAAATCTCTCCTCCCAGTGACTCTGTCTCCCATCTTCTCCAAATCAACCAGTCACAGCATGTTGCCTCCAGAGGTTGCACAGCTGGAGGTATAGTTTCTACAACAAGAAGTACATTTAATGAAGGGGCTAGAATGTCTCATTTTCCTTGAGCCTCGGGGTAATAAATATCTACCTCTGTCACTCCTCCAGATTTTTTTTTTAATATTGTGTGGAATTCTAGGGTTTTTTCCTACTGTTTAAAATCATGCCAGCAATTTCAGGTGTTTCACCTAATCTTCAAGCAGCAGATCCCATGCTGTGAGTTTTCCAGTACCATAGGCTAGAATTTCTCTATATAGCAATGTATACAACTCTAAGGAAAACAGGAGTATAACAGCTTTCCAATTAAGCCATCTTCAACCAATTATGCAGTAGAAAAAGACCTTTTGTAGAAAGAATGGATGAGATATGCACCTCCAGGCAAAAGTTTTCATTCAGTAAATGTACTTCAAGGGGGATTTGAACTTTTAGATATTAAAGCAATGGCCCTGATTGAGAAGGAATTTGCATTTCTGAAGAGCATTCAAACCTCTTGATGAAATTCCCTACAGAGATTAGATATAGGTGCCTACTGTAATGTATTATATATCTGGGGTGTCTCCTAACACTAAACAGATAGTGTGGAAGTGCCTGCTTACAAAGCTCTGAAACTTATTTATTTTTGTTACCTTTTATCAGGTCCTCCCTCCTAAAGCTATACAGGGCCTAACCACAAATAAGTACACATCATCATGATTTTGTAACAACTTCCTTATTACTGTGATTCTGGCTCAGGCAGGGGGTTGGAGTAGACGACCTCTGCAGGTCCCTTCCAACCCTACTTCTCTATGATTCTATGATTCAGCCCCTGGCTTTCTTTTACTTCAGGGGTGCTAAACATATGGCTGGCAGGCAAAATCCAGCCTACAGATCTCTGCCATCCAGACCCTGATGCTGCCCTTGGATTTGATCAGACTAACACGGAGCATGGTGCATGCTGGACCAGCCATGTGGGCAGGGCCTGGGACATGCTACACACAGCACCCGCTCTGCCACTATGGAACTGTGTTGCATGGGTGGGTGTGGTGTGTGAAGCAGTCCACCCAGGGGCATGTAGTATGGGTCCCACACTGGCTGGAGCAGGCCCAGGCACTGCATGTAGTGCCTGCCCCATGAATGACGCGTGCCCCCTGGCAGCTGGTGGGGCATGGCAATGGTGGGAGCATGGAGACAGTAAGCGTGGGAGCTCCCACAGATGGCACCTTTTTGTCCACGCTCAGGGGGTGCACATGCACCTGCATGCATTCCCTATGCATCACCCCTGGCCTGCCCTAATAGCTCTGGGGCCATGCAGCACATGGCATCCTTTCCAGTCAGTCTGAGACCCATGCTACATGTGGCGTCTGAGAGCACCACATGCAGCACGGGTCATGGACCAGCTAGAGCAGGCATTGTGTGTGATATGGCTCCCAAAGTAGACACTGTGTGTGGTGCAGTCCAGCTAAGCCAGGCAGTGCCCAGGGCAGATACCACATGCAGTGCAGAGCTTGCTCTGGCTAGTCTGGGATCTATGCTACGTGACCCTGACGAGACTGCACCACACACACTGCCTATTCTTGCCACTCTGGGATCTGTACTGCAGGCAGTGTGGTTCCCAGACCAGCTGCAGCAGGTGTTGGCTCCAGTATGCTGGGAGAGGGGAGGGGAGAAAGTCTATGAGCCTGATCCTGCCCATGGACTGGCTCCATTACATTCTTGTAACTTTATGTCTTGTGCCAATGAGTTTGACACCCTTGTTATACTTCATTTGCCCCTGCCATTTTCATTTATTCATCAGACTTGTGCAATTCCAATTTTGGTCATATTCTACTTTCTAAATAACTGATTCCTTTGTCCTCTGGTCAAAACCCATTTTTGTTGGTCTTGCCTTTAAGTTGTTGCATTCCAGAACCTTGTTGTCATTCTCTGATCTTATTTCACTCTTCATTTTACCAGAACGTAACTCCTCCCTATCTCCCTGCGCCCCCCCTCCACCCCCACTCCCTGGCCCAAGCCTCATTACTTTACTTTATTTTAAGGCCACACATTTAATAATATCCTATATTATTAAACCGTGCCCTTAGCTTAACTGGAAACAGAGGTATCTGAAAATTATTTCTAAACAAATAATCATTAAAAAGTTGAAAACTTTCAATTAGGCATAGATCTAGATGTGCTTCTACAGGATTTAAAATATTCCTACATTTCACAATGGGAGTGGCTGCAAGTCAATGGTGAACAGTTTACTCTTGCATCTACTTTACCATTAAACTGTGCAATCTGAAGCTGATAAACAACCCACATAATGCTATTTATTCCCAGATGTTCATATGCTTCACAAAGGAAGAGTAGAACCAATACTGTCATTTTAGAGAGAATCTGAAACAGAAAATATTTGATCTAAGATCAAGCAGCAAGCTAGCAGCAGATTTAGAACAAGAATTCAGGTTGTTCTTATGTGCAGGCCAGTGGTTATCTCTTCCAAAGTTTTTCATGGAGGACGTATAGGGTGCCTGTAGACATGCAGGGACACTGCTCTGATGTGCTGTAATTAATCAAGTCTGCTGGAGTGTGATAATTAGCATGCTCCAGTAGCATCTGTATCTCGTGTACGGTATATTCAGCATCCCTGTGCTTCCAAATGGCGGTGGGGATGCTTTAGCTAAAGCTCATCGAATGAACTTTAGTTAAAACACCCCTGCTACCATTTTGAAGCATGGGGACACTGAATACATGAAATACAGACATGCTGAATACACAAGACACTGTCCCACAAGGCATGTCCTACACTGCAGGCACTTTAATTAAAGCAGCTCTCACTGAAGTGCCCCATCCCCCACCCCCAGAGCCCATGTAAAGATGCCCATTTTGGCCACATTCTCAGCTGCTGAACGTGAGCTCCAGAGCATTAACATACCCAAACTGAGGCCGTTGGCACTGGAAGCCAAAGAACAGAGGACTAGATAATTTGGGTCAATTAAGAAGTCAAGATGCACAACCTTCAGGCATGGTGGATGCTGCTTTGTAGATATTAAGCATTCTGTTCTGGCCAGATTCCATCCTGGGATGAGGCTGATCCCACAATTACATTTTAGAGGGTCCTTTTATAAAAATAAAATCTATTTTGTTAACTTTTTAAGAACAAAATAAATGGGAAATGAAGCTATATCAGACCTGTTGGCTATAAAAAGAGGCCCAATACATCAGAGAATATGTATTTTTCACAACATGGGATTAGATAAAACAATAATGTGCCAAGGGTGCATCTACACATGCAAATGCTCCAGGGTAGGTTTACTCTGGAGTCAACCTACCCCAGGCTGGTGTCTACATGTGCAGGGAAGCTGAAGCAGATTTGCTGCTCATGACAGCAATCTGCTTCTGCCTCCGCTGGCCCTGCACCAGCCCCCTGCAGCAGCCAGGGGGAACTCTAGGCTCCCCCTGAGTGCTAGCCCAGGGGCTGGCAGGGAGTATGGGGCCAGGAGACAGCTGTCTTCTGGCAGGGGCTGGGAAATCGCTGCCTTCCCCTGGGAGCTCCCTGCCGCCAAGGTAGGCTCCACCCATGGGAGCCTGGGGGGCGGGGTGGGGTGACACAATGTCTCCCTTCCCCAGCAGCAGGGAGCACCCAACCCTTGCTCTGCTGATCAAGAAGCGGGGGCCAGGATACTCTCATCTCCCAGCCCTGGCTTCCCGATCATGGAGCCCGGGCTGGGAGATAAGAATCTCCTGGCCCCTGCTCCACAATGGTGATTACAGAGCGGGGGGCTAGGAGTTCCCAGCTGTCAGGGCAGGGGGACATTGTCCCCACCCAGGCTTCAGTGGTGGAGCCTGCCCAGGCAGCAGGCAGCTCCCGGGGGTAGGGAGCTATCTCCCACTCCCTGCTACCCAGTGCACATTTGCTCCTGTTCAGCCATCTACATTTATTGTACAGTGCAGTAAGTAACTGCAAGTAAATTTGCTACTTGTATTTACAGGTAGCAAATTTACTCATGATTAAAGCAAATTACTGCTCAGTAAGTGTCTGCAGGTGTAGACAGTGATGCTTACTACACAGTAACTTGCTTTAATCCCAAATAAAGCATCTTGTGTAGCTGAGCCCCAAGACTTGTAGACCCTGCTCTTCATAGGCCACGTGACAACCGTGCACCCACCACTTATCTTACCCGCTTCTCAATACATGCAGTTTGAATTGTATTCATGCTGTTGCATTTCTGTCTTGAAACCAGGACTGAATTGTAGTTGTTCAGCTAGCTCACAACAGGATATCTTGTGAAAATCATGGCAGCTTTCTTATAGTACTTCAGCATGGGATAATGCATCCAGAGGACATGCACACAGAGCAGTGCCAGCCTGTCATGGAAGTATCGTATCAGACAGCAAGAACTGGGATGAAGGAAATCTAGCCAGACTGGCCACACAGACTTACAGCGAGTGTCCTATGTATGAAGTAAAAGAAACAGCGGGTCCAGGCAGTTAGAAGATGATAGTGATGTCAAACATCAAGAGCTGTAACAGTTACTAACCAAGTACTGCACACGGGGTACTGCAGGGATGTAACCCCACAGAGAATGTACACAAGCATGCAGAAATCTAGATCCAGCATGCTAGAGTGCTGAGAGCAGTGAAAGGTGGCTACAGCCAGGGATAGTACAGGATGGGATGGAAGAGAGTTTTCTCCACCCCTTCCTCACAGAAAGGACAGGTCACTGATACCACTGGGTCTAAGTGATGGACAACGGTGCCCGTGGCCAGAGCCCTGTGCATCAGTTGTCACTGGAGGTTACCAATTGTTTTGGGGATGAGATGATTGTACAGGGAGCACAAGGCCAGGTGGGCTTGCTCTGGTGTTGCTGCCACTAGGTGAACACATCTGGACTTGGGAGGCGGGAGCCTGTGCAAGGGGTATGACTGGCACACATCTCTATTGAGACTCCCTGGGCATGCCTACATGTGATATTAATGTGATGCAGTAAACTCTGGTGCAGTTTGTGCTGGAGTTTATTGATCCCAGATGCAGTGTTTACATGTGCTCCTGGGACTGCAACACACCAAGCTGGGGCAGTGCAGCCCCAGCTGGCAGGGTACCTGGGGGTCAGCCTGCCAGCCTGGAGCTGCTCCACCACACCACACATGTAGACAGTGAGCAGGGCTAGCTAGGGCATGATGGTGCTGCAGTGTGGGGCTAGCCAGCAGGCAGCCCCTGCACAGTAGCACCCTTGTGCCCTAGCCAGCCCTGGTCACTGTCTACATGTGTGGTGAGGTGGAGTAAATAACTCCACCATAGGATAGTACTTATGTTGGGCAGTACTATCCTACAGCAGAGTTAATTAATTTGTTCCAGCTTAATAGCACCACATATGTCGATGGTGATGCTTTACTCAGGAGCTAATTAGTCAGCTCTGCAGTAAAGCATCTTGTGTGGATGCACCCCCTATGCAAGAAGCTAAAAGGAGTGGCAGGACTGTGAACTGGAGACTACATCTCCATCTAGTCTTCCTACTGTCACAGGTCTGCCTTGAGGTTCACATAGAGGTCCACAACTTGGAGGAAGGAGTCAGCTCTCCTCCAGGCTGAGCAGTAGGTCTATGGATTTGGCTTTAAAGGCCAGTTCTGTAATACACTAACTGCAATTTGAGTCTTTGGATATTCAATCTGAAAGAGCAATAAAACATTCAGGGAGGCCTTCATTAAGCCTGCCTGATACCCCGCTAACTTGATGTTTGCCAGCTGCTCTAATGTGTCTATTTTAGCTTCTTGAACAATTTACAGGCAACAAGGTGATATATCTATTTTCTCCTGGGTGGTCCGTCTCACACTGGTCCTGCTGTGGTAGCTGGCTATTTCAAACTGCCTCCAAATTGCTTTTTTAGCATAATGCAGTTGCAACTATATTTTCTACAAAATATTTCCCCCTCCAATTGACAAAAGACTATTTTACATCTCCTTTCTTAATGCTTTTAAGGAGTGCTGGACTTGGATGAATGGTGCTGGTGAATGGGTATTGTTGGCATCTACACCACACCCTCCATTCCTCACTGCTGCTTGCTAACAATGGTTGAAAGGCTGAAGACAAAATAAAAAAAAAAATCAAAAGGTTTAAGTGGCTAAAGCATATAATCTTTTGCAGGACCAGGGAAGGGGGCATGGGGGATAAAAGGACATTTTAAATTTTACAGGCTATAGGAAGCAATAGACATCCTGTTCTGTAAGCAAAGGGCTACCTGATGGAAGTTTTTTTGTACAAGATGAAAATATCAGTATTGCATTAAATGAAAAATATGAGCCAAACCTCAAAAGTCATGAGGTTTGCCTAAAATCAATGAGCTTTAAAAATAATTTGTGGGGTCTTCCATTTTTGAGCTTTTAGGGGGTCATGTTGTCTTCCTCTTCATTCTACCCATGTAGGTAGATATTACATGAAAAATTAAGTTGAGATCCTCATACAATCACATAATTACTACAGCTGTGGATTTAAGACTTCAAACAGAAATGCCTTGTCTTCACTTTCAAAGCCCTTCATTGTCCCCCTCAATCAAAAAGAGAGCTCCTTCAATACTGAGAAGCCAGTTCCCACCTCTAACCGGCCCACGATACTACCTTTCCCTGCCCAAGTGTTAAATTTTCAGTCACCTTTGTGTTTTCTCTCATGCTGTCCCTCATGTTTTTGAGGAGCTCTCACCAACAGTATCTCATCATCTATCTTCAAATCCCTCATTAACCTCTCCTTTGCCATGATGCAAAAGTCCCTGAAAATAAGGTCCAACTGCTGATATGGTGAGACCAACGCCTACCACATGAACCAATGGTTTATCATCATCCTCTTGTATGCCCTGTCTGCCTGTATCTATCTCTTCATTTATATGCTTCAGATGGTAAAGGACTTCGGGCAAGGACTAATAATTGGGACTAATAATTGTCCTTGTTGTTGCTTTTGTTCAGCACCTAGTACTATGGGATCTGGGTTTATGACTAGGCCCTTAACTGCTACAGTAACGCAAGCAAGGAGCACAAGACAATAAAGTTACAAGACTTTACAGATCTGCATCCAGCTCATACCCTCACTTGCTCCTTTCGTTCCAAACCTGCACACATCTGTTTGCCACTGAGCATGTGAAATGTAGGTTAAGACGACAAACAAGAAACACTGCCCGCTTCCCATCAGCCCAGAGGCTGGTTTGTTTCTGAAACACAATGGTTATGTGTGCATGTGTGCGTTTAGCTTGCTGTATAACCAAGCTATTCCGTTTTGAATATCGACAGAGAGAGGTTTAAAGTAAACAGGACACTGCCTGTTTTTTTTCCATTCATTGTATGACATCAGCAGCCACCTTCCTAGCCTGTCCCTTAAAGTGAATAACCCACCGCTTTACAGACCTGTGGGTGGTCACCTGTGTTATCACTCATTTGCAGAGCTCAAAGAAAGTTAGACAGGAAAAAACAAGCAGGTTTTTCTGAGAGGGAAGAATATGAAAAGAAAGAAACAAATTAAATCTACAGTTGAGGATCTAGTTGATTTACTTAATTGAAAAATACATTGTACTTGTTATGACTAAGCCTGGAATTCACTCAGCGAAGTAGGCAAACCAGTCAACAGTTATTCATCAGCATTCATCCATGCCACCAGGTGGAATTCACCTGCACTTTAAGGACCCATAAATATCCCGTCAGTATTAACTGACCCTCTCTTGGAAACAAATGTATCTGAAATGCCTATCTAAGAAAGGTGCGGGTACGCAAGCCAAAAGGCCCTTTCTGACAGAGTCAGTACTAGCAAGTGTTCAGAAGTCCTCAAGCACAATGAACTCAATAGAAGATATTTCTAAGCAATTAACCTGTCATGACTGTAATTTCCATCAGCCACATGTGGACTCTTTTATTTAGTGACTAGAGCAGAAAAGAGAACATTAATTCTTGCTCAATACCAGTATGTTTTAGACCAGATTCTCAGGGGACGTGTCTACTTGTGCTTTTATGTGCGCCTAAACTTAATGTACATTTGCCTAATGCGCATTAAGGTGATTTAGGCTCGTGTCAACATGTGCATGCTTTAAGGTGCATTAACAGGGTAGGCGGACTGACTTGGGACTAAAGTTAATCCCAAGTCAGTCAGCATACACAGCGTTAATGTGTCTACATGTGCGTGAAGGTGCTTCAGCTTTTCATGCTTAAATTTGATACCTGCAAATTCATATATTTAGGCATGAATAACCTAAAATTCCTATTTTAAGGAACATTAAGGGCATGCACATGTAGATGTGTGCCCTTAATGTGCCTTAAAGTGGGCTAAAGTGCCTTAAATCAGCACGTGTAGATGCACCCAGGGAACTATTCTGATTTGTATTCATGAAGATTTGGTCCTGTGCACCTAAACGCAGTTGCTAGAGTGGAACTTCAGAGAGCAATTACATGAAAAAAATTAAATCAAAATATAACAGAAAGCAATAACCTAAAACACCTTCACATAACAAAAACAGAACAACTCTTAAACTTGAGTTGTTCCCAGATCAGATATCTAAGCAGGATTCCCTTGCTCATCAGGCTGTGAAAGGGAGGGAAGAGAGTGCAGGAATCAGTTTTACTAAGTATTCCCCTTACTGCATTTTATCCTGGGGCTTTTGGCACCCTGACAATATCCCAGAATGCAAGATGACAAAGAAAAGCTCTGCAATGCACAAAAATCCTGGTGTTTGGGATGTCCACAATAATATGTTCAAGGATACAGTCAGAAAAAATGGAAATGTACAATTTCATTTTATGGAGGGAAAAAAAATTATAAAATGATTGGTTAAAACTTATTTCCATGCTGAATGTCTCTTTGCAAGGCCTCCGACCAAACAAACTCAGCATATGCCTCTGCAGACACAACCAGGTTACAGCTTGATAATGGATACAATCTGATAGGCTTCAGTCAACCTATGCTTGGTTAGGAAGCATTAATTGTTTGCAGGCTGAAGTCCTCAGTTAACATCGAAATCTGATTATTGTTACTGGTAGGGTCACAAGCCCTGTGTGTGCATTCAGGGTACATCTACACCAGTAGATCTCAACTGGGGTGCCATGAGACCCTTTCGTTGGTGCCACCACAATGGCAAGATGAAACTGCCCCACCCATGTCATGCACCTGCAGATTGGGAAGTGGCTGTAGCAGAAGGGGTGCTCTTGCCCGTGTTAAGTTTCTCAGATAAATCTAATGCAGGCAGGAGCACCTGCTCTTGCCAGAGCCTTTTGCAGTTTGGCCATGCATACTCCCCGTGGAAACAGAGGCACATGGGGCAGTTCCATTTGGTGGCGGCAGCAGCAGCAGCAGCAGCAGCAGCAGCAGCAGCAGCATGGTGATGTGGCAGCTTGCAGAAACACAGGAAAGACAGAGAGAAGTCTTTAGGTTGCCAGGCTGCTCTCACCACCACCAGGTGGAACTGCCCCGTGTGTCTCTGTTTCCAGGGGGAGCTGGACTGGGAGGGCTGCAGCAAGAACAGGCACTCCTGCCCACATTAGATTTATATCAGGTAGGAACACCTGCTCTTGCTGCAGCTGCTTCCCGGTCTGGCTCCACATAAGGTGTGTACTGTGTAGGGCAATTTCAGCTGGTGGCAGTTGTGGCAGTATCCCAGTTGAGAAGCACCGAGGTAAGCTGAGGCAGTACAGCAGTAGCCCTCAACCAGGGTGACATTAAATTAAAAAAACTGATGGAGAAATACCTTGAATCTAAAACGTTTAATAACCACTGGTCTATGCTGTAACCAAAGGTGTGTGCATACACAGCAGTGATTCTCAACTAGGGCATCAGGACACCCTACACAGGCGCTTTGAAGGGTGCCACTAGGTGTGAGGAGATAAATGAGGAGTAAGGAGATAAGCAGATAAGATAAGCCAGGCTCAGGCTTGTCCCTTCCTGGATGATTCTCCCACCCTTACTGCCCAGTCCATGTGTAAGGAGGTTAGCACTGTAATCTATAAATTATTTTTTGAAATGGGTGCAGGTCAAGTGACAAAAATAATGGAGCGGTGCCTCGAGTCCAGTGCGAGGTGCCTCAAGCCCACAAAAGTGGCAAACCCCTAGTGTATAGCACAAGGAGGCACACCCATTTGTGACAGACTATGGGATTTATTGTAATATTTCCGTAATATTTTCATGTTGTTACAATGTTGCATAGCTCAGTTTACCCAGAAAACTAGTACATGGGAAAGGAACAGGTTAAGAGACAGTGAAGCAAGAGATCTGTCTAAGTGTGGGACAGGTCAAGATGGACATTTAGCATCAACAGAGACTTGAACAACCTTGTTGATACATCAACAAATGTGAGAAAGTCAACACCCTGCAGATGGGAAATAAGCCAAATAAGATGAGCATAACGATGGAGGGGGGAGTGTAAACGAGGGGTGGTGGGGAAAGGAGAGAGACCAGCAGAGCAGTTTGGGGCTCAGGAGCTGGGCTGACTGGAAAGAGAACAATGGAGCGAGCTTTCAAGGGCACTTTAGGCTGTGTGGACTATACTGGGGACAGAAGAACTGTTTAACTCTTCCAAGCCAGGGCAGAGAACCACTGGCTAGTTGACCTTCGCCCAATAAACATCTTTATTGGTGCGGAACCATATGCTAGCTCTTTGAATAAGGGCTATGGAGAAACAAGGAAAGTAAGAATCTGAAAGGCCAGGCAGGGTCTCAGTGTATGCTAGACACCACACCTGGGCTGGCTTTGGGGGACAGTCTCACAGACCAGACAAGGCTGTGGCAGCCCTGAGCAAACACCGCCTTGGTGGGGACTCTGTGACATCACTCCAGTTTCAATCTAGCATCAGCAGCAGCAAAGATACAGGAGTGTAGAGTGTTGACGCATAAAGCAAGTACTTACCCAGAGTCCCTTGCAGGCTTGCACAACTTATGCTGAAGTCCTTACTGCAGCATCTTGTTAACTACAGTAGCTAAATTAAACCAAGTGCAGAGATGTCTACCCATCTTGAAATCACACCTTTGAACGCAGCATAGACATATGATGATAGACACTCCCTGTGCCCAAGACCTTATAATATAAACACTGCCATTTTCCAGGTGGGAAACTTGAGACACAAGGAGATTAAGGGCTAGCTCTTCAAAGGTATTTAGTTGCTCAACTCCTACTTAAACATCTCATTTCCACTGAAGTCAAATGAATGTAGGATATATCAACGCCTTTGTGGCTCTAGGCCTGAATGACTTGTTCAAAGTCACATAGGAACGCTGTGGTAGAGCCAGGAACTGAACCCAGATTTCTTAAGACCCCAATTCAGTGCTTTAACTACAACATCATCTTTCTTCAGGGTATAATTCTAATTTTTACCTTGAAATTTGCCTTCAAACTATCATTGCTATTTCTGCATTGCCTTCAGCCTTAGAGTGATTTTATGGCTAATATTCGGCCTGAAGTGATCCTGAAGCATTTACTGCAGTAAAAGCAGAGTGAAAAGCATGGATAATGCTAGCTTGGCAACAGCTGGACTTTCCTTCAGCTCACCTAATGGAGGAGTCTTCTCAAGATTTTGCAGGGCTTAGTGCAAGTCTCAGCTGCTATGGGGAGTGCTTCTTACAAGTTCATCTAATCTAGCCAGAAACAAGGGCTCTGTTGAGCATCTGGATGCGGCATGAGGAGTATAATAGGTCAAATAATTCCATCATTTTCACTTACTATTTGAAGAACACCAAAATATGCCAGGAGATACCCAGACTCTGCTGCCTCCAGTCCAAAGAAATCCATAGAGATGATGGAGAACATAATCAGGAACAAACCTGAATGGTAGTTATTGGAAAGAAAAACTTTTTGGAGGACTACAGTTATAGTGCAATATTATCATACAAATAAAGGGCCAGACCTTGCTATCAGCCATTACTGGCATAGAGTCAAGAGATTTACTTTGGACTCCAAGTGACTGGGCGTAGACAATAGGTGAATCAGGCTCAAAGTCAATCGAATAGATTTTTTGGATTTTTCAATCTTTAACGTGAGCCTATTTTTTAAATCTTTAATATCCTTATAACTTTTACCATTAAAGCAATACCTCTGTGTAAGAGAGAGCCTGGGGATCCTTGTATAAAGGCAGCCCAGCCAGGGACCTCTGCAGGCTAGCAGCTGCAGGTTGCTGGGGCACCAAGCTACTGGGCAATTAGCAGACACCTGCAGGTGGTCAGCTGGCCAGAGATAGGCAGGGCCCTACGGGCATATAAAGCTGGGGCTTGGGTTGGCAAGCCAGTCTAGTTGGGTCAGCTGCAGGATTAGCAGCTCCTGCCCAGGAGCCCCAGCAACCCAGGCATGCTAGGTAGATTGCTCTGCTGCATTCAGGAATGCTGAGGCTCGGGGAGTTCACAAGGAACCGGCGCTGGGAGGTACGCTGGCACAAGAGGTGAAAGAAGGTTTGCCCTCTTAAAGGACCAGAGGGCTGCTTCCATTATTGCTGTTTATGTTACAGCCCAGGGGCTTATGGTTTACATTACTGTTTCTACCAGCAGTTTGTGTTGGTATTGTAAGGGGAGCTAAACAGAGGTCCCATTAGTGTCTGAGCAGTACACGACTGCCTTGAGTCCTGTGAGGGGCAGGCTCAAGGCCCTAGTGAGTATTGAGCACAGAGTAGGCGTAGTGCTAGGCACAGAGTGAACAGGATCCCAGTGCCCAAGAGGGTCCCAGTGCCCAGTGCCAAAGGCCTGGTGCCTGAGAGGGGCACAAGCACATAGGGGCCAGGATCCCGGCAGATGGGGGCCAGGGGTCTGGTGACTGGAAAGGGACGAATTGGAGTTAGTGCCTCAAAACCAGGTCCAATATAGTGGGCCTAGGCTCCATGGTTTAGCTAAAGTAAAGGGGTGGAGGCCGAAGCCCCAACAGTAACACCCATGAGGCATGGGGCATGGTGTAAGGAAGGATTTGGAGCCACCCAATTAGCCCTTAAAGCTTTGGGTGCCCTGCAGGGCACAGTTGACTTAAGAAGCCCTTTGAGGAGCTTGAGGCCCAGTGGGCTGCTGGGAAACCCTAGTGGAGGTTCAGGCAAAATGGGGCCACACAAAGACCTGCAGGCAGCCTCCCTATTTGTATCATATTTCCATTAAGGCGTGGCAGGGGAGAG
>NW_005842015.1:1659494-1668431 GCF_000455745.1 Alligator sinensis
AGGGGCATGATTGTAGAGCTGGCAGCGGCCATCAAGGCTACTCCTGGGACCCTGACCTTGTTATACTCTGGGAGTTAGATAGAGCTGCTTGTTGAAAGTTGCTCTGTTGTTTTGTTGTGCAATTCAGGCTAAATGTTAGCACAGCACAAATAAAAAAACATTTGTTCAGACAAGATGGTAACTTTGGAATAATTTCATAAAAATCCTCATTCTTTTTTGCCTAACTTGAGATTTTCACCACTGGACATAGTGTCTGGGAAACCATCTGGTGGCATTACATTAAATACAGTGGTTTTACTGTACCCATAGTCAATGACTTCACTGGCACATGGAGTTTCTCTCTGTCTCTCATGCATCTCTAATGTTGTTAGCACACAGAGGCAGTAAGTGAAGCATGGACAGACACAGCATATACTGACTCTACTTTTCAATTTAATTTTCTGGAAAGGATATTAGAAAAATGCTCACTCACTGATCCTTATATAAAAATAATGTTTGTATTTCTCCCTTCGTCAAGTATGCACACCCTCTCTCTCTCTCTCCCTCATTCATGCATGCCCCCACACTGAACCAGACGACAAATATCCTCCAAAAGCTGAAATAGTATAAGTTAATGAGACTCTTAAGCCATTCCATAATGCATACTATCACATAACATGAAATTGTAGTTTTATGGTTTTGTATCTAAACATCAAGACACCATGAATTAGAAGTACACTGACCTATTAACTGTAGGGTTTATAGGCTGGCACATAATTAGGAAAAAATAAACTACACCACAAGATGTTTGAGGATTGGAAAACAGTTTGTGGCTTGTCATGACTCACAAATCCTATTACAGTAGAAAGATCTTGTACAGTTATCCTGTATTTGTGAGGAGAAAGATAATAATTTCCTCTTTATAATGCTGTACATTCACCCAAAGGCTAATTCTATTCTGCTTGTCTAGGCCTATAGCTAGATTATTGCTTATTGTAGCTTTTGAGGTATCTTGACACATAAATATATGGCTAATGGAAGAATTCCATTAAAGGGAAGTTTTAGCTTAAGGTTATGGTGTCTGGAAGAATGCAGCATGTCTGTAAGACATAATGGCCAAGATCGTCAGTGGAGGCAAATCAGTGTAATTTTACTGAAGTCCATAGAGCTACACCAATTTACATTAACCAAACCTTTGGACTAGATGACTGCATTATTCATAACTTTTCAGCCTTGGTCTATCTTGGCCAGTCATCAGAATTCAGATGGCTATTGAAGTACCACCAAGTGATATATCACTTCTACATTGTCTGGGATGTACAGATAGAGGGCATATATGTTGCCTATCAGCATCAATAGCAATTGGGGACTGTGGGGTGCTCATTTTGGCTAGGGACAAGTTACACATAAACCGGTTTAAGTGATTGGAAACTGGTTTAAACCTATAACAAAACAGCAGTTCAGTGCACATAAACCAGTTTCAAAATGGCTGAAACTGGTGTAAGATGAACCTGGTTGAATGCAGTATTAGGCTTAACTGATTTGGGTCAAACTGGTTTATGAAACTTCTGTTCCAGACCCCTTCCTAGTTCAAGTTAAATCACAGTCCCCCAGCATGCTTTCCAGCCTTGGGCTGGGCTGGGCTGGGCTAGGCTGTGCTGTCTGCTCCAGCAGAGAAGGGCTGGGAAGGTAGGGAGGAGGCAGGGACAGCCCCTCCCCCCCCTGCCCACAGGCAAACCCCATCTGGGGCCAGGGAGTGGGGGTTAAACTTCCTTTTCCCTGAGTACAGAGCTGCCCTACCCTGCCCTGCTAAAAACTTACTACTGCCTGTGACTGTGGACCACAAATCCTAGAAGCACCTGTAAGCAGAAAAAGGAAGTCACGAGCAACTCTGCAGAGTCCTGCTTCTGTGATTATGGACTGCAAATCCCAGAGACCTCAGGGGAAGAAGGAAGAAGTAGTGAATACACAGCCCATACTGACTATGTGCCAAAGAGGTCCCTGATTCAATTTGGTGGAGATTCAGCCTGATTCAGTGGCCGAATCTCTGAATCAAATCAGGAGACCCTTTAATCTCTCTGAATCGAATTGGAACACCCTGAATTGATTCAGAGAGATTCGGAAATTCGAACATAGACACGTTTAAATGTTTTTTCTACATACCTTAAGGTAGCAGGCGGCTCATGAATGCTGTGATCCTGGGGCAGATGGAGCATCACACAGGAGCGCGGTTGGGTCCCCAACGTGCTCGGCAGCAGACCTGGAAGTGGACCAGAAGCACTTCTGGTCCACTTCCAGGTCCGCTGGAGAACGCGCTGGAGACCCCTGGTGCCCCTCTGGCTCAGCGACTGGTGCCTCCTGGGTCTGTTGGGGGCACCCAGGGTCCCCTCTCAGCCAATTGCTGAGCCAGGCAGGGTGTGGGGTGGGGGAGCCCCTGTGGGCTCCCCGGTGGACCTGGAAGTGGACCAGAAGTACTTCCGGTCCGCTTCCAGGCTCGCCACCAAGCATGTGCACCCCCCCGCCCCCTCCCCCCCCCACACACTCCTGTGGGACGTTCCATCCACTCCAGCATCACAGTGTTCACGAGCCATGCTTGGTACCTCGAGGTATGTAGAAAAAACATTTAAAGCTGTGTTTATGTCCAAATCGCTGATTCTCTGAATCAGCATCGAATCTTCGGGTTCAGCTGAATCAAATCAGGGACAGTGATCCAAATCAACAAATCGAATCACTGTCCCTGATTCAGGTCAAATCTAAATCCAAATTGAATACAGCTCATTTCGCACACCCCTAATTCCTATACCTAACTTCCTGTCCAGTGGAAAAATACCTCTATGGATCTGTCCAGCCCTAACTGCCTGCCCTAAATCAAGCTCTATTGATTCAAATGGTGTCAGGTATCTCCATGCTTTGGAAAGTCCTAGCTGATGCTTGTCTGTATCTTTGGCCACCAACTCTTAAATATCTGCCCATTTGAAAATGTTAACCTTTATCCATTTTGCTTTCTGTCTTTCCCCTGCCTACAATGTTTTAATGGGGCATAGTTCCCAATTAAGCAGAGAATGTAGTATTGGCCTACATGGTAGAATGCCCCACCCCATCAGTGACTGGTAGAGGCTTCCATTATTAACTGGGTCATTCCATCTTTACTTCTGGGTGAAGCATTGAGAGATTCACAACCCTTCTTTTAACATACCTTAGTTGGTAAGGCTCTAATTGTTTTACTCAAAGTAATTATAGAAAAGAGCAAGATAAATGAGGGACTGCAGACTTGCCCCTTATATCATCACAAGCTTGTTTACATGGTAAATAAAAGTAGGCCTATAATCTAGACAATAGAATTAACTCATAATTATATGGCTGCAGGAGAGAGATGAAGATAAATAAGAAGGTTTCTTTGGAGTTTAGCCTCCAGCAGTGAAGTGCAAAGAAGTGAACAACAGTCAAATTGCCTCTGGCTAGGGATTATCTGGTCAGAAATGTGATGAGAGACCTGAAGTGAGGGATTAGGAGTGACAGAAATGTAAAAGGTGTCACTCTTTCTTGTGTGTCAATGATTTGCTATGCCAATGTGGCGCATAACAGGAGACTGATGCAGTCATTCAAATGAGACCCTGACTGCTTCTGTCATTGAAAAATCTGACATTTTTTTCAAGTGTTAAATTATAATCCCCTGCAAGATGCCCAAATGCCAGCTTCATTAACTACATTCTACTTTCCTAATATTTCCCTTGATTTTTTGTTCTTGCTGGAAATGTTATTCCTTATTTTTTCCTTTCACTGGCATAATGAATTGCTGCCTGTTTAGAATAGTTGGTGTGTTCCACAACACTGGATGTTGCACTTCAGAAGTGCTGCATAATGCTTAGAGATAAAGTGCATTTTAGGGTTCCTTTGGAGGAAAGCTGCTGCAAGGACTGATATATGATATCGTACTGCAGATTGTACTGGGCTGTCATTTCAGGTTTATTAAAATATGACTATAAACCAACATCTGGATTCAGGAACCCCTTTAAGAGTGCCACGTTGTTCTGTAAAACACACTGTAGTTTTATAAATGGCTCAATACCTGCAACTAATGTCAAGCTGCATTCAGTTGAGGGATTGGGTTTTCCTTTGGCCTTACCCTCTTGCTGTTCTTTCTTCTGGTAGATTTTCTTTGGATAGAGGTGTTAGGTTGCACAAAGCTCAGTGTTCTCAGTCAAATCAAAGTGCAAGCAAAAAGAGACATCCAGCAATCCTTTCCTCCTTTTAAGGTTCCTCTAGAAAATTAGTCAGTTCTGTTTCTCATCCAATTAGGAGATTTCCCAGGGAATACAAGAAGCATTTTATGAGGCCCAGGAAAGCTGAAATGTTATCTCACTCATTTGTTCTGCTTCAACCCCTCCCAAAATATCTATTTGCACAAACAAATTAAATTTTGTTCTATTTAGACACAAAGGCTACCTATACATGTGCTCAGAGGTGGGGGTGGAACATTTTAATTAGAGCAGTTCCTGGACAGCTACTGTAATCAAAATGGCTCACAGTCATGTGTATTAAGTACCCATGTTTTAAAATGGCTGCAGGATGCTTTATCTAAAGCCCATTTGATAAGGTTTCGATAAAGCGCCCCTGTGGCCATTTAGAAACGTGTGGGGGTTAAATACACACGATGATGAAGCAGCGTTGGAGCATTCTAATTAGAACATGGAGCAGACTTGATTGAGTCTGCTCCGATGTGCTCTAATTAGAACACAAACAAGCACGTGTATAGGCAGCCTAAGGGCTTGTCTACAAAGGGACAAATTGACGAAAGCTGTGAAATTAATGCATATAAAGGGCCATCATTCCAATAGGGACGGTCTCATTTAGAGGTACACTGGTTTATGTTTATTTGGAATAGACTACAGCAAACTTAAATCACTTACTTTAGTGTAAGAATGCCCACATAAGGGTTTAATATGATAACTTACATGGATTGACTCCCTCACTTTCAAAGTTACTGTGTTTGAAATTTCCTGAGTGTCTCCGTGTGAGATAAGAGATTCCTTTTTTAAAGGGCCTCCACTTTTCTGCAAGTGTACAACAGCTTGCATATCTATCACAGTTTCTATGGCCAGAGTCTGGAACTTGCTCAATGTTTTAGTTCCTGAATCTGCATGGACTTTTATGGTGCTTTTGCACACTTTTAGCAAAAAAGAATCTTGAGGATTCTCCAAGTGAGACAGGCTGAGAATCCTCCCCGCTTCCTTATGTCATCATTTACACATTTCAGGTGCTGGCTTAATGCAGACTTATGCAGTCTCTATGCAGACTTTCAGAATGCCTTAAAGTAAAGAGAACTCAAAAGGTGCTAAATTGTGAGCAAAGAACTTTTAGACTGGCAAAGCGGAGGCAGGACCAGGCAAAGACTATCACCAACTCAAGGGAAGCAACATGATAAACAGATTCTTTGTTCATATACAGGATGTTGGCAGCTTCCTAACACAACATGTGGAAGGCAAGAGGAATATCTTTTTGAGCAATGTAATATTCACTAATAAGCAATACCATCAAGGGAAAGGAAAATCATGGAAGCTGTCGACTCATCAATATGTATATATCAATTAAGAAACATTGTTGGAATAGTAGCTGCTGCATATCTAGTTTGTTCCTTCCTCATTGTTTAAAATACATTATTACTTTGTTCTTAGAGGCCTCCTGTTGAAATCAGGACATGCTGTCCTAGGCACAGTGCAAACAATTTGGTCTAGTTTCTGCCCTGAAGAGTTTATAGTCTAAATAAACCAAACAGGGGCAGGAAGAAATTAAATTATCTTTGTCTCCCAGGTCTACCAAGGAGGAACTAAGGTTGCAAGATTAAGCGATTTGTCTAAGGACACATAGGAAGTATGTGGGAGAAAATCTGCTGTTATAAATTAAATCTAGAATTACTGTCTTGAAGTATGTAACCACCAAATTAGATAAAGCTTCAGCAGAACAAATAGCAGTCCCACTCCTTTCTAAGACCCTAAAGACCAAATGTAAAGGGCCTTTAAGCAACTCACAAAAAACAAATAGATCTGGATTCGTGCTTTATGCCATGTAATTTCAAATATTTTAATGATCACAGATTAAGTGGGGAAGTACCTGTAGGAAGTCCAGAAAGGACCTTGATTATGAAAACTTCCATTACTCCTGGAAGCTTCAGCAGGCGTAGGATTTCTCTGAAGCTAAACACACTACCAGACTGTGATGCATCTAGGGAAATAACAGAGAATCACCTCCTATTTACACAGTCTAAAAGCAAGAAACATGAAACCAATACATTGCCTGATCATGTTCACAGCCAAATCTGCACAGGGAAAAATTCCTTCTGTCTTTTCTGCATCTCAGCCAGAGCCATAGCCAGGCATTTTGGCACCCACTGAGGTCACATGCACAGCACTCCCCCTCCCCTGCAACCGGATGTGCTACTACATAGTTACCTCTATTTGAGTTGGCCAATGTGAGGGTGCCTGATACCAGTATGCTACTGGCACTTCCCTTGCTACACTTCTGGTCTCAGATTCTCCTGCCCCACTGGCATTGGTTCTATGCTTGGGGAACCACACTGGTCCCAGTGGGTTTTTGGTGTCCAAAGCAAATTCAGAATGCTAAATGTGACTAGAAGGAACCTCAGTGAGTCATCTAGTCCAACCTCCTTCTCAAGCTATGGTGATCGTACCTTGAGCAGGGAGTTGGACTAGATAACCTCTTGAAATCCCTTCCAGTCCTATTTTTCTATGATTCTATGAATGTGCGATAGATGCTTACAGTGCAGGTGAGAGACCTGACTGGAGAGGATGATGTTGCATCATGCATTTCAAAAATCCTACAATCCATTCCCATTCCTACCAGCCCCAGGTATTTGGTAACATGAGAGGACATTTTCATGACATTTCTATTTTCTCACCCTTTCTCATTCTCACAATCATCCTTTTCATTTTTAGCTCCACACACTATTATTTTTTAAAATACTCTCAAGAAGGCTTCTGCAATGTGGCATAACAAACTAGTCAATGCATATGGAATATACTTTCCATATGCCATTGTCTACAGAGTAAACTCTTGAAAGGATCAGTGAAGGCTGGATGAATATCTTTGGAGCATTAGACTCATCTACAAACAAATGTGGTTTGTAGAGTGGATTATAAGGGATCAGCGTTTGGCCGCTGGAAGGCCTAGTTCAAGTGCTTAATGGGTTGGTCTTAACTGAAAAGCAGCTAGGTGGTCTTATCTTTACTATCAGTGTAAACCTTATTCTCTGCTGCAAACTTGTACCATGAACCCTGTCTTCTCAGGTAAGAATGAGGAACCAGGATTGAGGTGTTCTGGGACAGCAGATGAAGGTGAAGTTTGCTTCTGTTTACCCCTAGGCACAACTAGAATCTTTCAATTCTGTCTTTAAATTAATGTAAACTGCCCTTCTACATTCCTACAACTATTGTTCACAAATAGTTAACACTCACTTTGCTGCATGGCACGTCCTTCTGACTTTGGCTTCGTGTGAGCAGGAATGCAGGTCATTACTATCACTGTGTTTATGAGACTTCCCACTAGTGCAATGTATGAAGGAAAGTAAATGCTGTGAACAGAAAGAACATTAACAATATAAATGCAATGGATCTAATTTAATGAAGGAAAAGTATTTTTGCCCTGATCCTGCGGCAACTTAAGTGCATGAGAAGTATTCCCACTAAAATCACAATGAGAAAGATTATGCAGGTATTTAAGTGTTTGCAAGATCAGGATTTTATATGATTGTCCATGGTCTGACAATGCTTTTTTACCTGTAAGTGCTAGAAAGTGCCACCTTATAAATATAACAAATTGTTCAGTAGGATTCATTCAGTCCTGCAATGGGACAGATTCTGATACCCTTTTTATTCACTCTGGCACCTTATTATGAAGACAGTTCTATTGATTTCAATGGAAGCCCACAATTCATCATAAGTACGGAATAGTTCAAAAGCGCGCCACCGCCACTTTCTCAGTGCTGACGTGCATTTTGCCGTTTATACAAATGTATGCCCTTCAGCACAGGGCTCTTTTAAAAGCACCTGGCGCTGCAGTGCAAACGTGTACAAATGCCCTGTATGTACAGGTGCTAGAAAACAGCACATTAGAAAAACGGTTTTAAAAGTCAAGTTGTGTGTTTGATTTTCAGGTTCTTTATTATGTTTCATACTTGGATGAATCAGTTTTGTTTATTGATGATAATGCAGCTCCCTTAATAATTTGCTAGGGAGTTAGGATATAAATTAATATTAACGAGAAAGGGTGTCAAAGAAGGTCTCCTGCCTAACCAAGAAAACAGGCTAATGCCAGCACAGCGCACTGTAAAAGCCTGGACAGAAACTCTTGATAATTTAGACTAGGGCTTTTTTTTTCTTTTCTTTTTAAGATGATGCAACACCTTTTAACAGAGGCATTGTCCAACAGGCTACATCCTGTTCCCAGCTATGATCTCAGAACCTGCCTCCCCTCTCATTCACAATCACATAGCATCTCTGTGGCTCCCTCTGCAATTACTTTCAAAGAACAGCAATCTCAGGAGTAAATCAAATGTATGTTTAGCCATAATTTGTTGCAGTTTAACTGTGGAAGACAAACATGAGATCACTACCATATAGCATACTGACTCCCCATGGACCATCAGGGTTCACTTTGAGAAGCTGTGGAGATGAAAGAAGTATCTTTGCGGATGAAACACAGTCTGTTCAGAACTCCTATGACAATCGGAACCAATATATAAACAGGCTTATGTTTTTCCAGGATTTTTCCCTGCATTTTTGGATTTTCCAGGGAGCTTTGCATTTACAGGTGGTGGGTTCTGTATTTCAACCATGCCTTTGACATGGAAAGGAAATTGTCACAGAGATGTGCTTTGCTGTGTACTGAGGGAAGGTAATACTGACACCTTCCCCAGCCACCTGGCAAAGCTTTTATCCCAGG
>NW_005842015.1:1668462-1686701 GCF_000455745.1 Alligator sinensis
AAAGAGTCCAATGTCTGTCAGCACTGCAAAACAGCTTTCTATGATGATTGGTATTTCATTGTGCCTGATCATCTTGTGATGATTGTTTTGTGGTTTATTTAGGTGAGGGCTGGAAGATAGCTAATACCAGCAGAACAAATCGTGGACATTCCAGGCTCCTGTTAGTTAAGAACACATATAGGCAGCTATTTACACTGCCAGGTAACAGGATAACGTATCATAGAGTATGAAAATAACCCAATAAAGTATGGTACATGCAATCCATGGGACTAAATTGACAGAGTCTTACAAACATACATGCACTGTAGTCATGGAATCAAATCTTTGCTGCTATAACTGGACAAAATTCCATTGAGCTCTACCCATTTTGCACCAACAGAAAATCTGAACCCAGTATTAAGCAATAATGGTTTCAGGTGTACAAGTAAGGTGTAATTATTATCACCTGGAGACTATTGTTTTGTTAGCTTGATACATTTTTCTGTACATTTTCTGACCATACCCTTTTATCTCTTCCTGAGGCAATAAAAATGCTGTAGGAAAGAACAGTATACTGGTAGAAGGGAGACAAGGTGTTCTAATAGTAATAACTTCTTGGGGAATAGTGTCTGAAAGGCTACTGAAGAAGGGAAGCCATTTGCCTCTACTGCAGTTACATATTATTATGAAAAAACAAAACAAAACAACAGAGGTATCGTGAGATCTCTCTTCCTACTCATCTGATGTGTCCTGGGCTTGCTGGTATCAGGCCTGTGGAACACAGATCACCTTCCTGACTTCTTGGCTTAAAGAGAAGCTAGCACACCTCCCACCATTAAAGGACCATTAAAGGATGCAAGTAATGTAAGCCAAGCACACATTACTTCCATTACCTCTGCCTGTACCTAAGCCAGTACTTTTGGGATTTGGATGAAGCGATCTATTAGGTAAGCTCAAAGGGAGAATCATCCTTGCTGAACCAGCAAGAGCTGCACTGAGGTTGTCTGAACTGGACACTATGCTTCTCATAAGAAGGAAACTTGAGCAAAGAGCCTAGAATGCACACAGTCTACAATGTTAGCAAAACCATGCTTAAATCATATGACTGGTTCCTTCTTTGAGACAATTAGGTGCTCTTGAACTTGATAGCATCCTGTTCGCTCACCTGGATTGTTGTATTTGTAAGAAAAGAATGAGAGCTAGAAGTTCCCTGTGATAACAGACCCTATCATCCCCTCCTCCCCACCCATTTCTTCTCTATCTGATTGAACTCTGTGCTTACAAACCACATCAGTCGAGCACGATACAGTGTCTGACATGAATTTTGGATGGGAATCCTACATCACGAATGCAGGATGATGGCTTTGGATTGTTTGTAAACAATACACATCAGCCTCTGTTTCACAAGCATGTCAACATGCAGTAAGAGATGGAGATGATGCACCAGGCTTACGCCAGACAGCCATGCAGTGCCTAGCTGGGGGAATGTGCCTTTGCTAGGCCCACATAATATGCTGTTTATATTTTGTGTAAACTGCTAAAGCTAAGTCAGTTTGCTGTAAACATTTATATTACAACATCAGCTTCATAGCCTGTGGCAATGGTGGGCCACTGGATGGAAGAAACATTTTTCCATCTGGAAGCCCTGTCTTTGTACTAACTGGAAGGCAGAACTTGCAATGCATGGTTAGGGAGTAATGTCACGGTAGAGATTAAATCCAAAGAAAATATTATTATTCAAGGCTGGCTAAAACGGGGTTGAATTTCTTCTCATCCAATACACCAAGCAGCATCTGTAAACACTTTAAGATGACAGTAAATCCTAAAATACACCAAGCTTCCTGGATGATGCAATAAAGGGGATGTATTGTATGCTATACCCCAAGGAATCGTATGGATTGCAGACTATGGTTTGGTCTTTGCCCTTTCGAGTAACCCTAAACATCAAAAATATGCAGAGGAAGGAAAACATGCATATGGCTCACTTAAGTGCACAGGAAACAGGGTGTTTGTGATAGAAGGTGATTTAAATTCAGTAATTCCAGTAAAGCTGCAAAGCTTTAGGTCAGAGAATGAGTTCGAACCTTGTTCAGGTTAAGCACTGCAAATGCTATCAGTTGGTACAAACTGTTTGGGTGAGACAAACAGAAGTCTGGAGTTCTCTTTGGCCTGAATGAGAGCTGTATATTGTATTCCAGTTGGAATCCATTCTCATTAGAACAACAGCATTGACATGATGAGGATTCAGTTTCTAGAGAAATGCCTTGAAGGATAACAGAGTAACACAGCAGGCCTGATTCTGTTTTTGCTTGCCTTTGTTTGCACTGGTGACTTCAGTCGAGGCACTCGTTATATAAAGTTATATAAATGACAGTTATATAAATGACAGTTATATAAATGAGAGGAGTCCCCCTAATCTCAAGTAAACTCATTATCTCAGCATATATTCCAAGCCATCTAGCATTTTGCATGTATGTGGTTTAAGCATCTTGGATGTGAATGGACAGGCAGAATTGCACCCTTCCAAAAGTTCACATAACAATCTCATCTTGCTGATCAGACCAAATACCAGAATGGAATTCCACAGCCTTTACAGCAAAAAGCCTTGAAGAATAACAGGATTCTTGTCATATAAACCACATATGGATAATACCATTACAGATCATAAGAGAAATATTAAATGATGTAACCCTTAGGAAAATAACAAGTCATTCAAAAAGAAAGAGAAGTTTTGGCAATTAATGGGGAGAGATGTGAGGGTGAAATAAGAGTTGTTCATAGCTAGACTCAGCTGGATTTATGTATGGCACAGAGAAGAGGCAAGGCACTTTTACAAGGGGGTTTGCTCTTTACTTTTAGGTTTATACTTTGCACCCATATACTGAGAAGGTTTATGTCAGAGACTGAGTTAGAATCTTGTTCAAGTTAAGCACTGCAAATGCTATTAATTGATACAAACAGTTTGGTCGCCAGAGAATGCCATCTTTTATTTCCCATATAGCCCCTAACATCCTAAAAAAGAAACAAATGAACCAAAAACTGACACTGGTTTCTTTTGGATATGCAGATAAAGGAGACATAAAGGCAACAAGGTTTTGTCTCCTGCCTGACAACTGAACTAACAACTCCAGGCAAAATTACAAAAATCCCGTCCAGCAGCACTGGAAGATAAGAAGTGCAAGGACTGACAAGCAAGATAGATGAGAGCTATCACAGGAGGTAAAAAAAAACCTCAGTGTGAGGAGTTCTCCAGCCTAGAAATCTGGACAGGATTGTGAGTAATGGACTTTGAGATCTAGCCCCTGCTGTGTGACCTTAGACAATTCACTTTATCACTCTGTGCCTCAGTTTCCTCCTTGAAATATTGATAATGCTTACTGCAGTGCATGTAGCTAGGATTCAAAATGCAGCCTTGTAAGCATGTGGTTGAATGAATGTCTTCAACCCAGCAACAATATTGCCAACTTTAAGCATTCAGAAATCATGACTTTCAAAACCTATTGGCCTCCTGTCACAAAAGAAAAGGAAAGAATCAACTTGCCCCTTTCACAGGGGAAGGGGAAAGCTCTTCCTTGGGACTCCCCCAAGAAGCAGCTTTATCCGGTCTCCCTCTCCTGTGAGGACCCCCTGCAGCCAGCCCTAGTGTGGCTTCACAAGGGGCAAGCCTCTGACTTTGAGACCCTGGTTCTTCTCAGTCCCGGGCTTCCCTGGTGATCTGTAGCAGCCCCACTCTCAGAGCTCCTTCTTTTTGGTCAGCTCCTGGGAAGGAGGGTGGGTATTTTCTTCCTTAAATGAAGAGGGTTATCAGAGTGACAATGTCCCAGCCGGCACAGCAGACACAGCTTTGAAACAGTCTTTATTGAGCCATTCCAGTTCCTTCTGTCCGCAGTGGGACGTTACTCTGACTGCCCTGGAACCATTCCTTCTCTCTGTCTGCCCTGGGACCTTCCCTCTTGACCCAGCCTGGGACCTTTTCCTCTCTTCAGCTCTCTCAGAGCTTCACTCATTCTCCTCAGGCTCAGTCAGCCACACTTGCAAGAAAGCATTAAATCATGGAGAACCAACAGAAAGCAGTCTCTGGGCCCTGCTGCCAGGCCCAGACTGCCATCTGCCCCAGGAGTGAAAAGGGTATTTGGATGATTGATTTAGGGAACACTTTACAAGCATTATTTACAGTAAAAGCTGCCCACACGGAGACTCCCAAAGTGCTCCCCACTGGAACTGCAGGCTAGAATCCAGCTCACCGAGCCTCCTTTGTCACATTTGCAACTGAGACTATTGCACAAATTAATACAATTTGGACTCTTTATTTTGTCTTCTGGTCTTTGAGCCATTCTGAAGATTTTCTTGCAATGACAATGAAAAGCTTCCATGACAATGACAAGCAAAATCATGACAATGAGTGACATTCTACAAGTGATATATCTGTGGTGTTTAAGAAATGAGGGGGGATGGAGGAGGCCTTTATTAATGGAAGGCCAAACAGATGCATGATAACTTAGAAACTTACTTTAATAAAGAAATGGGATTCTTCTATAAATAGCTGACTCCATCACCAATGCTAAAATTCAGTGGTTTGGAATTAAGTGGATTCAACAGTATAATTCCAAAACATGATAAAGATCTCATGGTGGTGGCCAGCTACCGAACAACTGCACTACTGTCTGTGTGCTACAAGGTCTTTGAGTGCCTCATTTTGCAATGGATATCCCCAGAAGTAGAGACCATCCTTAGCATAGAACAACCCAGATTCCACAAGGGCCGCAGCACATGCCATCAACTACTGGCACTTACAGCCTACATCGAAAATGGTTTTTAGTAGAACCTGAAGACAGGTGTAGTGCTGCTGCGCCTTACAGCCTACAGTACAGCATGGTGCACTGGCCTGCTTCTAAAGCTGTCAAGAGTAGTTCCAAGCTGGGTCATTATAATCATTGAAACGCTCCTCCATAACATATGATTCAGAGTCCACCTTGATCAGGGGATAAGCACATGGATGAGACAGGGCTCAGTGTTGGTCCCAACTTTGTTCAACTCATACACAAACAATCTACCAACAACCACATCTCACAAGTTCATCTATGCTGATGAAATCTGCTGCACCACTCAAGCTCCATCTTTCCGCACTCTGGACCATACCCTGAACAAAGATGCGACAAAGCTGGAAAAGTACTGCACCAAATGGCAGCTCATGCCGAGTCCTGCAAAAACTGTGTCCAGTGTATTACATCTCCACAATGCCAGTGCCAAAAAAGAACTTAACATCTATATGGGTGGTCAGAGACTAAAGCATGATCCCTGCCCAACATACTTGGGAGTGTCTTTAGACAGAGCCCTGACTTTCCAGGAACACCTAAAGAAAACAGCAGCAAAGGTCAAATCCCAAAACAACTTGCTAGCCAAGCTTTCTGGATCAATGTAGGGAGCCACAGCCACAACACTCTGGGCCTCAGCTCTTGCCCTGTCATACTCAGCAGCAGAGTATTGTGCATCTGTCTGTCAAAGGTCATCACACACACATCTTGTTGACACTCAGTTGAACACAACCATGCGTATCATAACTGGAACCCTCCACTCAACACCCTTCCCCTGGCTTCTTGTCCTTGCAAATATCACTCCCTCACACATCCATTGACTGATGATGACCTGAAAGTTGGTTAAAACCATCTGTGCTGCACCTTACCTACCACTCTACGATGACTTTGCTCAATCCACCCAAGGCCTACCTTTCTTTGTGATGCCCCTTATGGAGCAACCTCCCTGACCAGCATCTGTCTGCAGATGCCCTCTGGATCAAGAAATGGGAATCCCAGGAAGTCACAAAAAAGTTCCTTGAGACAAATCCCATTCGCCAACCTGCTGGTTTTGAACTATCATGATGAGAGTGGTCCCTGCTAAACAGGTTCAGGACAGGCCAAAGCCCCTGTGCAGCCAACCTTCACCACTAGGGCCTCAGTGTGCACTTGCAGAGAGATGCAAACCATGCTGCACATCACTGAGGAGTGTCCGCTCTACAAACTAAGAGGTGGATTAATAACTTTTAACTCATCTAACAAGGAGGCTACTGCTTGGCTTTGCAGATTTGTATTTGCTAAATAAATAAATAAACAAACAAACAGTATAATGGGAATTTTACAGATGTAATATGAAGGAACTGTATGGACACACTGAAGGGATGGGGCAAAAAACAGTGTCTTCTAATTATACACAACAACTGAGGCGAGCCAGGGCTGGACAACTTCCTGCCGAACCTGCACTGCAGCCAGGGGGCGGGGAGAATTGGCACCAGCATGGATGTGGCATCTAGCGGCCCGGCCTCTGATTGGGTCCCCACTGACTGGGGTGCAATTGGGCTGGGGGAAGCAGGGGTAGTGCCTGGCCCCGGTGCAGGTGTAGGCAGAACCCCTCACTTCTGATGTGCTACTGAAGTCATGCCAGACTAGGGCTGCATTGGTCCAGCTCGCAGCTTATAAATGTTGCTGACCCCTGATCCACAGGATTTTTAAGCAGCATTTAAACCATAAGACTGAGATTGTATCAAGACACATACAGTATGAAGAATACAACCAGCAATGCATGAGGTAAGGGGCTACTGACAGGCTGGCTGCCACACGGCCATGCTTACAGGGATTCTAGCCAAGAGTGTTTTAACTGCTTCTGTGCAACTTAACACACGAGGTCCAAACCCCTGGAAATGCCATCATTCCAGTGGCTGCTGGTATGTAAGAGGCCTGTCACTTTCTACAGGAGCATCAGGAAAATTCAGCTTTTGATATATGTGGTTTTCAGTGTGACCAAAGCAGCAAGTGTCTTCAACAATTAGAAAATTAAAACTCTAAAAGGTATGGATGAAGGGATCCCAATAAAATTTCAGCCCCAAGCTACCCCCCTGTAAAGCCTGGGGTGGTTTAGTTAGTTACTTACCTAGAAAGGGGTCTAACAAAAGTGTATTCTGCTAATAGCTGATGGCACAGTAGTATAAGCTCAGCTGCTTTCAGCTTCAGACTCCAATAGCTGCCCGGCGCTTCATGCTCTGCATGACAAGAGCTGAAGAAAATCCATAGGTAATTATAAAATTAAATTTTGCAGCTGGTGTTCATTTAGTTTTAGAAGGTTGCCCTGCCCAGTGGTCCTCTCAGGATTCAAGGGTCTGGGTGTGTCTCCTCAGTGAATGGCGTTGTATTTATTTTCTTTCCCTTTTTCTTAAAAAAGTCAAAGTTGAGAGTGGAGAAAGTGCAAATTGTTTTTTAGTGACTCACTCCTACTTCAAAACAATGCTGCATAAAGCTCGCATTCATGGCAGGCTCAGATTCCTTGAAGAGCTCTAAGAAGACTCTTAAATATTCCTTTGATTGTGTTCCAGAACGCTATCTTCTCAAACACTTCAGCCTTCTGCGAGAGGACAGCTGTAGGTGAAAGAGGTTCGCTGAACACAAAATGGGTCCAGCTAGAAGCCAAGAGGAAAAAAAGTACTGATGAAACTTTGACGATGAGTGACACTCTACAAGTGTTATATCTGCATAGTTAAAGAAACTGCGGGCTGGATGAGGCCTTTATTAATGGAAGGCCAAGCACATTCATGACAACTCTAAGATGTATTAAAGCAACACTAGTTGGCACATATGGAGGATGAAAAATTCAGGTTTAGTTCAAGAGCTATTTTAGCTGCAGTGACCATACTTGAGATACTTGCATCTCAACTTTGACCCAAAGAACCTGCTCAGAAGTGTAAAGATTCCCCGTAGGGATGACTGAATTGTCACAAAATTTTACACAAAGCCTGGACCCAAAGCCCAAACATTTTTATTTCTAAAAGATCAAAACTAATTCAGTTAGCCTGTTTGTACAAAGTTCATGCATTTCTGAACCTCGCTCATAAATACATAGCTCCCTAGGGTGCACCCAAGATGAGGGAAAAACTGGTCTGGCTTGCAGAAATCTTGCTTTTGTGCCAGTACAGGTCTGTCAGTAGCATTCACACCACCCTTTATTCATGTCTCTGTACGAGTCAAATCTCCTCATTGTGTGAGGAGCATACTGCCCCTTAGGCAGGATTATGCAGTAGAAATCTTGCAGCATTGCCTCAGCTGTCCCCACAGAGAGGATTTCAAGCAAAGGCACGAATAGAAGTGGCATGAATTCTCCTTTTGGGCTGCCTTGCCTAAGGAAATGCTTCCATTAGCATCACATGCAAGCACCATGCTAAATGAAGCAGCAACAAGTCCCACACTGAAGCCAACCAAGTGCGGGAGGAGGGGAGGCTGCCAAGGAAGGAGATGCCTGTTTCCAGTACACATCATGAAGCTGTGTCAGCGGATCCTTCAGAAGGGCAGGGCATTAAGATTCCCCCACCTCACTGAAGCCTGATTGCCAATGAGCAGGGTTCATTTGTCTGATTTTTGCCACTGCCCCGCCACAGTCATTCCCCCATTTAATCTCTTAGCATTACGAGTTCTATTTACATGTCAACCCGAGTTTCGCCGTGTGGTTTTGTTCATTGCTCAGAAGCAGCAGGTAGTGATAGAGCTTGTTAATTTCTTCCCTAATGAAACTGGAAATCATTTCTGAGATGTCAGTTTGGCACATTTATTCTTCTATTGAAGAAACAAAAAGCCAGAAGGGGGCTCTCAGCATGGGGTAGTTGAGGCTTTCAGTCTTCACTGACCTGAATAAAAGACTCTTCATCATTCATGAAGTAAGCTACGTCACTTCCAGGGCTGACCTTAGAAGCTGGGGAAATGTAACAATCATTCACATACTAAGAGTTATATCAACATGGCTTAAGAGGGCTATTTGACCAGTGGATGTCAAGTGTCATCTCACAGCCTATATTTGTTCCCGCTACAAAACTTGTACACAATATTTTTTTTACCATTTGCTATTCAAAATTTATTTTACACTAGTACCCAAAGACTCAGAGCAGGATCAAGCTCCCACTGTGGAAACTGGAAGTAGACATGGCCTGAATCCAAGAGTCTTTCAGTCTCAGACTGATATTTTCTTCTGGAGAAACCTAAAACTAAATTGTGAAAGAAGAGGCACAACTTGAATGGCAGCAACTACTTCAAGTCAGAATGGAAGTGGGTTGGCAAAACCAGGGCTGTGTCAGAAATGACCATGACAGGGTCAGGAACAAGGTGCATGAGTGTCACGTGGCTAGAGGAATCCGTTGTCCTCCCTCAAAAGCAATTTTATGTTTTCTTTTTGCCTCCCGCACAGGGCAAAGGGGAACTTAGCATTGCCTAACTTTTGCCTGTTACATGAGTGACTACACAATGCATTATATATCAGTACATTATGTTAAATTAATAAGCAAGCATTTCCAGGGGGCTTTCATCAGAGAATCGCTCTCTGTAGGTAGCACAGGGTGAAGTGATATGAATATCTGAGTATGTGAGGAGTTTCTGAGGGGTGAGGTTGCATGCTTTCTGCAAGTGTTTTGTTAGCAAGGAAACAAAACAGTAAAATAGTGCTGTGTAACTGGCACCTGCTGTCATACCACCCTGAGTGTAATAGCATCCCCTGCCTCTTTGTGGAATCAATGAATTACTTGTGGCAGAATGCTCTCTCTCAAGGCAGCTGGGAGCAGCATCTTTACCAATTCACTTTACTCCTTGATCTGATGCATCACTATTATAAGGAACTCTGCTAGCCACAGGAAGAGGCATATCTGTTACACTCGAATAAAAAGTGGATGGATTTGCACATTACTGTAATCCAGTAATATTAATCCTGAGAGTCAAACATTTTAGTGCCCAGTGCCCTAGGTAAAATACTCTATTTGAGAATAGAACATGTTACTTATTCAAGCTTGCACTTCCCTGTGTTATTATTACTGTTGCTTCCTGTTGTGTGTCTTTGAAAATTCCATTGGCATCTTTGCCTGCCAAATACCTCAACATTTACATTCATTTATAACAAATAGAAGAGCAGGCTTTGCTCCTTTAAATCAGTGGCTTTCAATCTGTGGTCCACAGACCCTTGGGGGTCCACAGACTATGTCTAAGAGGTTCATGAAAGATGACTATGATCAATCAAAAGTACAAATACCCACACTTACAATTTAAAGGGGTCCGCATCTCCATTCAATTTTTTTAAAGGGTTGGTCCACCAGTGTAAAAAGGTTAAAAACCTCTGCCTTGAATTTTCTGCCTGGTTGGCCAACTGGAGAACTAGATCCCTGATTGGGCCCCTCTTATTTGTTGCTTGCTTTGCCTTCCATATCTGGAAAGCAGAAAGTACTGGCAAGGATCAAGGCAGGTGGGTTTCTCTTAGTTAAGGCTCAAAACAGGGACTCTTCTGGCTCTGACACCCAGCTCTGCAACAGGTTTTCTGTTTCACTTTGAGCATGTTACTTAGGCCCAGAGCCACAAGAGAACTTGAGTATCTTGTTCCCACAGCAGAGTCTACAGCTCTGAATTAGGTACTTACACTCCCTAAACAAATCATTATGGAGGCTTGAGCATCTCACAGTGGGATGCACAAAAGCCAGCATGTGGAAGGGAAGCTGTCTAACTTAATGTAGCCAAGAGGAAATGCTGAAGATGGGGGGGGGGGTGTCTTAAATCCCATCCCTCTCCAAGGCTTAGGTTCCTGAACCTCACAGCATGACTCCAACATACAAGGACTAAGGGGTATAAAATGATACTGTCAGGTATTAAATTTTAAAATAACAAAATGAAGTTATTTTTCACAGAGTGCGTAATTAATTTTTGGAACTCATTACCACAAGCTGTTGTAGATGCCAGCTGGAAGGGGGATTGAATCAGTTCTTGGACAAAAGGTCCGTCAGCGGGTATTGAACATGGTAGATAGAAGTGCAACCTCTGAATCAGAATTTCCTAAATCTCTAATTTTTAGAAGGTGCAACATGAGAGGAAGATTCTGGATATGCCTTGTTAACCCTCTCTCTCTACCACTTATGACACAGACTATTGAGCTGGATAGATGTAGGGTCTGACCCAGTAAATGTTCTTATGTTCCTAATACTGGGAGAGTCCTCACAGCACTGAATCCTCTCCTGAAGGTAGGTTTCTAAGCAATTTATTCTAAAAACCAAGCAGAAATCAGTCTGCACTTTAAAAACACAAATGCAGGAGACATGAGGAGCTAGTGTTACCAGCATTTTATGTAACAGTTCGGGGTATATCTAAACTCTGGTCAAGGCCAGGAAACTGCAGTAATAAGTCCAACCTACTTGCTCCTATCTTGTGCATGGCAGAGGCCAATAATTAGGCAGTGTAGATGACTCAGAACAGCCAGGTACCTCCAAAATGTAGAAGACTGAGCATGGTGCTTGGGCATGCACTCTGGGCTGCTCTGAGCCAAGGAGGCTGCTTAATTAGGGGCCTGGCCATGCACACTGCAGGAGCAAGTGTGTGGGACGTTTCTTGGTAGCACTTTTGAGATAAACTTGGAGGCAGCCTAGACAGGTTGCAGTACTCACTGGGGACATGCAAAACCCTCTTCTGAGAAGATGCACACATATACATTTCACGGAAGAGCACCCTAATCTTACCTGGCTAGAGGCCATCTGGGGTGTGAGCAGCTCTCCCCCCACCCTCTATTACCATTTCTCCTGTTAAAGCTGCTCCACTTTGCACTGAATACCTGTGTCACTGGTTTTCAAACTTCCTAAAGTCATGGTACCCTTTCATATCACTATTCCTGCAGCAGAAGCCCTACTTCTATCCTGTGAGCTGATGCGAAGCTAGGTGACACAACCCAGCAATGGTGGCACACTGCCTCCCTGCCCGTTCTGCCATTACCCACAATGTCTTTATGGAATCCCTAATGATCTACCACAAAACCCCATTGTTCTGTGAAACACAGTTTGAAAACCACTGACCTAAGTATTCACTGAGCCAGAGAGAGCATTACAAAGGACTATCAAGCCTCCTGGTTCAGGTACTGCAGAGGAAAGAGAGAGGGGGAGTCCTAGGTTCCAAGATCTGTTTACGTATTTGTCCAGTGCCCATTTAATATAAAATGCAGGCACAGTTGCCATCAGTAAAACAAGGATAACAATACTTTCTTACTCCTAACCATTTTACCTGTTTAGACTGTAAGCTTTTTTGAGGCAAGGAATGACTTGTATTTGGTGCCTAGCACAATGGGTCTGCTGCTGTTGTATCTAGAAGCTATAACAGCAGCAGCACCTTCGATATCAGTGCAAGACCTGGTGCATTCCAAGGTAAAATAAATTGGGCTGGGAACTCTCATTTCAGCTCGTTACTTTTAATCTCAGATTCCTAGCATTATTAAAATTCAGGCTTACGGTGCACCATTCCTTGCAGACACTTTATTTTTGCTAGTAAAACAGTAGATGTATCAGAAAATTGACTACTGCTGTTGTTTGACTTTGGTAACTTTTAAAAAAATCCCTTATCTCACCTTATTTGGAGAGTGTAGCCTGTCACTGGTTTTGCGTAGCACAGAAATACAAAGAATGCTTTATTTAGCTATGACGAAATGCAAAACTCTAGATCTCTTGGTTCAGAGATGGTACCTTTTATTAGACCAACTAAGACATTGCCAAAAATCATCTTTTTCTGCTATGAAACATCTGCTATGAAATTTCTGCTTATTTAGCTATGAATGTTTTATATATTCCTGAACAGAATGGTCTGTCAATTTTCATAGTAGGCAGTAAAGGATTTAAATACAAAGATTTTTAAAAATTTAAGTAACAACCCTAAAAACTCTTCTCCCTAATTAGGCATATGGAATAAAATAAGAACATTCAGTCTAGGTGTGTCATTGCATAAGGACCAATACACAGAGACTGGCTGGCAGGTAAGCAGTGCATGCTGCAACTTATCCAATGACTCTGAACTGAAGACATCATTGTGTTACAGCACCTCTGACTTCATCATTCTGTAGGTGGTAAAATCTGTTTGCAAGGTCAGACTTTTGTCAACCATCACATCCGGTATAAGTTACATACTTCAAAGAAAGGGGATCACCAACTCCCATAAGAATCAACCAGGCAGAAGACTGACTGAGTGCTTGCCACAACCATTTGGACTATGGTCATTATTGAACAGGAACCAGGTCACCACAGTGGCTTGGATGAGATGCAAATTGTCTGCCAGCCGAGTTTGTGATTTTTTACCCATCTGAGCCATCTCATCTACCTCCTCCAGGGTTTCTTGAACCATATCTGACACTGGCCATTTTTGTTGGATCACCAATCTAATTTACTATCTATGTTCTTCTGGCCCCAACTCTAGACCTCAAGCCTAATAACGTAAATAGGGTCAGGCAGTGGTTTCACTGTCTGAAATCTGAATTCAGTCTTGACCAGGACTCCACTCAAGTGAATGAAATGTTTAGGCCATATCTTGGCTGGAAAAAAAGTAAACTAAGCTTTCTAAATGTGAATTCCTAGTGGAAACAAAGTACAAGTTGTTTTTTCCCTTGATTTAACTAGCTGAAGTCAATCCTGTGCACCTAACCTCAGGTCAGTCTTAACTAGCTAAGCAAGATAAGAACTCCAGTGCCTTGTTTCGACTAGAATTTTGCAATAAGGTTGCAATCAAGCTATAAATAACATGGGTTCTTTCAGCAAAGATATAGTCAGAGATGTTTTAAGCAACTAATTCAATTCCATGAACAATTTTACCTCAGAAGCAGGTATCTACATAGGAATGAGTCACTTAATTTAAATAAACAGAAGGGCGAAACCATCAATTAAGGCGTACAGTTTGCCTGCTTGTACAGGCTCCTTCTGTTCCAGCCACAAGTAGCCTTTCTGTTACTATTTATACAGAGCTCCTCTGATAAAGGTATTTTGCTTGCTTGATATCATAATAAGTACGGTTGCTTTACATTAAATACATTTAAAACGTGGTTTGCTCTGCATTTGATATGTGTGAATCTAGTCAACTGGCTCTTCACTGTTACTTTTTCTTCTGGTGGCAGCATAAACACTAATCAATGAACAGCTGAGACTTCAAACAGACTATTGTCCTTTGAGCGTTTTACTTCCACAGTACAAGATAGACTTGGGTGTAAATCAAGGAAATATTTATCTTAATGTATACACTGACCTTATCGTTTTCTCAGAGGATAGCTGGAAAAAGATTTTGAATAGACCACACCTATCAAAGGTGAACGCTGACTTTTCTGCTCATATTATTGTGTTTCTAAGTGGATCTCAATAATTCCATAGGCCTTGGTTTGCCCGGTGAACAGACACTGTTGGCAGCAGCGCTACAAGTTTTCCCTAAACGAAATGAGCAATTGTAACTCTCAGTAAAGGGCCTCATCTCTAAGATACAGTCTTTTCCATTTCTATAACCTGTTCAGTCCTAACTCCTCTCTTGAGACCATCCATGAGAATGACCACTACCTTGCGTCATATTATTACACAAGTGCTCATCAGGGATCACACCCCGCTCTCGTTCAGGTTCTGATGAACAACCTTCCATCCCAACCAGGATCAAGTACTCCTGTGGCATATGCAATTCTCTGCATGGACAAACAAATAGCAGGGTATTTACTATATTATTTGGAGTGCAGTTTAGCAACAGGGAGAAAGGAAAGGTGAGTATTGTGTGACCAACCTGTTCTCTGCACAACACAGTCTGGCATGCCTTGATACACATATTTCTGTAAAACTCATAATTAGCAGCATTGGCCAACAGTGCAGCTGGATTTTGATATACCTCAGAGCCTTACATTACAGTCCATCTGGTATATCAAAGAAATATGATTCCAAAGCAAATGTGTTTGCAGCATGTCTGTCATCTTTGGGAGCAGTTACATTTTACAAGGGTAGACACAGAAACTATTCAAAGCAACCCAGAGATTATTGGACAGTATTCTTAAATGTTAGGCCAGGATGATGGTGACAGATTGGGTCTTTTGAAGGGTGATCTTTTGGAAATTGTCAGGTCACGGCTATTCTTAAGGCACTTTCTTTCTTCCAAATACAGGTGGCAACAGGTGTACCTGCTAAATTGCAAACACACAGATCAAGTGACTGCACACTTCTTTGTGTACATATTCACTAGCCCAAATACAGGTTTTCTTTTCTGAATGAGAAAACTGAATGAGATCTGCCTCTTTGGCCAAATATGGATGCATTTGAAAATTTAGAATCTGGAGCACTGCCAAGTGGATGCAAGAACCAGAGGCAGAAGAAAGGAAATAAAAGGATACCACGAAGAAAGGGGAAGGTCTCATGAAGCCTGACTTTGCCTTATCCATGTCACAAGATCACCCTAGCTGATCCCATCTAAATGCTTTCAAGAAAACTATTCTTCCCCAAAATCCCTGTGCTATTTTTCTGCCTTAGGTATTTGGCCCATTATTGGAGTATCCAAGCTCCTTTAATGTATGTCTTTAATATATTTATGCTCATAACACCCATCCAGTATAAGAAATCATAGAAATGAAGTGCAGAAAAGCTAAATGACTTGCCCCAGGTCACACACAAAGGTGGTAGAAAAGAAGGGACTTCAACCCAGCTCTTCAGAGGCATGGTGTCATTGAAGTGAGAATAAGCCACACATACACATGCTTTAAACCAAGTTTTATTTCCAGAACCATGTCATGAAAGCCTTGCTTGCTGCAAGCTTACTGTACCTCCCCAACCAGATAGCTGTGTCCCCATGGTGTGAAGGGCAAGCTAATTAGTAGCGAGGAGTGACAGTTACCCCCTCCCCACTATTGCATGGATATGGTCATGTAGCTTCTGGCTGGGAAACAGCACACGTGGAACAGAATGGCATTTTGAGGTGCCACTGTTAATCGTTGTGAGTTTGCCAGTTAATATGGACTTTGTCATCACTGGGTGGCTTCAACTAGCCCAGGTCCAATGACTTAACCCTCTGGAATAAGTCCTGAAATTCTTACACAATCGAGGTTTACATTAAAATTCAGTGGAAGCTTTGCCTGAATGAGAACTGAATATTTTACTGCAAATTGTCCTGTATGCAGTGAAGCCTGAAGGAGGTAGTTGAGGGGAGTAATTCTTAAGGAGGCTTCCCTTGCATCACTCTTCAGTCATCCTGGTGGAGAGAGGAGTTTGGAGGGCTGGGTGCTCAATCTAAAAGGATGACCAGGGAGCCACATAGACTCCAGGAAATCAGGGGATAGCACTGTGTTCCTATCCACTCCCTGCTATGCTCTACTTTGAGTCTGAGTCAGTTCTACAAAGGTGATGAGGATGCACCAAAAATACCTTGCGAGGCTGGTTGTATACAACCCTGTCTGATCCCTGCCAATATTGCTCCTCCCAGCAACAGTCCTAGGAGAGAAGGGGACACCATGTTCTGAGAACATGGTGCAAAAATGGCTCAGCACCATGAAGACCTGGTGAGATGCCAATAGGAATTGAAGGTGATTGTTATAATCTGGCACAGGGCTAGCAGACTAAGTTTCCTGTTGGCAAACAGCAACAAAGTGGCAGCTCTTGGTGACAAACACTGTAGTTATACTTAGTATTAGAGCTATTAAAAGTGGCAGGGAGGTACTAGAACTTATCGCAGCAGTTCCTCTTTAATAAATTATCAGGTGGCAGAAAGAGATGAAGTGTAGAGGAGTGCAGCGGCCTAAGTTTTGCCTTGATATATTTTATCTTCAGGCTGATTTAATCAGAGGTAATATTTAAACTGGCTCTGGACAAAGGAAGTTTTATACAAAGCAAATGTGAATTAAATAAAGCAAATGGTATTTCCTGATATGATCAAGGGACCCACTATTTTAGATATACTAATAATCAGATTGCCTTAAAGCAAAACATTGGTTGTATTTGGAGTATGGATTTACAGACACGCCATTCAGTTTTTCCATTGCTCAAAGTAAGTGGGATGTTTATGTTTAATTCATTTCACAGGCCTGTTTCTTGTTAAGTAGAAACATGTTTGAAAAAAAAGAAGAAGGAACATTACAGGAAGATGACCACCACTTGGCAGCAAATATGAGCCCACAGGGAAAAAGAAAAAACATCTGATGAAAGGCCTACCTAACAAACACTGAAACAGAGCAAATGGATTAAAAAGTGTACTGATGGGAGACAAGAGATAGGTACTAAACCTCTGTCCTGGGTGGTACCTAGAGAAATAGTGTATCCTACAGTCCAGGGTTAATGCGACTGAGACATGCAGAATTCCAAAGAGTACCTCACTGGGCGCATCTGCACATATGCTTTAACATGCATTAGTCTGTGCTCATTAAAGCATCACAAAAAATTGGGCATTTATCCACATACCGTTTTGTCCCGTGATGCACCAAAGATCCACCACTTCAGAGCAGATTCAATTAATTGAGTCTGATCTGCACACGAACTGACATGCACTGCACTGCACCACGCACAGTTGCATAAGTGGCACAATGCCCGTCAGTGAGCAGAAAATGGTGGCGGTGCGCTTTTGAGCTAAAGCACATCCAAGGTGTTTTAGTTTAAAAGTTCACCACTGCCATTTTTTTTGCACCAATGCTTTTGCCACTTATACAACTGTATGCGTCGCAGCACTGGGCGCTTTTCCAAGAGACCAGTGCTGTGGCACTTGCACATGTAAAAAAGCTCTGTGCTTTTTCGCTAATGAGCATTAAAATAAGCTAATGCGCATTTTTTCTAGTACTTCACAATGGAGGTACTAGATTTAATGTCCATTACCTAAAGTGCAGTAATGAACATGTAGAGGCGCCCGCTGTGTTGTACTGGGGAGCATATGGAGCTGGTTAATCCCAACTTCTGTTTCTGATTAATCCTCATTACCCTAGCCAGCAACATTGGCCCAATGCCCCCTCCCTTGCATCAGGAAACTCCACCAGCACAGGCGATCCTACATCTGTTATTGAGCCATAATTGGTGTCCTTCTGCCCCTGATCTTGAGCAGCCTTGGACACAAGAGGTATGCCTGAGATGAGCCAGATCAGGGGTAAGCAACCCCCGGCACGGGTGCCAGAATGTGGCACGTGAAGGCATTTTGCTTGGCACACGTGCCTTGGGGTGGACAGTGGGGAAGGGGCCAGGGCTGCACTGTCACAACAAGGATGTTGTCCCTCATGGCTCCCTTGCCATCCACCCCAGGCACTCCAACATTTTACAAGTTAAGGTGGTGGGTGTTTTTGGCACCCTGCCTAAAAAGGTTACTTACCCTTGACCTAGATGGATAGGAAAGAGGATTAGCTAGGATGGACCATGGGATTTCTCTGCTTCAGTAAAGCCCTGAAGCAAGATGATATCCTGGGTTGTACTAGGGGCTTTGCTGGTCTCTACATTCCCTGAACAGGGGAGATACAAGCAC
>NW_005842015.1:1686711-1688466 GCF_000455745.1 Alligator sinensis
ATTATCCCATTTGCTAGTCACTGGAAAGTTTCATCACTGACTCAGAAGCTTTAGCCGCTCGGAAATCCTAGTTATTAATGCTGCCCGCAAGAGGAAGAACAAATGGGGAGAGACTGGGCAGGGCAAGCCTAGGCAAGCCCAGCTCCCTCCCAGCCATGTTGTAAATATCCACATTCCTCAGAGGAGGAGAGAGATCAAAAGAGACAATAAAACTCTTTTCAGTAATCTTTGCCCAGGCAGGAATGTCCTTTGAACAGAACTGACATGATTCCAAGAGGTAAGATGACAGGAAATTAAATAGTCCCCTTCAATACCATATCACCGCAAAAATGAAAGCTTTGCCTCAGACTTTGTATAGGGTTTATTTGAGGAACTGTGTTCATTTATATCAACAGGTTTAACGTGGAAGGGGTCATGAGCTTAATGTTCCCAAAGTCTGTTACTACTTCTTCCTGCTGTACCACAGTCATATTATCCTCTCGAGCTATGCAATACTCATTTTCTTCTATGGACAGGTGGCACTATCACAAGATCCAGGTAAATTTGATCATATTATTTAAAAGACACTGTATCTGAGGTACCAGTACTCTTGGAAATGACCAGCACAGAAATACATAGACCTATGGGCACACCTAGGATTTTGAAAAGGGGGGAGGGGGGGCAGGGGCAGAGAGCAGAGGATGTGGTACATCATCACATACAGCACAACACACATTTTTCTCCAGTTAAAGAGAAACTAGATGCTCTACTAATACGCTAGGGCTCTAGCATTATATTATTCAATTTAAGTTAGACTCCTTCAGTGCAACCTGAATAGAAATGCTGCTGCACTTCCCAGACAAGTGGTTTTAATGTTTGGATGGAGCAGGAATCAAAGCAGGGTGCAACTGAGTCACTGTATCCCTTCTCCCCTCCCTGGATATACCTAAAAATCTAACAATTTAGTGAAATTTACACCAAACAATGGCTAAAAATGTTTTATAGTTTATTCATTTCAATCCTGTTAATAGGTGTTGGCTTGTTAAGCCTCTATGGAGCAGAGGAGACCCCCCTGAAGACCCTTATAACCAAAGCAACAATAACCTTCCACTCAGATGAAGGAATGAACAACTGACGCCCAGGAAAAAGCCAACCTATTAAATGGGTACTTTGTGTCGGTCTTTCATCAGTCCCATGGGACGCCCATGCCCGCTACAGGACAGGGAAGTCCGGGTGAGGGTGATCCCCTGCCCTCCATTAATGCTGACCTCGTGAAGGAACATCTTGAGAAGCTGGATACCTTCAAGTCAGCCGGTCCTGACAATCTACACCCCAGGGTACTCAAGGAGCTGGCGAGCATCATAGCCCAGCCTCTAGCACGGATCTTTGAAAACTCTTGGCGCTCTGGTGTAGTGCCCGAAGACTGGAAGAAGGCCAATGTGGTGCCTATCTTCAAGAAAGGGAGGAAAGTGGATCCAGCTAACTATAGGCCCATCAGCCTGACTTCTATCCCGGGGAAGATCTTAGAAAAGTTTATTAAAGAGGCCATCCTTAATAGACTGGCCGACACCAACATCCTAAGGAATAGCCAGCATGGGTTTGTTGCGGGTAGGTCTTGCTTGACCAATCTCATTTCCTTCTACGACCAGGTGACCTATCACCTGGACAAGGGAGAAGAGATTGATGTCATATATCTTGACTTCAAAAAAGCCTTCGATCTGGTGTCCCATGATCGCCTCTTGGAGAAACTGGCCAATTGTCGCCTTGGGCCCTCCA
>NW_005842015.1:1688918-1692584 GCF_000455745.1 Alligator sinensis
GGGGTCATCATTGACCACAAGATGAACATGAGCCTGCAGTGCGATGCTGCAGCTAGTAAAGCGACCAAAACGCTGGCTTGCATCCATAGATGCTTCTCAAGCAAGTCCCGGGACGTCATTCTTCCCTTGTACTCGGCCTTGGGGAGGCCACAGCTGGAGTACTGCGTCCAGTTTTGGGCTCCACAATTCAAAAAGCATGTGGAGAAGCTTGAGAGAGTCCAGAGAAGAGCCACGCGCATGATCAGAGGTCAGGGAAGCAGACCCTACGATGACAGGCTGAGAGCCCTGGGGCTCTTTAGCCGGGAAAAGCGCAGGCTCAGGGGTGATCTGATGGCCACCTATAAGTTTATCAGGGGTAACCACCAGTATCTGGGGGAACGTTTGTTCACCACAGTGCCCCAAGGGATGACGACTAGGTCGAACGGTCATAAACTACTACAAGACCGTTTCAGGCTGGACATAAGGAAGAATTTCTTTACTGTCCGAGCCCCCAAGGTCTGGAACAGCCTGCCACCGGAGGTGGTTCAAGTGCCTACACTGAACACCTTCAAGAGGAAACTGGATGCTTATCGTGCTGGGATCCTATGACCCCAGCTGACTTCCTGCCCTTTGGGCAGGGGGCTGGACTCGATGATCTTCCGAGGTCGCTTCCAGCCCTAATGTCTATGAAATCTATGAAATCTATGAATACAATTCAACTAATGAAGAGATAAAACAAGGGCAAGAGAAAAGTCAGATCACTGAAAGATGCTACACAGGGCTAGCCTTTGAAAAGCCTATCTGAGAGGAGATCCATAAATAGATTCCATCCACCCATGGCTCCACCATTAGTCAGAGGAAATAGAGAACCTGGACAAAACTTGTTGAAACAAAGGAAACATAGGACTAGAGGTCTAGAGTCAAAACACAAAGGATGTCAGTGGAGAATGAGAAAAAAAAGCACTTGAAAGCTTAAAAGGTTTGAAAGGTAGTAGCCCGTACAATCCAGCTGGAGGTGATGGAGCTACCTCTCAAAAAACAAAATCAACAAAATACTACTCCTTCAAAAGAAAGAATAAGGTAAGAAGCCAGAGATGGGAGAGTGTGGGCAGAGGACCAAAAATAAAGACCAAAATGGCAAGAGTAGATAAAAGCTAAAGAAAACACCCCAGGAACAGGAGTGAGGTCACATGCTCAGATCTTCCAGAGAAAGACAACCAGCAGAGAAAATTCCTGGCTTAAGGAAATCCAAGAAGACTACATCCCTTAAACAACGAGGCAGCTATCAAACCCAGGACATAAACATAAACATTTAAGGGAAAAAGAATGAGAGATTGGAAAAAGCTGCAAGTCCCCAGATCAAAATGAGCATTCGAGAGGGGGACACTGTGCAAAGGCGCTCAAAACAATATGGTTTGATCACCCGGCAGGACAAAGCCCTCTTTTTATCTACACAAGTACAGAGCATTGGGTTTGCGGAGGAGGGGGAGGGGGGTGATATTTCCCTACTTCATCTGTTTAAAATATGGGTGGTCTCTGCTCAGGTAACTAGGAAGCATGTTAGTTAGTGCTACAGCTTTATGCTGTGGCCACAAAGTATTGAACAGAAACCTTTATGGCACAGCCCTTTAACATGATGCCTCCCTACAACCATTTACCTGACAGCTATCAAGTCCATAGCTTTTTACCGAACCACCCAGGCTACCACTAGTTAGAAAGGTTACTATAAAATTAACAAACAGACCTGCTTTTTTATCTTTACTAAAGCTATTATATGGAACAACAGGTCCAACTCAGTATTTGAGTGTAATCTCTGCTCATCTAGTGTGTTGTGTTAATATCCTCCTACAATCGGAGACAGTAATTAACAGACTGGTACACATTTGGAAAAAAAACCAAACCATGAAAGCAATTTCCACTCTTCTAAAGTAAAGCAGACCAATTTTCTAATTATAGCTTTGCTATATCAGGTTTGAAATATCCAACAGTAAATGCTTTAGACCAAATCTCTTTGTATGTTTTGCTTTTTTAAAAATGTATTTCACTGCATCAGGGAATTTCTCTTTCTCTTTCCTCATTATATAGCAGTTAGGAAGCAGACATATGGATGAAAGAGCCATGAACAATCATAGAGAATTTTCCAGAATGAGGCAGTAATGTAAAAGGTCTTTCTTCTTTGCCTTCTGATGGGGGTGGCATTTGCATCACTAAGTGATGACATCATCAGTCTGCAAACAACAAACCTTTATATTCTCATGGGCTGCTTTTGCAATTTCTCACAGATGACTTGGTTCTTCATTTGTATACAAGCATCGAATTTTGGGAAAGGGAGTTTAAAATCATTTGTACTGGAGGGAGTGGCTTCTAATTTTTTTAATGCCCAGTGAAAGTAAAAATGAAACAAAAATTTTACCGAAATACCCAAACCAAACAAAACCACACCCCCACAGCTTGTGCTAAAATGAACAGTACTATTTTCAGTTTCACAGAATCACGTCACTCAAAACTGACTTGTAGCCACCAAGAGAGGCCATGAAATAAAGGGTTTAAACAGATTTTTACACACTGGGACTACTCACTTGCTTAATATTAGGTTCATACTTATCCAAACTGGGACCAGAGAGAAAAAGTGGCAGTTCAAGAGCATTTGCTAACAGAACATGATGGCTAAGAACAGGAACTGAAGAATGCAGTGGAAACCATACATGAACCCCAAGCTGCATTATGCTGACTCAATTTTATTGGGTTCTTTGGGCTTGATCCAGCGCTCCTTTAAGTTAGTAGAAAGATTCCTAAATGCTGAATAGAGTTTGGTTCCTGCCCTTAGTCTGTCTGGGCTAAGACAACTCATATTTTATTCCATTCAGCTGTTATATCCCCTGATATTTTCCCATGTTCTAATAAAATTTGCTTTGTCTAGGGCATTATGGATTTATACAGGTGCTAGTTTTGGCTTGCAGCATTTGTCCCAAGCTGCTGAGAAGAAAGACCAAGCTCAGGATGTTAATTCATAAGTCTCATTCAGCCAGCTGCCAAAGATGACTGGAGGCTGGAAGTGCTCATTTGGGACACAGAAATCTGTAAGACTTAGAGGTGCTAAAAGCAGAGGGAAGAAGAGTTTCCTTTGGAACGGATTTCTCACTCCCCAGAACCAATGGCAGGAACAAACTGATGCAGGAAAACTAGGCCTTGCTCAGGAATTGTGAGCCTTGCCCCCATAATTCACTCAGCTCCTCCTGGCCTGGCAGTAGGGTGGCCATCAGAGAGGATGGTCTGGTTATCCTCTGTCCTCTATTGATACGAAACCAGATGCCTTTATGTCCTCTATTATTCTCTTGAAGAAACCAGGTGCCTTTATATCTTCAAGAGAAAAATAAAGGACATAAAGGCACTGGGCTTCATATCAATAGAGGACAGAGTAGCAGAAAACCAGAATGTCCTCTATGATGGCCACCCTACCTGGCAGCAAAACTGGTCTCAAACACAGAAATGAGCACAATTCCACACAACAAGTTGTGCTATTGCTAGACAAACAGGTGGCTCAATACAGCATACACATTTGCTGCTATGTTTGCCGTTATTACACTGCGTGGAGAATTTCTGTAACATTTTGTAGAAAGTATCTACAACAGGTACATGGCAGCCCACTAGACCTGAAGGGTTAATCTCTTCCTGGAATAGGGAAAG
>NW_005842015.1:1692615-1694145 GCF_000455745.1 Alligator sinensis
TTTTTTGGCATGTACGAAGGTCTAGGCTGAAATCAATGAGAGAAGTAATATTTGTGAGGTAAGGTAATACCTTTCATTGTGCCACAATTTATGGTTAGGAGAGAAAGGAGGCCAAAAACTTGTTTCCAAGCACACTCATCTGACCATTGAGTACTTGAAAGCTCAAGAGCTCATCTCCTATCCTGACCAAACAAACAAGGTGGTTCAATAAAAGATATGACCTCACTTCACAAATCTTGCTCCTCTCAAATCCTTGAACTATCACTGCTATAATTCTACTATGCTTTGAATGAGGGCTGTCAATATATGAGTGGAGTTATCTCAGGGATACAATGCAAAGCCAACAACTGGACATTTCTGCATTTCTTGGCAGCCAAGGAAGGCAGAAATATGTGAAAACAGTCCTGAAGTGTTAGGACTTCAAATAAGAGGTCTGCTGCCCAGTGCACTGGGAGAGATGAAATGTTGTGTATGTTGGGTTAGAGAGGCAAGGGATAATCTGCCAGAGGGGAGCAGGTGTATTAACTATGCTCTTCCATTCTAATCTAAGGACCCCAAAATTATATTCTAGTTGACTAATAGAAGCTGTCTTGGTTTGAAAACGCTGTTGTAGATTGCTGGAAACATCTAGCTCATTCAGTAGCTCCCAAAAGTGGGGTAAAGTCTCTAATATGGCCATGTCCACATGAGCCTGGACATTTGGTTCCCTGGGGACAGCCAGCAGTGACACATCTTGTGCTGCTGCTGGCTGTCCACAGGGAATGACTGTGCCACGTGCCCTCTGGTGCCCTAGGTGGAGTAGGGGAGACTGGGGCCAGCACTGGGCTGTAGCTGGGGCCCTGGGGGTCTCCTGGGGCTGCAGTAGTGGCAACCTTGCCACTTGGAGTCTGGTCGGCAGCCACAGTGTGGCTCTGGCTGGCCAGGCTCCAGTTTTGAGCGGCGCACACCACCCCCAGGTGCGCCACTCTGCTTCTTTTTTGCACAGGTTTTATTAACTCCTGGATATCCAGGGGTCAAACTCCCCCTTGCAGCATGGAGAACAACTGAATGTGTGGTATGTGACACATCTGTGGCACCACATACTGCACAGCTGTGCTCATCTGGATGTGACCTATGAGTTCAGGTTCTTTCAGGCTCATTGAAAGAGTCACATTGAGAAACAGAAATACTGAAGGTAATGATGTTGTGGTAGAGTAGCAGAGTGATACGGCTTAATCACACAAAAGAGGTTTGGCACTCAAGGATTATACGCTAGAGACTGGAGACACAACAGCCACCATGTAGCTCCATCAAGCGGCTATTAAACCTGTTGGGGTCAAATTAAAAATAATGTATTATTATTATATTGGGACATTTAAGCCACAAAAATGGAATACAAAATCTTAGCTTCACAACAAGTATGTGTCTCATGAAGCATTGACAACTTACAAAAATTACACTTTATTTTATATACAGTTCACTGATATAATACCCCAAACCCTAGCTAATGTACTTATCTTCCTGCCATTATAAAAATAACCAGAGGGTTCA
>NW_005842015.1:1694176-1694507 GCF_000455745.1 Alligator sinensis
TGACTTAAAAGGATCACAGTCAGCTAGTTCTGGCCCTTACCGAAGGCTGGCAAAGCAGTTCTGTGACTCTGAAACAGACAATGATGGCCTCTGAATCAAAACCAGCCTCCTAAGCCTGCGGGTGTTTGCTCATTCTTCTGGGAACCAGGAAGCCATTTCTCACCAGTGTAGGAAGTTAAATGCTTGGCAGCAGTTGAAACTCAGTTCTGTTGAAACCATGGTTATGTAAGCAGCTGCATCTCTTGGATTTCAACATGGCTTGCTTGCTGCTCCAGAAATAATTTCCTGTTTGATTTGATATAGCTAGCAGGGAAGAAAGAGCACAGCAGGA
>NW_005842015.1:1694517-1702708 GCF_000455745.1 Alligator sinensis
ACCATTTCAAGCTGTGTCCAGCTAGTCATCACTTGTAGAAAAAAACCCCCAAATTGCTTTCTTCTGCCAGACAGGGATGACTTCATAGGAGGAAAAGGTAATTGGAGTGATGCTGAAAGCTTTTTCCTTCCTCCTCAGAGACATGCTGTGACCCAAGTCTGGCCCGCAGCACCTGCCATTTGCAGTCTTTGTCCTCTGGGGCCTCTCTTTTTATTCTGGGCTTCTGCAGCCCTGCTCACTGCTACATTTGCCTACAACATATACAAGCAAGACCCAGTCAGCTTAAAGGGAGGAAAAGTCAGCAGAAAATCTCACAATAAATCAGTTCCTTGCTCTGGAAGGGTACCAGGGCTCTCAAAGTACCACAAGAAACAGGGAAAAATGTCCTTGCTGTGATCCTGCCTTTACCTGGGGGCTAGACTTGATGACCTCCCGAAGCCCCTTCAGTTCTAATTTTCTATGATTATACAGGTGATTTCTTGTTGCTCCTCCTATCTGCCCTGTCATAAGAGTCTTCTTAGAGACAGAAGAAGGTTTGTTGCTACAGAGATTTGAGCTGGCCTTGATAATGAAATGGTCCATAGGCTGGGCCACTCTTCCCCAGAGAACAACACAGAATTCGACTCAGACAATGTACTTCATGACCATTATGATGGGCACTTGCAAGCTGCAGACTCATCAAGTTCTCTCTGCAATTCCCACTTGAAATATGGTAGAGGGTTAATGTATGTCCAGGACCTGGCTAGACACATCAACATCCTTCTCAATAAAAAAGGAGGAGGATAGAAGTATCCTCAATAGCACTAAAATAACCCTAGCATTTGCAGCTCCTCACCTGCAGATCCAAAAATATTTTACAGGGGCACTTTACGAACTGAAGCACATACAAGTAAAAGAACTTGTATTCAAGACTCATACAGAGAAACAGACAGCAGAAAACCCCAAATCCAGGCCTCCTACACATAGGCTGGTGCCCCAGCCACTATACCACACTGTCTCAAGGCATCCCAGTCCTTCCTGACAGACTGGTCAAAAAGAAGGTGTGGACAAAAAGAGGGTGTGACGTCTTAAGGAGGCTCCCAGCTGATGTCTTCCCCCAGAAGCAGAGGAGCAAAAGAAGCCACTTCCGTGATGCTTCTGCCATCAGCTGGCTCAGAAACAGGAGCTCATCCCAGCACCACCCAAGAGAAACTGTTGGTGCTCTTCTGTTTAGTGCCAGAGAGAAAAGGGAAAAAGGACAGGGTCCAAATCATACAGTGTTATCCTCTTACAGTCAAACATCTTAAGCCCAGAAGTAACCATTATGATAATTTAGTCAGACCTATTGCACAATACAAGCCAGATAATCTCACAGAAAAACTTCTGCCTTAAGCCTCTTGCTTGAACTACCTTATGTCTTTTAAGAAGATACCCAGTCCTGACTTAAGAATCAAATACAGGCGATGGAGAATTGATGGGTCTGGTAGGGCATTTAGGTTTGGGACAGAAGTTTCATAAACCGGATTGACCTAAATCAATTAAGCCTGATACTACATTCAACCATGTTTATCTTAAACCAGTTTCAGCCATTTTGAAACTGGTTTATGTGCACTGAGCTTCTGTTCTGTTACAGAACAGTATTCTGTCTATTTTTAACAGTATTCTGTTACAGGTTTAAAGCAGTCTTTGATCACTTAAACTGGTTTATGTGTAACTTCTGTCCCTAGCCTTAAAGAGAATGAAATGCTACCTAGACAGAACTGAAGTGCTAAGCCCCATATTGCGTCAATGAGCATGGAAAGACTAATTCTGCTAAAAGTGAAGCTGAATTCCTTTTCCAAAATTGGCTAATGTGCCTGGAATGAAGCCGAGTATCAGCTACCTGACAGGTGTGGAGTAGTGCATTCCAAAGAGGCGCTCTCACCCTCTTTCATGTGGCCAGGAGAGAGGAGGGGCTTTACGTCCATCTCTAAGAAAAGAGTTCCCCTGCAGCTCTGGGAACAGTGAAGTCCTCCCAAAGTTGCAGGAGACAAAAAGAAACCCTAACTCAAGTCTCCAGTCTTCTGCAAGCTACAGGGGAAAAGGGGCTCCTCACTAATGTTCCTGCCTGTAGTATGAGCATTTCAGATGCCAGTCAAAAAATGACACATGCATGAGGTGCACAGGACCTGGTTGTCTTACATGTGTGTGGGGATAACCTCATGGAGCTCCAGAAAGCAGCTGGACTGGTATTCAGCCCTCTCAACTGCCAAGGAGGTAAAGGTGGCGGAAATGATGAGGTAGCAGTAGTATCTGTTGCTCAGCTGTCCAAGCTCTGCAGCTGCTGCTGCTCCCACACCCTTGGGGAATAAAGGCAGGTTTCACTCTGAGCAGTGCTGCCTCTTTACAGCCCTGAGGCTAGGCTTTTCCAAAGCATGAGTGAGAGTTTGGCGTCTATTCTTGCAGGAAACCAGGTGTTGGAACAGTTCATCTAAGGTACCCACTATGCTGCATTGGAACATAATTGAAAGAGCTAGCGAAGACAGGCTAAAAACATGGATTCCTGGAAAAGACAGTTGTTCTTAAGACCATATCTCGTTAGTAATGGGCTTAAGACAAAATGCTGCACCTGAACCCCGCAGGACTGCTTTGGGGAATGAACTATAACTTCAACTGAGATCTAAATTTTGGAGTTGGCCAATTAAGTTGGATCTGGGTGGTGGAGTCAAACAGTATGGGCTTTTTCCTGTTCAAAATGGTGAGATTTGGGCCTCACTTGATCACCCTGCCAATTCTTTACATTGAGAGTGTTTATGCATCCCTTATGTCCTTAGACATGTAGAGAGAGCCATAGCTATAGGGTTTGTTCAAAACACCATTTCACTGTAAGTGGGTTAATCCATTTGGAGTTCTAACCTCTATTTAGTCTTGGTTCCATGGTGCAGTGGTGATCCTATCTGCTTTTTACATGCACAAGATCCTTGGTCTGAGACCCAGTTTATAAGACCTTCAGCAACTTTCTCACTATGAGGTTGGCCAAGCATTGGAATGGGCTACCTAAGGAAGTTGTGGAATCTCCATTCCTAGGAACTTTCAAGCACAGGATAGATAGACACTTGGCTGGGATGGTTTAGTCAGGGATGAGCCTGCCTTGAGCAGGGAGCTGGACTAGATGATCTCATGAGGTCTCTTCCAACCCAATTTTCATATGATCCTATCTGGGGTCAGACATTAGTATGAATGGGTAGAGAAAACAGGGAACACTCTCCTTATAAAATACTATCACAACAACAAAGAAAAATTATTGATGCTGCACAAAGTACCAGTGGAATCTGAAGGACCAATGCAACTGAAAAAAGCTCAAGCTTAAGTAAAGAAGTGCTTAAGTAAAGAAGGCTGCACAATTGATATAGAAAGAAATGCCTTAGATATGTCAGTGTATGTTCTGAAATAAGATGGTTGTTATGTACTCTTTCACCTATGGAATAAGCAGTTTTCTTATGAACCAACCATAAAGTAAGATCTCTACTTATGAAAACTTATGCTATACACCTCTGATTTAGCTAGGCTATAAGATGTAAATCTACTTGGCTTTCCAACTCACAAAAGGATCAGAGAATCTCTTAGAAAATGGCCAAGGCCCTACAGTCTGTCAATAAGGGAATGGACTGGCATGCACAGCAAGTGTCCTAATATTAAATGTGTTTGAGTTACAAATGTGGGGGGTTTTAAGCCTTCTCTAAAAGTTGTAACATGGCATTATAGTTGTGCCCTTGCAGAAAAGAGCCATCAAATGCTCAAAAGCAGTTCCTTCAGTGATGGAGAAGTATCTTCTACATTTCTATGGAAACTTCAGCTTAAATAGTTCTCAGACACACACAGATGTGCCAAAGTATGGCTCAGGCTTCAGAGGAAAGAAAAATAACTGCCCCAAGCAAAGGGTGGAACTCAGCCCTCACACCTGCAGTTTGAACCTTGACTCTCATACACAGCCCTGTACTAGAGCCCCACAGCAGAATGACTTCCAAGCACACGTACCCAACAGCAGTGGTAGACAGGGGATGCTCACTAGACTCTGTGCAAGACAACTGTAACATCAGTAGATTGACCTCTTTTTTCCTGCCTGTTCAACATGGAAGCCAATGGAATGTGTGTGGCTGAGCCTTAAGCAACACCTCATTTATTTCCTTTTCTTCTGCGTTTTAGATTTTATGCTAACAATCAAGGCACATGTCTCAAATAAATACCAGCATAGCAGCCACAAAAACCTGCCCCTGTCACAGGCGTGTCTTGCATTCCAGAGAGCTTTCAGTGCCTGGCTAAATATTTGCACTTGGATGGCTCATTTCCAAAGTCCAAAAATAGATCATGATCCAGGGCTAGAAAACATCCAGGTCTGTCAGCTAATTGCTTCAGTGCCCATTTAGTATTGTATTTTAAATCCTTAGAGATTTACTTTTCACATGGTACTGACTGAGGCCCCTGGCACATGTTCATTTAAAGGCGCCATGGGATATGATCCCAATAATCATGCCTCCTGCCATGCCACACATACAGGGCAGGAGGTGCAATTCTGGGATCAGGGATCAGATCTCAATCATGCCCCTTTCTATTTGCTAGTGTAGGGAGAGCCCAGGCTCATGATCTTAGGCTTCTTCTGCACTGGCAAGTTGAAAGCCAGGTGCCTGCAGTCTCATGACCCTGGGCTCTCCTGGGGTCAGGGCCATTCAAAGGCTTCTCCCCAGGGAGTTTAAAACCCACGCCTAGCAGCTCCCTCTGGGGACTTTAAACCACAGGTATTGGGCGTGCCTTTAGCAACCTCCTCTAGGAGCCCCGTGGCACAGCACATTAATCACGGCATAAATGTAATATGTAAAGGGGTCCTAACTTGCAGCCTAAATGTTATCAAGGTTCTGGGTAAAGGCTGACCCAGACAGCTGTAGAATAGCTTTGTCTGTATATTAAGGTCAGGCCTTACTGTTCTTAGTGGCAATTTTGGCAATTTTTTAAATACCATCTGACCCTGGGTCCTGTTGCATTAAGCTAAGGCTTCCTAGTGACCAGCCTCTTTCTCTTTCTTCTTTTTCCCCCTCTTTTTTCTCTTTCTCAATGGACTCTACTGGACAGGGCTCCATCCTCCCCATTCATTTAGAAAAGCATAAATTGGCACAAGTTTGTGAATATGAAATTGGGATTTGCAATGTAAGTGCTTGCACATGACACTTGTTGTGATAATAAATATTGGGCATGCAGTTTTATGAAGCACTTGGACCAAAACCACTATGGGCCAAGCTTAGAAAAAAATCATCCTTTGTCTTTAGTTATTTTAGATCCTTATCTAATGGCATTCAACCCATGTTCAGAAAAAAAAAATCAAGCCCTCTATAGCTACACAGAAAAGTCTTTTGAGGATCCTTAGACAACTGCAGATGACAAATGGAAAATCACTGCCGTGCAGTATCCAGGTGAATAAAATGAAATAATGCAACTTTTGAAAGTGTAGATGAAAAACTATACTTGAGCAACAGGACACAATAGTTCATGCAGCCTTATGCAACAAAAGCTCATCTTTGTGTGAGTTTCAACAACCACCAAGGTGTGAACCTGTTGCATGATGCCACAAGATCCTTCTATTGCCTTGAAGGTTTATTTTCCTTTTTTTATCTAACAAGCCTTTTAGAAGTAAGGGTCCCCCTACCATGAGAAGCAAAACTGGAATTTGTGCTGTATCATAATAGAAAGGATCTGGCATAAAGGATTGCGTCTTCTTTGACCTTGCAGCTGTCGTTACATGCTACATCCATGTTAAGACAAAAGGGAGAAAAATGCCAACAACCAAGGATGCACCAAATCAGATCCAGAATTCTGCAAGTGGGGACAATTTTTTTCCTGCAGGGTATTAACTTTAAGACCTGAAGCATAAAATCTGCTTCTCATAATTTCTCAGCCAGTCTAATTAAAGCACGTGGAATGTCTCATGTATCAGTGTCCTCACGCTTTAAAATGGCGGCAGGGGCGCTTTACCTAAAGCTTGTCCAATGAGCTTTAGTTAAAGTGTCCCTGCTGCCATTTTGAAGGGCCGGGATGCTGATACATGAGACGTGGAGGCTGGCTGGAGTGCAGTAATTACCACACTCCAGCAGACGTGATTAATCCAGTCTACTCTAATGCACTGTAATTACAGGAGTGTTTCTTTTGACTTGAGTGGTCTTTAAAGGTATCTATACACAAGCCGGGAGGGTGCTCTGATGTGCTGTAATTACAGTGCATCGGAGCAGCCTCCTGGCTCATGCACAGGCACCCTTAAAATCCACTCAAGTTAAAAGAAACACTCCCACTGACTGCAGTGAACTTTAGATCAGATACACAAGGGTAAAAAAAAAAGGGGTGGGGGGGAAGCCAAATTTTGAAAAAAATTAAACAAAGCAGATTTTTAAAAACTTTAAAGCAAAGTTCTGTATTGATTCCAATCCAGTCCAAGTATCTTAGTCAAGGGCATTAGAAAATAAGGAAATATTACATGGGACTGAGAAAGCTAATAATGTATATGGGCTCAAAAAAGGTGTTAACACACATACACAGGGCATGTCTACATGTTCATTAATGTATAGTAGTTACTGCATATTTAAGTTAGTACTTGCTAAATGCACAGTAACTTGCACTACTGCGCAGTAGCACCAGCACACAGTTTTTTTGTGACGCTTACTGCACAGTAGTGTATTAACACGATTTTTGACCAGCATGCTACTGTGCAGTGTTATTAGGTTACTGCACAGTAAGCGTCTCATGTAGACACACTCACAGAGTATTCCTTTGGAATAAAGGAATATTACACATAAAAGCAACAGATGCTATAAAGCTAGCCAACACTTTTCAAAGTAGTTAGAGATTTTTGGCCCCTAACTGTAGATACCTAAGATATCTGAAGGGGGGTTAATTTTCAGACAGAATGAGCACCCACTTTTTGAAAATCAAGTCTCTTTAAAATGATTCAAGTTGGACACCCAGAAGCAAAGGCACGCCTAGCCACCAGTCACTTCAGGGAACCCCAGTCCCTGCTTTTATTTAGAGAATCACAATGGTGCATAGTACTTCATGAATGGAGAAGGTATCTCTGGGTGCATCTACACATCACCCTACAGCAATGTAGTGATGTGCTATGTCGCTGTATGGTACGCTATAGTAACATAGTGATTAAGCGGGATTGCTAGCTTATAGCATGCCACTGCAGCGACATAGTGGGGAAATTTAAGTATGTGCCACCCATATGGCGCAATATAGGTGGTTACTGCACCTTCCTTTTGGAAGTACTAAAACATGGTGCAGTAACAACGTCACCATATGGTGACATGTAGACACACCCTCTGTGTCACAAATGGTTTCAGAGTGATACCTTGCAGACACGGTGAGGACAGCACTGGCAGTGGAAGGAGGTTTCATAAGGAAACGTGTTTTCCACCCAGGGATTTGGAGGAGATGGAGGACTCATGGGGCACTGACATGGGAGGTAGTTACAATTATGAAAGAGGGAAGGCCCTGGGCACAAGAACATTATGAGAAGAGGGGATTTGCTATAATCCTATAATCACTCCACACCTTTTCTTACATCAGCAGCAGCCCAGCCCTTCCCTTCTTTGTGCCATTTCCTCCCTTGGGAGCCTTTTGTTTTCTATCTAAGTAGAATCATAGAAAATGAGGAATGGAAGGGACCTCAGGAGGCCATCTAGTCCAACCCCCGCTCAAAGCAGGACCATCCCCAACTAGATCATCCCAGACAAAGCTTTGTCTAGCCAGGTTTTAACAAACCTCCAAGGATGGAGATTCCACAACTTCTCTGGGTTACCTGTTCCACTGCTTTGCTAGCTGCCCATGCCTTTTACTGTGTCTATGAGGTATCAGGTGTGCGGGCCGGGAGCGATCCGGGCCCTTTTTCGCGCCGCGCGGGCTGTGGCCAGCAGCCCGGGCACACTGGGTCGGAGAAAACAGGCGACACGCTAGAATTAGTCACGGACGTGTAATGGTTGATTTAAGATTATTTACTTACACCGAAGATGGTCTGGAGGCTCTAAACCGTGAGCCCGTCGCACCAACCGAAGAAAGTACTCGAAGAAAAGAGCTCTGAATAGACTCACACGAAGTTTGCTAGGCTCCATGGAACTTGTGCGCACAGGGAAGAGGGATACGTTGAGGATTGCGCTCGGTGACGGGGAGAGGCTAGAGGCTGATCAGACCC
>NW_005842015.1:1704410-1712072 GCF_000455745.1 Alligator sinensis
AGGGGCCTGAACAGGACCCGCTCGTCACTCATTATACACCCGAACGCCGCAGGGAGCAAATACACTTCTCTCTCTCTCTCGGGGCTCCGTCTTCGGAGGCTCCCTCTTCTCCCTTCAGCGAAAGGCGTCCGCTGACAAATCTCTCACCCGTTCTGCCCGCCTGGTGGTAAGTGATATGCGCCTCCAGCTCCTCAAAACTTTTTACTTGGCGTTTGTTATCGCGCCAAGGGCAGTTCTTAACTAATTCCAGCTCCAGCGCGTTCTCTCCTGATCCCATCCTCGTCGCCATGTGCCTGCTTGAAATGTGCTGGGTCCAATAGGCTCCACAGCGCTTAGAGATCTTCACGAGACATGAAGTCTCCTCCTCCTGGTGTTCATGGAGTCCTCCCTTGCGGGGGGGTCTCCCCAGAGTTCTCCAACTTGGGCGGAAACCACTCAAGCCTTTTATACGGCTAGCAAGCCAATCGCTAGCCGCCACGTGTGAATAATTTCACACAAGCCAATAATGGGGCTCGAATTATAATACAAATGGTGGGAACTCTTTGCAAAGTGCATTTCTGTGCTGCAAAGAAGAAATGCACACTGCAAAGAAAGCTACAAATTGGCGGGAAAATAATTCAGTGGTGCCAAAGCACACACAAAACAAAATCACACCTTTGGGTTGTGACATCAGGTTACTTGCAGTTTGAAGCCTTTCTTAGAAACTGGGGCAATGCCTGAGGCTAAGGCAGCAGCCATTTCCAATACAACACAAGATCATGGTTAGGGGCAGAATCCTGCAGTTTGTCTTGGCAGCGAGGGGAGGAGTTTGAGGCTTGTCTTGCTAATGTAAGACAAGATACCAGAAGGAGCACAGGAAATGGAACAGCATGCCCCCTGCTAGGGGAAGATACTAGCTACTGGCTTGCAATATCTTGCGACCATGGCTGCTCTAGCACACTTATTAGATTGGAATCTGGTCTTGCTGCTTTGTGAGTGCCCTTGAGCAGGGGGATACAGAAGAGGAAGAGAAGAGGTTTCCTTCCCTCTATTCCTCCAGCCTACCTGCTCAGCATAGAACAGGATCTGGCTCAAGGAGTGCAAGTCTTTGGAACTCAAATGCTATAAAGAACATTTCACCTCAAAAACTCTCCCCTCCCCACAACTCCTTCCTCCCCCGCAATTGCTGAGACACATCACTAGCTAGGTAAAAGACAAGCTTAACAAGCACTTCAGTCTGGTTAGCATGGAGATGACTAGTCAAAAACCACTTTGGCCTGCTGGCTTGTAGGAGGCATTCACTGCCCAGATGCTTCTCTCATACTCTTGCCGTATGCAGGTCTGAAAGGTTGGTGTGCTGGCCAACTGAAATCATTCATAAAGCAACTGTGTTGAAATGCAAACCTGTGCTGACCCCTGTTAACTGGGTATAGTTCATGATGAACTGGCTAAGGCCACATGCTCCAGGACCATGGTTGTCATGGGTGACTTCAACTACCCAAGCATCTCGTGGGAGGATCACTCAGCAAAATCCGAGCGGTCGCAAAGCTTCCTATCACGTGTGGATGACCTCTACCCAACTCAAGAAGTCTACAGGCCAACGAGAGGTAAAGTGCTGTTCGACCTGGTACTGGCTACTGGGGATGACCTAATTGGTGACCTAATGATCAATGGGAAGCTGGGTGACAGCGACCATGAGCTGATCACCTTCACCATCCACCGTAAAGCTGGCAAGTCAGTCAGCAACACTGAAGTCCTTGACTTCAGAAAAGCCGACTTTGACAAGCTCAGGAGGCTTGTCCTTGAGGCCCTAAGGGACCATGACCCCAGGGGGAGGGGAGTCCAGGAAGAGTGATTGCTCCTCAAGGGAGCGATCCTCAATGCACAAGCTAATTCTATTCCATCTCAGAGGAAAGGCAGCAAGAGGGCACAGCAGCCCCCCTGGCTCGCCAGGGATCTAGCAGACCTCCTGAAGCTAAAAAGAAAGGCCTACAAAGGATGGAGGATGGGATTCACCTCCAAGGAGGAATATTCTACTCTGGTCCAGTCCTGCAGAGAGCAAACCAGGAAAGCCAAGGCTGCAACTGAACTCCAACTAGCTTCTAGTATCAAGGACAATAAAAGGTCCTTTTTCAGATATGTGGGGAGCCGGAGGAAAAGCAGGGGCAACATTGGACCCCGGCTAAACCAGATGGGAGAACTGACAACTGATGCCAAGGAAAAAGCCAACTTGCTAAATGGGTACTGTGCGTCAGTCTTTCATCAGTCCCATGGGACGCCCCCGCCCATTATGGGACAGGGAGGCCCGGTGAGGGAGTGCAAGGGAGAATGACGAAATGCTTCTCAAGCAAATCCCAGGACATCATTCCCTTGTACTCGGCCTTGGTGAGGACGCAGCTGGGGTGTAAACTGTCAGGGCTGGCCAACTTGAAGGTGTCCAGCCTCTCAAGATGTTCCTTCACACGGTCAGCACTGATGGAGGGTAAGGAATCCGTTTACACCCCGAGGGTACTCGAGAAGCTGGTGAGCATCACAGCCCAGCCCCTGGCATAGACATCTGGGCTGGAAGGGACCCCAGGGGATCATCGAGTCCAGCCCCCTGCCCCAGGGGCAGGAAATCAGCAGGGGTCACGGGATCCCAGCAAGATAAGCATCCAAATGTGTCTTGAAGGCGTTCAAAGTGGGTGCTTGAACCGCCTCCGGCAGCAGGCTATTCCAAACCCTGGGAGCTCGGACAGTAAAGAAGTTCTTCCTTACGTCCAGCCTGAAACGCTCATGGAGGAGTTTGTGACCGTTTGATCTTGTCAACCCTTGGGGCGCTCTGGTGAACAGCCGTTCCCCCAGATCCTGGTGGTCACCCGGATGAACTTATAGGTGGCCACCAGATCAGCCCTGAGCCTGCGCTTTTCCAGGCTAAAGAGCCCCAGGGCTCTCAGCCTGTCGTCATAGGGTCTGCTTCCCTGACCTCTGACCATGTGTGTGGCTCTTCTCTGCACTCTCTCAAGCTTCTCCACATCCTTTTTGAATTGTGGAGCCCAAAACTGGACGCAGTAGATTCATAGATTCATAGATGTTAGGGTCGGAAGGGACCTCAATAGATCATCGAGTCCGACCCCCTGCATAGGCAGGAAAGAGGGCCGGGTCTAGATGACCCCAGCTAGATGCTTATCTAACCTCCTCGTCATTCTCTCCTTGTACTCGGCCTTGGGGAGGCTGCACCTGGAGTACTGTGTCCAGTTTTGGGCTCCACAATTAAAAAAGGATGTGGAGAAGCTTGAGAGAGTCCAGAGAAGAGCCACGCGCATGATCAGAGGTCAGGAAAACAGACCTTACGACGACAGGCTGAGAGCTACGGGGCTCTTTAGCCTGGAAAAGTACAGGCTCAGGGGTGATCTGATGGCCACCTATAAGTTTACCAGGGGTGACCGCCAGTATCTGGGGGAACGTTTGTTCACTAGAGCACCCCAAGGGATGATGAGGTTGAACGGTTATAAACTACTGCAAGACTGTTTCAGGCTGGACATAAGGAAGAATTTCTTTACTGTCTGAGCCCCCAAGGTCTGGAATAGCCTGCCATCGGAGGTGGTTCAAGCACCTATATTGAACACCTTCAAGAGTAAAGTGGATGCTTATCTTGCTGGGATCCTATGACCCCAGCTGACTTCCTGCCCTTTGGGCAGGGGGCTGGACTCGATGATCTTCCGAGGTCCCTTCCAGCCCCATTGTCTATGAAATCTATGAAGTCACCCAGCTCTCAGTCTTCTTTATACACCCTTTTCAAACAGCGTGGTTTCCACCTGAGGACTGTAGGGGGCAAGAAGTTTGTGTGGATGTGGAAGCGGAAGACTGGGTTGCAGGACGGAAGTGCTGGAAAAGATTGACAGCCAGGGCTCCAATCCCAAATACTCACCTTAAAGAGTTCCTCTTCAACATGCAACTTTTCCCCAGAAGTGTTAATTATCTACATACACATTGGAGGATCCAACCTCCCTCCTCCCCCAGTGTTTTACTATCTAAACAGACAAGTCAGACAAAGGGTTGGAGAAAGAGAACCCTACTATCCCCATTTTACAGACTAAGGCACCAAGAGATGATGAGACTGACCCTGATAATGCAGGAAGTCTGTGGCAGAGCTGGGAACTACAGTAAAATCTCTCAAGTCCCAGGCCAGAGCCTTAACCACAAGCCCACCCTTCCTTCTTATTTTGGGTTAACAGTACCCCACTCGGCCTCCGCCCCAGTATTTTCCCCCATAGTAATGTCATGGCTACAGTTCAGTCATGGAATTTCCCATTACTGGGATGGCCAGATAAAGCTCCAGTGATTCATGACTACTTCTCTGTGACTCTATGAGTAAACGCTGAGGTATTATCTCACCTGCACATCAGGGTCCAAACCCTGCCCTCAGATGCTACTCCCATTGGCACTGGGCCAGAGTCCAGCCTCAAGTCCTTTGGCTCCTTCCAAAACAGTCCCAACTTTTGGAAGTATGCTGAAGTGACATCATATTTTAATTATTTCCAGGGTTCTAGCTTTTTCCACTGACACATAGCTTGGCTGTGTAAAACTACTGCCTCCTATCAATCTAGTCTGGCAGAATTTCTATTGAAAAAAAAACATTCGAGAGTCACTGATAATACCTCCAGGAGCTGCTGTGTTTTCAAAGACTAGGTGGAGGGTATTTAAGTTTCATGACTACTTTGTACAGGTAACCTAAGAAACTACTGGTAATCTACTGACTGGCATTTAATCAGTAAAGCGTTTAAAAGAAAAAAAAAGAAAAAAAGCTCCATGCATCCTCCACCCCCTCACTCTCCGGATACAAGCATCTCACCCTCCCTGCCTTGAGAGCAGGACTTTCCTGTCCCACTGCATAGGCTTGGGCTTTTTTTCTTGCCCTTTAATCTCTGACAGAGTCCCCATTTCATTTCCCAAGCATCCTTCCTCTGCTGTAATTGCAGCCACCATGCTAATCCTAGCCTAGAAGATTGGCCGAGACTTGTCTAATCGCAGCATATTGCATGGCCTTGAGGGACCATGTGATGTTAAATGCACATCACAGCCTACACTTGCTAACAACCTAGCAGACAGCTTTGCAGCGCTGAGGTTCTGGTATTCCAGGAGTTGAGGCTGGAATTTGCCATGCTGGGGACTCATCTCACAGCCTTTTAATTATTTCATATGTTACCTACTAATATGTATTACTGCCGGATCCTTTCATATATGTTACCTACTAATGTGTACTACTGCTGGATCCAAAGATGTAAAACATGGTCTGGGCTAGTTTTCAAGCATAAACGGGAAGCCCAGACAGTCACATTTTAGTGCAGTGGGGGCCAACTTTTATGGCAGGCATGCAACCAATTAGCCCTACACCCTCCCTGAGTACCACTCTGATCCCCTTTCCTATCTGTTGCTCTGCTTTCTGCTCCCTACTCAGTACTCCCTGCCTAATTGCTTCCTGCCCTGTCAGCTGATATGCTCCCTGTTCCCTCCCTGATCTAGGTATTACATACAGAGGCTGCCAGTGGCATTCATGCCACAGGTTGGCCACCCCTACTTTAGTGCATTCCATCCCTACAGCCTGAACAGCAGAGGAAAGACAGCCACATAAAGGAGCAGCTGGCCTGTTCCTATCTCCCTACATGCTGTGTTTGGCTTCCACCTGCTAGCAGGTCAGGGTCACATCAAAGCTAACAAAAGAAAACATATGCCTAAAAACCCACGCACTCTGTAGACTCAGTGTGGTAGATTCCTGCAGCACTAGTTCAAGCAGGTCATTCCCCCCCACAGACACATGATACATGGCCAAAGCAGTGGTGTGACTCGGTACTGTGAACTCCTGTGCTGTAATCCCAGTTCTGACACTGGTTCTCTCTGAAGCCCTAAGCTATTAATGTAGCTGAGTGAATGATATCTTTTCCCCTAAACACACGAGTCCCTAAACCAAACTCTGAAACTGAACACCTGTAAGGTCTTGGAGGGCTGAAATTAGATTGGTATCCAAAATGTTGCAAATTCATCTCTGTTTTACTTCCGTTCCCTGACCCTGCCTACAGCCTCTCAATTCCTTCCTCTGAGCTGCTGTGATCAGGATTGCTTGACAGTATCTAATGCAGTGATTCTCACCTTTTTCAGACTCTAGGCCCCCATGGACAGACTCGAGGCATCCCTCAGAAAATACCAGCTCTTAGTTTTCGCTCTTTTTTGGAGTGCAGAAAATAATAGAGCAGCTTTTCTGTTGCAAAGAACTCAGAAAGTGCACAACTATGGGTTTCTATTTGGAATCTCTGGGTTTATCTTGTGAATTATGTTTGCACACCTCACAGTGGGGCACCCCATGGCACCCCTGAAAGGATCTCATGGCACCCTGGTTGAGACTCACTGATTTAGTACATCATTGGGGTACAGTCAGACAGATGCTATATAAAATAAAGTGGAATCATACTGCACCATATCAAAGAGAGCAATGGGACTAAAAAAATGAATGCTTGGCAGAAATAGGGAAGATTGTTAAAAAAATATAAGTAGCATCCAAAGCACTGTATGCTCTGTTGCTGGGCAAGGTACTGTGCTTCTGGAGGCACTGCACCTGGTTTTCCATTGTATGATTTCAAAGACCCAACAAGGGAGTGTTACTTTTTAATGAATGAAATAAGCAGTCTCTTATCTTGCACTTAAGCCTCATTCATGAGGTGCAGTGCCCTGGAAAGAGGAAATGCTTATCTGAAATACCATACTCATCAAACAGGGAGGGGCAGGTGCCAGCAGGTGCTGCAGGCTGGGGAGAAAGCAGGAATCCCCTGAGAGTCTTTGACACAGTCAGAGCATAATGTGTGTCACTGTGAGAGAAATGGAGACTTTAAAGAAGAAACAGGCAGTTTCTGACACGTCCCCGAAGGGCTGTTAGACACCAAGAGTCACAAGATTTCAACCATTCAACAGCACTCTTGCCTTCCTGCACAGCCCTTATATATACCAAGGGACATAGTCCCTGAGCGTAAGGATCTGAGGGAAGAAGGAGGCTCTTTGAGAGTTCCCTCTCTAACTTTGTGTTCCCTCAAGCCACTTTCACTGGGGATGAGTCTGGCCATAACAATTAGCAAGGTCTTTCAAAGCAAAGACATTATTGCTCCCCAGAAAAGCCAGCACTGGCACCATTTTTCTTCTACAACCGCAGGCACGAGGCACTGAAGCTATTCTTCACATCTTCTTTCCCAAGGAGACCAGGATTGATGCAGGCCCTCAAGTCATGGTGGTACCATGCAGAGATGACCAGCCTGTGCAGGGCCCAGATGCAGTAGTGGCAGGGGGCAGGGGATTGGGGTGGCAAGTGGCCAGACATGAAGCCGGTCGGATCCATGGGGCCCCCCCAAAGTGCAGGACCCAAGAGAGGAAAGGGAGGGGAAGTGGGGGAGGAAATGATAGCACTTGGGTGCAAATAATTGTAATTTTGCAGGTCCTGCTTTTTCTAGCCAGCCAGTCAAAATCAACCCGCCCCTCCTTCACAAATGTTTCGAAAGAGTTAATTTGCCTCCGAGGAGGCTCTATTCCAACTCTCATCTGATAGCTCCACTTGACAAATAGCCCATTATTCCCTTCCCTATTCTCCTACAACGGCATGGAACAGGAACTCCTATGACAGGCTGTGCTGAGAGGCCAGGCCAGGTCAGCAGGCTGGAA
>NW_005842015.1:1712082-1720849 GCF_000455745.1 Alligator sinensis
TAGAACAAAGGAACATTTGTGTCAGTGGTCACCAACGCAAGCGCCTTGGCAAATCATCATCATCTCAGGCTGAGACTTGCCAGAGCTTCTTCTGGAAGACAGTGTGTGAGATTCCAGTCATCAGAATGGCTGGCATTGTGTAGCAACTGAGTGCAGGCCCACAGCCCTTTACCATGTTCTGACCCTCGCTTCCAGTATCTTCATCCCTATTAAAACCCACAACTGTTCCATTCTGCAAGTCAGCAAGAGAAGCAACGGGAAATGCTGAAATATTCCCCGCAGGAGACACTGTTCCATCAGGCGGTGGAAAAAAAAATGCAATGCTCTGCTTCAGGCAAGACAACCCCACTTTTCCTGGTGAGGAAGAATAGTACAACAAAACATGCATACACCCTCCCGCCACTTCCCACCACTACCCGAAACTCATTCTACTAACAGTAAATAAGAGACCAAAAAAATTCAGTGACCAGAATCCCAAATTCAAAGAATTACTGTTCCCAGAGATTTAAATTTAAAATCGAGTGGCTAAAATGGAAGCTCCTCCTCCCCCTCTCCTTAGAAGCCAGGTAAACCGTGGGATCACACAGCACAGCCTCCATTATGGCCTAGCTAACAGGAGGCAAATTGACATTAGTCCCAGAAGAAAGTCCACACCATTACACTATGCAAGTTAATTACTCCCCTTTGGAAACTAACCCACTCTCTTTTCTTCCCACTAAATTAACAGCATTGAAACAGAGTTTATGACACTGAAGCATCCTGAGCCATTTAGGTGTTTATAAACTGGTTTTACACACTTTTCATTGAGCAGGTGGGTGACCTGGAAAAGATGGTATGAAAAAATGGATACACTTAAAATGAAAACAATCTATGAACATGAAGCTGGGTTTGTGATTGTTCACAGATACTGTGAAAGAGTCCTGGGCCAGATCATGCACTGAGTACCAGCGAGGCCGTACCATGGTTGGATCTAGGAATTTGAAAAGGGGAGTGCAGGAGATGCTGCAAGTGCTACATGAGGATTGCGCCCTTTCCCCATCTTGTGGGCAGGCCATGCCATGGCAGCAGCAGCCGGGGACTTTTTGGAGTCCTATAACCCGGGATCCTTACCCTGTTACTGAACCCAGGCGGAAGAGAGCGAGATGGAGAGGCAGGAGTCAGAGTGGTTCAAAAGAAAGAGGGTGAGGGGGATACCCATGCTAGGGAGCAAGGTCCTGTTGCTCTAACAAAGGAGCAGCAGAGTGGCATTGATGGCCCATAAATTAAGTGATTAATAGCTTATTAACAGGTGATCAAAGGCAAGCTGTGGAGAAGGGGGAAGGATGCCTGGATACTTAAACCCCTACCAGAGGGCTGGAAAAGGATGAGGTGGAAGACTATCCATGTGGGAGGAGGCCCAGCAACCATTGAGGAAGGAGGGAGATGCTGTAGCTCAGGGCTCGAGAAGCCAGAACACTAAAATTCAGAAGCAGAGAATGAGAGCAAGACTGCCTGGCAGGGCACGGCAGACCACTGGTGAAGTTTGAGTACTCAAAGAGAAAATACAGTTGGAAGGGTTATCACTTTTGCTTTCTTTTTTGGTTGTGCTTCATGTTGTAAATGAGGGGAAAGGAATTTCTGTTACTAAACGGATGCTTAATTTTTTTTTGTTTTTTGTAAAATTGATCCGGCCATATGGCAGTAACTATAAAGGGGAGGAGAAGTCACAGGGTGCCTGCAGGTATATTAGGTCCAGTCCCAGGGTGCAAAGATTAGATTTGGTAAGCCTGGCTACCTGGAGTTGAGAGCAGGTCACAAGAAGGTGGGCCGGGGGCTCAGGAACTGGGGACAGAACAGTGGACCCAAGTTAGGAGGCCCAAGCAGAGAAAAAGGGGGCCAAGGCCAGGGAGGCTGAGACCCTGGCAAAGTTTACGGAGGCTGGAAGACCAAAAAGACAGGAAGTCTAGAACCATTTCTCCATAAGACCCGGGGATGCCACACCCAGCAAGACTACCCCACCTCTGCTAGTAGCTCTCCAAACATACAACTTAGAAAGACCAAGACATGGCAGGTGAAATAGGAGGCAAGATGGGCCAGGGTGTTGTGAGCAAGTGACTCTAATAGGCAAGGGACAGGCAGAGTGCCTGTTAGCTGTCACAGTCCCCAAACCAGTTGAGACCCCCCACACTGCTCTCAGAGCCCCCTCCCCTCCAGTGCAAGTACACGACCTGGCCTCTCATTCCCCTCTCACTTTCTCCAGCAAGAGTAGCTCTGCGTGTAAGAAGGGGAGACCCAACCACTGGCCCCACTGGCCCTAGCTGACCCAGGGGCAGGGGAGACCCAGGGCTCTTCCTGCCCCACTCCAGCCAAAGACTTTGGCAGTCAGAGCCGTTCCTAGAGTATGGTGAATCATGGTGAGCACCCCAGGCCCCGTGCTTGGTGGGGGGGAGAAGGGGGAGGGATCCCACAGAACCAGGTGAAGCAGCTGTGGCCCCTTCCATGGGACTGCCTGGAGCTGGCGGCTCAGCCCTACACCGTAGAAGAAGCACAGAGACTTCCCCCAACCTGTGCGTGGGTACCATGTCCCCGTGCAGTGTTAAGAGGGTCCTGCACAGGCTGATTTGCCCTGGGCCCTGCACCCCCCTAGGGTCAGTTCTGCTGGCAGTGACAGGTGCCAGGTTTGGCTGGGGACAGTGGCAGTGATGGACAGGCTCACCAAATCTAGTCTCTCCACCCTGTGGCTGCTTCCAGACTGTGGGGAGCACCTGGGGTCAGCAGGGAGCAGAAGCAGGCCATTCTTACTTTCACTGGCTGAGAAGCTGGCCTCCCCATGGCACCATTTAAAAGACCACTTCACTTTTGTATGGTTTCATTCATTCCATTATAGAAGCGGTTCCCTCCCTGTTTCCAGTGAACAGAATGTGCTTTGCTTTCTGTGGCAAACTGCTCTGCAGTGTTGCTGGGTGCTGTAATGGCTGTCACACTTCACCCTTCTGCATACGGATGGATGAATACCATGCTATGGGCGAGATCTACAGCAAATTGATACAGCATGTGAAAGAGCCTAACAGCAACATCTCTCTTAAGTTACTATAGTTAGATCCACACAACACTGGAAAACCACCACTTGATCTCTAATGGTCACAGCTCCTTTGCTACAAATTTACACAAAGTTTGGACAATAAGGAAAAATATTGCAGCATTTTGTAGAGAGAAATGTGGGCGACTTGGAACGAAATCAATCAACAAGCTTCTACGCCTCCCTTGTGCCATCTGCTACCTGGGGTTAATAAATAGTTCCATAAATGTTCACAGGGACATTGCAAAGACAGAGGGATTATTTTGTAAGGTGCTTTCAGAAGCACAATTTACATTGTTATATGAGAATAAGGCATAACAAATGGTATAAGACAGCTCCACTGTAGTCAATGCTATCTCAAAACTACTTTGGCTGAGGAACAGAGCCAGTCATTTCCATCTCCCTCCCCAGCACACAAATATTTGACCACCACAAAAATATGAATAATATTATAAACAACAAGACAGAACATTGGCCAAGTTTGGGGGAGGGACAGGAAATGCAGACTGGACAGAAATCTCTAGTTGCATTCTTCTTCAGTGACATCACAGCAAAGTTTTTTCCTTCACAGTCAGTGAATGGACAATTTTTTTCTGTCAAAAATGAAGGCCCATGAAAAAGTTTTAAAGCAACTATGCAAATCAAAGTACAACTGAGGCATTCTTATATGGATCTGAGGGCTTTAGGATGGAAGATTGTACCATAAGTACTTGGCAGGTGTCATGCCTTTACTGCTAGTGCAGAAGAACTCTTGGACTTAATAGTATGAAGATATTTTCATGCAAGTGAAGAGCTTTGTTTCCTTGTAAAGTAATGAGGAGTCTTTTACCTCTAGGCTGATTCCAGTGTAGCAGAACTTTCTGATGACCCTTTGAAGTCTGTTTGGTGACCTATGATGGCTTTTCCCTGATTCCCAGGGAACAAAATTTGCATGGCAAAATTCATCACCACAGTCAGTGGTTAATGTCAATCCCACTGGAAGGAACTGTTCTTGAATGAGCATGAAGACTAGTCTGCCACATGTTTATAGCAGAAGTTTGATTCTAAGATATAGATATTCTGTAAACCAGAAGGAGGACTCTAGACTTCAAACTTCTGATACCCTTCTTTGGCTCTGCATCTGCTGTTATAAAGTCAAACTAACATTCCCAATGTCATGGCATCTCCTACTATGAGAAGTCATGGCATTAGGAGTGGTAGTTTCCTGCTAGCGTGTTCCCACACAGAAGCTGGGGAGCAGCCAGAGGTCAAGAATGAACTGTAAGCCAAAGCTGCTCTCTACAGGAGAGAGGTGAAACCACCGTCTTGAGGACTAAAATTCAAAGCTAAGTCATTTTAGAAGAATTGGTGCCAGCACTTCCCCAAGATTACCTTTCATCTTTGTTAGGATTAAGGGTGGAAAATGCAAGGGCCAAAGATTTTTCAGAGGTTATGAGTGATATTCCAAGCCCAAAATGAGCAGCCCCCATCTAATTATCAGACCCCTTGCAAGTGTCCCAAATTGGGCACCCAAATTCTCTTTTAAAAATCATCCCATTACTGGCCAAATGAGTTTGGGAGTCTACCTAAGGGAACATGTTAGAGCAAAGAACAGGAACAGGTTTTAGGACTCCCCTCTTAGATGCCGAAAGAGATGAAAGGGAATCAAAACAGAACTGCCCCCTCTCTGTGACAAGCCACATTGACAAAAGCATTGTTCCTTTAGTCTTCCCAAAGCAGCAGCACCATCTAGCGTGCATCACCATCAACTTGTCTTCTGACATAAAAGTCACAGCTTCATGCTGCAATATCTTTTATTAGACCAACTAAATAGTTAGGAAAAAGTACTTTGCAAGCTTTTGTGCACAAACACACTTTGCCAGGCCTGAAAGCTTGCAAAGGACTTTTTCCCAACTATTTAGTGGTCTAATAAAAGATATCACATCTACCAAAAGAACCTTTCCTGCCTATGTCCTTAGACCAGGGGCGGGCAATTATTTTGGGCAGAGGGCCGCTTACTGAGTTTTGGCAAGCCATTGAGGGCCACATGACAGGCAGTCAGGGGCAGATAAATATTAATTTTATTTTTTAGGGACCCCGCGGGCCGGATAGAATGGCCTGGCAGGCCTCATCTGGCCTGCAGACCGCATTTTGCCCATCCCTGCCTTAGACCAACACGGCCACAACCAACAACCCTACAGCTTCGTATTGCCTCTCCTCTGCTCTGTAGTACATGGGTTAGCAGCTGGTATGAAATTATGGAAGCATTCAAACCAGTGGCTGATATTGCTATATTGACATGTTAATGAAAAGTGCTGCACGTTTTAATACTTGGACAAACAGACAAAATGCAGCATAGTATATAAGAGCCTTCCCATCTTCTACAGTGACAGGAGTCACAGTTCAACAATATTCAACAGTGTCTGGAATGTCAGGAAAATGCTGGGGTGAAAAATACATAAAGCAAAACACCTAATAGTCTATAAATCCCAATGTACTCTGAATTTGGCAACCTGCTAAAACATAGGCACAGGACCCAGAACCACTGTGGCTAAGCTGAGGCTCTGTGGCAATCTTTCACAATTAATGTTTATGAAGAAAGGAAATTACAACATTTAGTGAAAACATCCATATAAAACCCTTTAAAACTACGACATATGTACTGACACCTCATCTCACAGAACTAGACACATACTAGACAAGGGTTTCCTACTTTTCATTTAAGTAACCATATTACTGCTGACCAATGGCCTGTGCTAAATAACATCTTTAAATATCAAGTGGTAAATGATAAGCACAGACTACCATGAATCAAATTAAATCCTGTCATGGTGAAAGCCTGCGGCCTCATGCAGCTATTCAGTTTCTCCTGGGGGAGTCGCTGCCCTCCCAGAAGAAACCACAAGTGTATAAATGTTCAGGCTGTTTCTCCCAGAGTAAAAATGGCTGCTCCAGGAGAAAAATAACCTGGGAATGACCAGGGTTAGATCACTTCCAGGAGAGTTTCTCTTGGGAGGGCAAATGTGCAAACATGCTGTGGCTTCTCTCAGAAGAGAACACAGATCTCTAGCATCTCCTCTCCCACCTCCCCCTGGTCTCCCCAAGGAGACAGTGTGTTGCTTGCTGGACTCTACTGCTCCAGCAGGGAGCAAAACATACCTCCTTCATTATCCCCACACTGTGCGGCAGGCTGACCATGGGCAGTCTAGGTCAGCCAATCAGGGCTGCCCTATGCCCTTCTGTCATCTGTTGCCAGGCAGACTAAGGGAACTTGGAGAGCATGCATTGTGTGCACAGGGCCCCTCCTGGCTGCACAGTGTCAGCACTGCAAGCTCTCCACTCTTCAGGGCCTTAGTATTCAAATGTCTGTATACATGACTCTGGGTAAATTTCTCTACCAGGACAACAAACCTGGGAGAATTCTCCTACTTTATTTGAATGTGTGTACGCAACCTAAATCTATCCCAACCAGTTGGTCCAATAAGACGTATTACCTACAAACATTTTTGCCTCTCACATATTTCCTGGGCTATCATGGCTACACTATTACCCCAACACCGTTGCCCTGGTAATATTCTGAAGAACTGCATCAACTTAATGAAGATGCCTTTTAAATTAAATAGCTTAATATTTAATTAAATGATGCTATGATATATCACTATAAAACAACAAATCTGCATCAGCATAGACAAGGGAACCACATCAAGAATGGCTGTGGGTGAACAGTGACATCTACTGGACACAAAAGATTATTAAATAATTTTGATTTCTAGCTCTGAGAGTTCTTAAATAGCATTAGCTTTTATATTGTGGTAGTGCTGGAGTGATGTCATAGCTGTGACGGTCCAGGAAATGTGCAAGAGGCAAGGATTTTTGTAGGTGATATCTATTATTGGACCAGTCTCATAACAGGGAGAGCGTGAGGAAGGATATTTTGTGTCTAAAAGTTTGTTTAAATCCCTCCCAACTGTGCAACTGGTCCAATAAAAGTTGCCACCCACAAAAATCCTTGCCCCTCACATTAATTTTACTATGTACAGTATTTAAAAAATATTAGCAAGCATCAGAATCATGAACACTTGTGCCATTGTGCCTCCTGAGAGAAGTAAAAATTCTCGCTCCTTTTCAAAGCATTACCAAATTGCAGCAGTCTATTTTTTGGACAAAATCAAGAAATTGGCTCTTACCTGTGGTCACAGGTTTATGGCAAGATTGTGCCAATACAAGAATCCAAGCAAAAGGAGGCCTAGCAATCAACATCCCATAACAAAGCATGCTGGTAAGAGTTACGCAGGGCCCAGTAAACTGCCAGCTTTTTTTTCCCTTGGGAATTGTGGAAGGCTATGCTAAGGGGAAATGCATAATAGATGGGGAAGGGAAATACAGATAAAGGTCCAGTAGTAATTTTCTATTTAAAAGACTGACTTATATGATATCCCTTACCATAGTATGAGAATCCCTTAAAATCACTGGTACATCCATAGTATCAACACTCCTAGAAGAGATGGAAAGGGTATTATCTTAATTTTATAAATAGTGAAACTGAGGCAAAGAGACCTGTTGTCTGACCAAGAGTCATACAGGAAATCTGTGACCATAGGCAACGCATAGAGGCGGCACGGGGGGGAGGGGGGGGGATGGGGGCACATGCCCTCCCTGAGATTGGCCGCCACCAAAGCTGCCACCAGCTTCTGCGGGCAGTCACCACTTGCTCCCTGAGACTCCCCCGCCACCGCCAACACTGCCACCGGCGTCTGCAGAGGGTCATTGTTCGCCACCCCCTCTCTCCCTGCTGACACCGTCACCAGCATCTGTGGACAGTCCCCGTTCGCCGATGATGACACCGCTGTCAGCATCTGTGGGCAGACCCTGCTCACCACCACTACCGCCACCGCCTGTGGGAGGTCCCCACTAGCCACCATGGTGCTCCCCCAGTCTCGGGAGATACCAGTTGTTCATGTCTGTGACAGAGGTAGAAAATCAACGTAAGCTCCTAAGCTTGGGCCCTAATCACTGGACATCTCTTCTTCTCTATCTGTAGACAAACTTGGGAAAAAGCTGTGACACTGAACACTTGGGAGACCTGATCTATACCAGTTTTATTGTCTAATAAAGTACTAACCCCCATGTATTTTGAAAAAGTGTTTTCACTCCTATCTTCCTTCATCTCCCCATGTCTATGGTAGACAGACCATCCTGACTTAGCGCTGTGGCTGGTGACATGAGTCTCCCACAATGTGAAAAGCTTTGCACTCCTTCTTATTTATTGTTTGTACTGCCACAGCTCCTTGTCAGAGTTCAGGACATCCCAATGTTAGGTGCTGTATAGCATAATCCATTTCAGGCATGTATAAAGATACTGTTACTATAGAACGCAGATGGCAATCCTTGCAAAGAAGCTGACTTGCCTGAATATGACAAAAGACCAAAAATCAAAGACATGACACTTGCATGCTGAAGTCTGATCAGAAAAACATGAACTGTTCTAACTACTCAACAAAGCTCGATCTCCAGAGACAATGGGGACTCAGAATGCTGGAGACAGACAAAACTTTTCTCTGGTAGCCATTTGTCTCTAAACCCTTTTCCACCACTTGACATCACTAGCTACCTACCAATACTTTAGTTTCCCTGTCCATTTCTCTGAGATTTTATTAAAATCCAGCATATATCAGTTTAAAGTGTTCTCCTATTTTTTCCTGCCCAAATAGCCTCTTTGGGCTTATCAGC
>NW_005842015.1:1720880-1772276 GCF_000455745.1 Alligator sinensis
CAGCAGGAAGTTTGGCACCATCGTACGATTTGCAAGTTTTAAAGAGCTGAGGTCATTCCCAACTCATCTAAAAATTTGGGGTCAAAATACCAAGGAAAGGTAAAAAGGACAGAATAAATGCCCTTTCGCTCACATTTAGCTAACAATCACAAAAATAAAGGCATTTCTTCCAGGAAGGTCACGACCATGTGTTTGCTTGAACCAGGGTATAAAATCCCTCTCTGACATACTGCACATGTTATGCTGATTTTATTGCATGCTGGGAACTGAACTGAGACCAAACTCAATAAAATCAGGATTTTCATTTGTCTTGCAGCACGTGCAGAGGCTCAAGCAAAGAGGAAAACAGCCCCTTATGTTTCCCCAAAGCTCTAGAAAGCATCCAGGGAATGACTGTACTTGGCAAGTTAATGCTTGGCTCATTCATCCTGGTTTTGGTGGGGTCAGACAGCCTCATTTGTCCATCTCCACCCCCACCCATCTGCCCCATCAACTTTTCCCTCTTGTCCCATTCTACACTGAACATTCCTTAAACCCCAATGCCCTGTGAGCTGCACACTGCTTGATTTCAAGCTGGATCCATGTTTCAAAGTAGCAGCAGTAGTGTAACTGATAGGGCATGACCAAGGCAGCAGCCCCAAGTGCTGCCTTTCTGAGGGCAAGCACAAAAGCACTGCCAGCTCACCGCTCTGCCACAATTAACAAAGCAGGAGCCAGCACTGCCCCAGGTGTTGGCAGCTGCCCCGGGTGCAGACCTGCCCTGATACACCTCTGAGCAGCAGTTAATACCAGTGCCGAGCTGTTCCACAGCACCTTCCATTTCCAGTTGCGAAGGGAATTGGGATACTATCTGGACTAGAGCCTAGACTTGGATCACTTGCAGCTTTTAATGTAGCTTTATAATTATGGCTGCTTTTAAACCACTTTAGACACAGATATGAGCTCAGCTTGAAGAAACAGGGATTTTCTATTACACTAATTTAAGGGTGAAAATACTTGCGTATCATGACCCAAATGACCAGGGGTCCAAATTCTTGTAGGATTCCTGTGTGTCCGCAGCATGGCGCAAGTAGACTTAAAGAAGCTGAGCAATTCCTCAACCCATGACCAAGTGTAAATTCCCAGTTAGGGCCAACTGGAAGCAGTCAGCATTCCAGTGAGACCAAAGACAAATTTGCAATGCAATTAATTCTGTCACTCCCTGGCCAGTGAATTTGAGTCCAAATTTGTGGTAGGTTGAATTCATGTAAAGGGCTGATTCGGTCACAGGATCAGGCACCATCAGCCAAAAATGGCAAAGCATGCTCTGAAGAGCAAGGAAGGAGTTAAAACACTGACATTTTCAAATGCTGGAGAGAACAAAAACCACATCCTTCAGCCAACTGTTTTCACCGCAGGATAGAAGTCAGTGCACAGCTTGATCACTCACCCAAATTTTGTGGCAAGAGTTCCACCCAGTGAGGATCCAATGATCATTCCTACCCCAAAACAAAGGCCAAGCTTCCCTAATGCCTCTGCACGCTGAGGAGGAGGAGTCAGATCTGTAACGACCATCTGGGCACCTACAGAAGGTATGAAAAGAAATAGATGATGAGAAACATTCTACTGAAAAAAACATAACTTCAGATCAGGGAACACGCTCTTTGAGAAGGTCTCTCACTAATGCAAGGGACAGAGCGCTGGCAGGAAGCACTTCTTGCAATACACATCAGCTGAAACACTGGGCCAGATCCTCATGTGAGGGCCACTGGTTGGGAGCCAAACCCAAGAACCTCTTGATCAGAGAGCACAAGTTTTTACTGCTTAAGCTAAAGGACCAAGTGACAAGTCTATTAGCCAAGAGAGGCACAAGAACCTTTTACAAATCAGCTACTCGCAGAATTTACCACCCAATGTTTTAGACCAGTATAATGTAACTCATGTTAGAAAGTAAGTCTTTGTTCATGTCCCCCTCCCCACACTGCTGGTGATGCATGTGCACATTTGCTCCAGCTGGGGGTTTGGTGTGTTGGTTTTTATTAGAAAAAAGTCAAGTAACAGCTGGAGCCAAACAGAGTGAAATGGAGGATAGCGATGGCACTGTAGCTCATGTGCAGTGTGTGTCCAACATGCTTATTTATGCTGAAGAGTAACAAGTTGAGTAGTTTATGGCTACATGTTGCAAAATAAGTTACCCTGGGGAAGCTCCTGATTGAGTGAATGCAGTTGAGAAGCCTGAAATAGCTGCACTTCACTCAAAGCCCCCCCTGCCCCCCAGGTCTATTTTATTGATTATGGTTATTCATTTGAATGAATTAAAAGACACAGTTCTTAACTCCATAATAAAATCAGGGCTTGGAAAGACACATTTAACTACAGCAAGTATAACTAAGTACAGCCTGGGAACTTCTGACTTCCCTTTCAAGCCCATGTGGGGAGAGAAAAAGAATAGACTTGTCCAAATACTCTTTTCCCCTTGACAAGGAGGCTAAGATGAAGCACAGCAGCTCAGGTATCATGAAGGAGTGGGTTGGAGGGGCTACACTCTTTAAAGGATGAGTCATGTAGGCAGGCAGCAGAATAGCTTGTAAGCTTCTACTTTAGAGAGAGCCTAGGTGGGAAAGAAAAAAGAAAAAAGGAAAGGGGAGGGTCATGTCTATGTATCAGTCTGCAGAGGAAGGGGCTTTAGTTGAAGGGGGAGGGAGGGTAAAACTTATTTCCTAGGAGGAAAATGAAAACAAGCAGCTTTAGGAACACAGTGACACACAAAGGTTAGTATTACCTGGAAGCCCATGCATGAATATGGCTGGGATTGTGGGGAGGCAAATCCAGCAAAGGATGACAGCGTTAATGCAGCCCGAGCACCAAACTGGTCAGCAAACCTGGGATAGAAAATTATGCAGCAAATTCAGAAGTGGAACTATTTGGCAGTTATAAAATGAATATGCCCAGCCTGTTATTCCAGCCAACTCTACACATGGACATATACTCCTCTCTCCCTTCCCTTCCCTGAGGAATACTGCTCAGATTTTCAGAAGTGCTCAGCACCCAAAACTGGACTCAGGTTTTCAAAAGGAGTTCACCATGATGGGTGCTGAGGATTTCCAAAACCACGTCTATGACTGTGCATGCTGAGCACTTGAAAAATGTTGCCTTGTGAGAAGCCTGATGCACTGTCTAGCCTAGGATCTACTAGCATCCTATTAGAACATGTTACCCAATGCAATCCTACTATACAAGGACTTTGGCCCAGGTTGCCTGTATAACATCAGAAATCTGCAATATTATGATGTCATAAAATTATGGCATTTTTGGAGCAGTCTCAGGTAGAGGCTGGCTTTTCAGACCTGTGTGACTGTGACTTGCCACTAGAGGGCTGGAGAGCAGAGAGTGGACAGGAGCTAGGACTCTACGCTGGGGGGGGAAGGGAAGGTGGCTTATAGCCAGGAGACCAAGAAACCAGTTTGCAAGCTGGGGTAGGGGAGGAGGTGCTTGCCTACCTCTACAGCCAGCAGGACCCCAGCAAGAGAGAAGTGTGAAAGCAGAGAAACCCTGGAAAACTGAAGTGGGGGAGGGGGTGGGATGGAAATAAAGAGAAAGAAGTGAAAAAAAGATTTTTTTAAAGGACTAAAATCTTGCATGTGTCTCAGTGAATTAGGATTGGGTTAGAGGGGGGAGTGGGGTTAGGGGCATCAAGGGTTGTGCTGGCTGGGAGTCTAGCCTCCATGCCCATGGGTGGATATATGGGAGTCACCCTGGCCAGGGTGGGGAAAGCATGTTTTCCCCAGCTCCAGGGTCCTGCAGCTGTTATGCAGCTCTCCATGCAGTTGAGTCAGTTTCAGCCCAAATCTGCTTCTCTGGGGCTCTGTGCTTGGGCTGAAACTGACAAGGTCACTCCAAGCTGGGAGTTGTGCATCCTGGGATGCTGGAGGAATGAAAGGAAAACATTTGACTTCCCCTGACCATTCAAACAATACCCTGGAATGGCATGGGTAAAATGTTTCTAAGATAAACCTCCTTCTGAGTGGCTTATCTTTTAAATGTTTAGAGAGTACTTATGGTGGTTTCTTCTTTTTCACATGGTGTCAAATATCAACTTCCAGATCTATGAGCCACTGTCTGGTATTATCACTCAATGCGTGGATTCCATCTACTGCATCTGGACATTTGTAAAGATTGCAGCTTTCAATTAACTGCTGTGCTGTTTGTTGGACACCACATTCACACAGGGGGCTGTCCAAGTGTTCATCTTGTGAAGTGTTGTTTTGAGGCATTCATATCCAGATCTCCGCCTGTTCAGCTTAACCCACACTTCTCTGTCAGTGTTGTGCCCCATGAGGTTTGGCGCTGGTATAAAACACTGTTGGAATAGGCCTGACCTTTCCCAGCAGTTGGCCGACCCTGTTGCTGCCCGAAGGTTTGTTTCAGCATCCCCAATCTCTTCCAGGAGCTTGGGGGCTTTGTGTACAAATGGTGTATGACGTTTAAGCCTCCATCTATTCAGGCTTTCAGTTAACGGTTGATGGAGTACGTGATTTTCGTCGTCTCGTCTCTATTGCCAGTTATGATGTTAGGGTCTGTCTTCTTATATCACTGTCTAATGTCCAAGAGTACAGGGAGTACATCTATGTGTGTGTAAATTGTGCAACCTGTTATAAGTCTCAGAGCACTGTTACTACAGTGCAGAGCTTTTTAGTGTGACAACTTCTGAACCCAACAGGAGCACAATATTCTGTTGGGACATATTCTGTTGGACCATCACAAGTACAGTGGTTCTGAGCACTGTAAAGTTGGCACCCCATGTTGTGCTGGCTAAAATAGCTACCTGTGTAGAGACTTTATTGTTGACCTTTTGAATGTGATCTTTCTAAATAAGGGAATGTTTTAAATGCGACTCCTAGGTGGGTTGAAGTATGCTCATGGGGAAGGATGTGGTTGTCTACTCTGATATTCAGCATGCTCTTGGCTTGATGACTGTCCAGGTAGAACACTAGAATTCAGAAGCAGAGAATGAGAGTGAGACTGCCAGGGACAGTCAGGGACAGTACTATCTTATGCTGGGATAATTTACTGAGATTAAACACACCTGTAAACACTGAACATGGGCATAAATTGTGCTTGGTCTGCCCAGCCAGCTGGGGGCCAAACTCCTAAGCCTACTGCCTAGCCACACAGCTGTGCACTTTTAGCACCCATGTGCCCCAGCCAGCCCCTCTGCCACCCAGTGCCACCACCCAGAGCCTGGGGCTGACCCCCCATGCCTTCTACCAGGCTGAGCCTGTTTTGCCTTGGCTCAAATTGCTTCTGTCCCAGGCGCATGTGTAGACACTGTGCCCAGGAGTAATTTACTTTGGCTCAAACTGCTCCAGAATTTATTGCTTTGCATTAATTGCAGGCGTAGTTGCCCCCAATATGTAGGCCGCTGCACTATAGCACTATACGAGAAAAGGTTAAGAGAGCTAGGAGAGCTAGTTAAGAGGTTAAGAGAGCTAGTTGAGAGAAAAGAAGATGAAGTGGAGTGGAGAGGGAGAATATGATAAAAAAATTTCAGATGTTGGGCTGCCATAAAGTAGAGGGAGAAGGACTATTCTCCCCTGCCTTGGGAGCCTGGACACAAAGCGGTGGTTTAAACTGAGATGCTCTAAGCTGCTGATGCTGCTTGATATGTGGGTTTGGGTGAGGCTTGTTTCCTGTGGTGTTGCTGGACTTGCTCCAGAAGTGGTATAGACAAACCTTCAACAAAGAGGTACTAATCTATATCTTGCTGACATCAGCATAAGTCAGGAGCAACTCTGCTGATGTCAGCTGCACTGAGATCATACAAAGCCAGTGTGAATAAGGTCAGAGTCAGGCACGGAAATCCTATGATTCCCATGAGGAGTATCAAATAGCTCTACTTAGATAATACTAAAAAAATGCCATATTACTCTCTTCTTCTGGGTTTCCCCACCCTGCTGACATATATCTAGTTACTCACATTTGTAAATGTTTGCAGGATTAAGGCATTAAATTGCAAGCTCTGTGGGGAAGAGATGCTCCAGCATTTTGTCCTTAGTAAGCCTGCTGCCTGAGTTTAAATAATAATCAAAATTAGAGATAAATGACCTGGCTAACTGTCACAATATTTTTTTAATTATAGACTTATTTTCTATAGCCCAGATGGCTCCTCAAAAACATATTTCCCCAAGATCTTGAACTAGAAATAAAAGTATATTTATTAAAAAAAATCTTATCATACATGCAAATGGAGGGGTTACCTTCCAAAAACAGGACCTCCCAGAAGTTGGAGCACACCAAAAATTGTCTGAAGGTAGCCAAAGTCAACTGAATCCAGACCCAGGCTCTTTGCCAAGTACTAGAAAATGGGAAGACAGCAAAAGTGAAACAAAGTATGTTATGTTTCTGAACAACAAGGTTAATACTAGTTTGCGCAGGACTGTAGTAATAAGTGATCACTTGATTCAGTACACAATAAAGCAAGTGATTGTCCATAGGTGCAGTGTGTAAAGGCCAGGAATAGAGAGGTTAAATGATAGAGATCATAGGCCTCCAGCCCAGCTCATCAACTGATACATGTCAGAGTGACTTCCATTTATAACCACTCCGAATTTGCCTCTTTTTTATATTTGCATTTTGAAACCCCTGGTGGACAAACCACAAGACAAGGGAGCTCTGAACAACTCGGCTATTACTAACTGGGGATGATTTAACTTTTAAATAGCCCACCTGCACCTCAAGTACGTCAGTCTGAGCAGCACCCAAGTGGATCTTGTGGTCAAGTCATCCAGCTACTCTGTTTAATCAAAGCAAGCTGGGTTAAAAGGCAAAACACAACACAAACAAAAACAGCCTCTCTCCTTCCAACCCGGTTACATCCCCAACATTATCTTTCTGGCAGTCAGCGACACAACCTAAAATACCCTGGAAGACCTTATGCCCCAGGGATGGATGATTCAGAGTCAGGCTTTTGCTTTGTAGCATTTTATGTAAACTTCACGTGACATTTGGAACCTCCAAGATCATCACAACAGTGTGTTCTGCTCATATCCATTGTGTACCTGGACACATCACATGCACACACGCCTGAATACTTTAATATATATATAATGTTCAATGTGTGTGTGTGTGCATTTGCATTATGTACACATACACAAACACTTCATAAACAAACCTGAGCATAACATAAACCTTCCTTAATGTAGCACAGACTATATTGTACACCTTCATACACAATAACGTATCTGGTATACGGTACCTGATGCTTCTGAGGTATTTTGTATAGCAGTGCAAAGTGGCTTCCTCCCATAAAACATGCCGGAAGTAAATATAGTGCTGATAAAGGTACCAGATTGACAGTACTAGGGATTCTGTACATAAATATACAATGGACATGAGCAGGACACACTGTTGGGATGTTCTTGGGGGATCCAAAGGTCATGTGAAGTTTACATAAAATGCTCCAAGGAAAAAAAATCAGTGCATCTCTCCCCCTGGCTTTTCAGGGTATTTCAGGTTCTACTGAATTTCAGATTCTGACTGTCAGAAAGATAATGTTGGAGACATGAGCTGGTTGGAAGGAGAGAGGCTGGTTTTGTTTGTAGCCATACACACACTCTGAGTGTTATATATATATATTTTTGTTTGTACACATACACACACTCTGAGTGTTATATATATATACATACATACATACACACACACACACACACAATTTATAAACAAACCTCAGCAAGTGGCTTCCTGGTAGCCCAGACTACTGGCTTTCCTAAAACGTGTACTCCTATACTCTGTTGGTCAAAAATCTTGGGTATTTAAAGGGCACATCTGACCTATTATGTTACAAAGACCACCTAGGAATACTGAGAGAGATTCAAACTTCTGTCTCCCACAGGGTTTTTGGTAGGTTTACTTTGCACATAAGCAGTATTGCCTCTATGCCAATAGGCTCTTTTAACTCCTACTCTCACGGTCCAGGGCAATGATATTGACCTCTCTTTGGTATATCCTAGCCCACCTCTAAGAGACCAGGTAATGCTGCTGGGTTGGCTTATTGCCAGAAGGAGTAGGGCAGACCATCACTGGGGACAAGGAAATGGGAGGGAGCTCCCACAGTAAGACAGGGGAGGTGGAGATGGGGTAGAGGTTGGGGGAAAGGGAGTAGAAGGGCAGGGTTGCTGGAGCATTACAGTTCCCTGCTCCTTCTCCTACAAGGTTTGTAAAGAGAAAATGGAACAAAAGGGGACACATTTTTTATTTGAAATCACTTGTGACTAGACCTTCTCTCTGGCCTCACCACATGCAATCTCCTCTGTGGCCACTGAAAATGCTGCTGCAAGATGGGCATCTTGACTCACTGCTCCTATTAAGTAATAGCATCACTTTGGGCATTTTTACACATGCATGCGTCACAGCGCCGGGTGCTTTGAAAAGCACCCGGCGCTGCGACACATGCAGGTTTAGAAGTGGCAAAATACGCATCAGCATTGAGAAAACAGTGGTGGTACACTTTTGAACTAAAACACCTCAGAGATGCTTTAGTTCAAACGCGCACCACCGCCATTTTCTGCGCACGGACGCGCATTTCATTGACTATACGACTGCATGCAGCACAGGGCAGTTTGCCTCAGTTTGCATTCAGATTAATCAAGTCTGCTCTGAAGCAGTGGATCTCTGGCGTGTTGCTGGAAAAAAAAGTATGTGTATATGAACCCTGCTCACAGTTGCCACTCCTCCCAGCACAGCAAACACAGATCTCCTATCTTTCCCTTCAGTCTCCTTCACAATTCAGCCCCACCATAAAATCTCTGTTCTTATATTGAAATACAGCCTGTTCTCACCCCTATCCAAATGGGTCAGCTGTGAACCCCTGCAGTCTCCTTTTGCTCCATCCCAGAAAGTTTATCACTCACAGAGGAACAAACCCCCTATCAAACTCTTTCCTTTCCCATCTCTCACTACAACTCACCTCTCATGTAAGCAGAACACAAGCACCTAAGAACAGCCAAAGAAGCAGCAAGTTCCAGTTCCTGCTCCTGATGGGCCGATTACAAACTGTCCATACAGCACTAAAACAGCCTGTTACCATTATCCAGTCTTCCCTAGGGCTGCCTGCTCATTGGTTCACCCATCCGGTATTGCAGGTTGCATTTTAAATTTAGAAGAGCCTTGGGGCAGGGACTCTATTTTGAATCTGTATGGCCCATACACATCCAAAATAGAGTCCCTGCCCCAAGGCTCTTCTAAATTTAAAATGCAACCTGCAATAACAGATGGGTGAACCAATGAGCGGGCAGCCCTAGAGAAGACTGGATAATGGTGACAGGCTGTTTTAGTGCTATATGGACAGTTTGTCTAGTCAGTGCTATTGAAATATTAATAATAATAATACCTTTCACAACTGCTGTCCTTCTATCCACCCTGAGTACATGCAGCATCCTGCAGAATGCCTCTCGATTCAATTATAGCTTACTTGCTAAACAAGCTGAGCTCCTCCTCCCCTGGTCCTAGTAAAAGCTGCTTGGACTGAAAGACAGAAGTGGCCAGCTCTGGAAAAGCAGTCAGGAACAGTACTCACTGGAATGATTCCAATCTGCATGAACAGGAAAGTCAGGTCCAGGGCTGTGATCAGGTAGGTGATTCGGATCACCTGCTGCCGTTGGATCATGTTTTCTGGCTTATGCATCTCCAAAGCCTCTTCCCTGAAATTTCTGTTTCTCTCTTCAGAAGTAGGCTCCTTCATTCACGCTGCCCAGGGAATGACGTTTAACACACTGCTCAGGCTGAAATTTGACATGAAAGGGAATGTTCAGCAAAAGTGCAAAAGTCATGTTTGTAGTCTAAGGTTTAACTGTGTGAGAGCTGCTGAGTCATTGTGCTGTGGTTTATTCCCCTTCCCCCATTCACTTGTGTGTTTTGTGTGATCCATTGTTAGAGTATATCAATGATGACCATGTTATTGAATAAAGAATCCCTTTCTTCGTTCCTGTTCTAGAGCTAACCATTAGATCAAGAGACATGTCAGTCCTTGAGATGAAAATAGGTTTGGGAATCCCAAAAGAGCTGTAACTGGACTTTGCACTAAAGTCTATACAGCATATTAGTCTCATCATCTGTACCTCAAAGCTAGGAACAGAAGTTACACACAGGCAAGCTTAAGTGATCAGTAACTAGCTCAATTCTGTAACATAACAAAAGTTCAGTGCACTTAACCACTTTCAAAATGGCCCAAACTGATTTAAGATAAACCTGGTTGGATATAGTATCAGACTTTACTGATTTAGGTCAAACTGATTTATGGAACTTCTGTCCCACAACAGCTCCTGATTCAAGTTAACTCACAGTCCCCCAGCCTCCCGGGCTGCTTTCTGCACTATTGAGCAGTATTATTAGGGTACTGCTCAGTAGCATCGCTAAAAGAGTGTGTGCCGGGGCTACTGCACAGTAACCCTGGTTACTGCACATTGATTTAGTACAGTACTTAATCATACAAGTGCTAAACTTAATGCGCAGTAACTATGGTGCATTAATGAATGTGTAGACGTGCCCATAGAGCTTGTAATTTCACCAACACTGAAGTCAAACTACTGGAATTGCCCCATTTTAAGTTTGTCTTAAATATCACGACATTTCAAAACGGTATGTTTGTGGATTCCTTTTAGTTGCCTTCTTGATTTTGAACCTGCCAAGGGCTCATGTCAAGCTTTTTCTCTAATCCTGAAATTGCTTGTTGAAACTGCATCTTATTTGTTGAAATTGCTTGTTGAAACTGAAAATGTTAACACAGATTTGCAGCCAGCCACCTGATTCAGATGCTGGGGCTCTGAAGTAAAACACCAAATTCTGAGAGATTTGTAACAGACTCCTGAAATTGGTACCTCAGCAAAATACACAACTGGACTTGCAATGCGGGCTCCATAGAGTGGCTTGGATCCTACTCCAACATGTTTGAGATCTGTCGGGAGGGAGAGTCTGAGTTCTGTGGGGCAGGAACTATCTATTTGTTCTGTTATTACTGTAGCAATATAAGTTATGATTTAGAGAGACTCCCTAATAAGAGACTGAAGGAGATAGAAGGATATTTGGAGATAGTCCCTCGGTTAGCAGCACCTAGTTAGTTAGAAAGACTGAAGGCCTGCAGAGGATCATATACTGCTCCACAATAAAACTTGTTAGTTCTTCTTATTCTTTTTATGCCTGCATTTATTGAATCTGGGGATCACTACAATTACCACAGTTGAACTCTGGTGCCTGACTGAGAAACTCCTGGTTGTTTGCAAAATGCTTGAGGTTTCATGTTACACAAGGAGGTATTACCCTCCTCAGAGATTTCATTGCAATAGCATATTTTGCAAATGGACTCCCAGCATGAGAAGCTGAAAGCAATATAAAGTACTAACATGATTATCGACTGGTATTATAACAAGCTCTGTGTTCAAGATGATCCAAAGCCCTACAAGTCAGGGGGGGCCACTAGTTGCTAATGAAGAGGGATGGGTTTACTTACAAACTGCCTTCATTTAGTGGAGGATCATTGCAAAACGTTCAGTTCATCTGAGCACAAAACAATAGATTCTCCTGCAGCTGGTGTTCCTGGAGGAGTACAGCACACCCAACTTCCTGCTTTACCCTGGGCAGGGAGACTGTACAAGTTATCAGCACTAATTATAAGACCAAAACTCACAACAAAACTCTTGTTATACAAGTTTTGAGACAAGTAAGAGGCTCAGGACAGACAAATGAAATACAAATTGTTTCCTGCTTCCAGGAAAAACTGCTGTCCTGCAATGGAAAAGCCTTCAGTGTTTGGATTGATCAGTAAATCTAAAACAAAACAGCTCCCTCAAAACAAACAAAGAATATGATGCTTGCATACACAGCACCTGACTCAGCCAGCGTCTGCCGCAGTTGTACCTCACACTGCCCTGCAACCAGAGTGCAAATGCATTCTCTTTATGTGCAGCTTGGATTTACCTTAAAACCCGTGCTTCTTGAATGTTTCCTGGACCATCATAGCTACAACATCACTCCAAAGCTGACGGCTCATGATGCATACCGGGGAACTGAAAGAGGAGATGTCAGATTTTATGGCTAGTCTTTGAATCAATATATCTGAGAGGCAGGACTCTGAAAAGCTGGTACTCTAAAGCTAAGCTGTATGGCCCAAGTTTTCAAGAAACGGTTAACCTTGCCAGGCCATTGCTCTATGTGGCGTATTCCTTTTTGAAGTTACAAAGCAAAAGGTACTGTACACTGCTGCTGGTCAGTGGGCACATCTACACATGCAATGAATGCCCAGAAAGCTTACTGCACAGTGAAATACTGCACAGTAAGCTTTCCCTGGAAGGGCATCTACACATGCTCCCGCTAGGAGAAATTTGTGTCCCAGGGAAGCAGGGCAAGGGGCTGGAAAAGAGTCCCCTCCCCTGTAGCTCTTTCCCAGCCCCCTGCCCCAACTGGCCAGTGCAGCAGCTAGCCGTGAGCCCCTAACTAGGCAGGGATTCCCTGCTCAGCCAGGGGCAGCCAGGTGCTGTGACTAATTTACTGCTCATTAGCTTCTGAGCACAGTTACTTGGTGATGCTTTACTGTGCAGTAGACTAATCTAGACATGTAGACACACCCAGTGCTGTTGAACCCTTCCTCCAGAAAGCAGCAGGCCTGTGTCATGTGAGATTCAGTCTTTTGAGACATTGCTTATTGGGACCCCCAAGAATGGACTGGGATCTTCCCTGACAAGTCCCATGTTCTGCACATAAGGCAGTTCATTGTGAATCTGCCTGCTTTCCCCAATGCAAAGTCTCCAGTCCTAAGAGGATGATGCAATGGGACCTGTGACTCTCAAAGGACATGAGACTTAATGCAGAACATCCCCACTGGCTTACCAAGGAATGAGGAGCATCTTGCCAAGTTCTTTACAAACTAAAGGACCTTTAACTCACGGAGAGAATTACCCTAGTTACTCGAATTCAAGATGAAGTTTTTTTCCCCATTCAGCATGGGGAGAAAAGCCCTTTGTCTTGGATTTGAGTACAAGCTGGGGGAGGGATAGAGGGGGCAGGTGGCTGCTGCAGCTCTGACTCCAACCCTGAGCCCAGGTTGTGGCCAGAGTCACCCATCTACCTCTTTTCTCTACCTGCCTACTCCCCACAGCTTCTGCCCTCTCACCTGCTTAACTGTCAGGCACAGCTCTCGCTCTGGCTCCTACCCTGTTCCCAGACATGGAGCACATGGAAACTCTGGCCTCTGCCCAACCATTCAAGGAAGGCACTGGCAGCCCCAGTGGTAATGCGTAGTGGGTGCACAGGGGAGAACAAGTGGTAGGGGGCAAGGGGATAGGGGACAACCTAACCCCCCAGCTGCCTGCCTCCTTCTGTACAGTGGTAGGGAAAACAAGTTTAAGGCAACCTTCTGATAATTAGATTCTATGCATCGAAAATTATATACACACACACACACACACACATATATGTATATATTTATATATATAAATAGAATCTAATTACTACAGATTTAATTATCTTAAATTCAAGTTGTCTTGGATTCAGATAAATACAGTACAAAGGAGATAGACATCTCCACAATCATATGCCTTCGTTATAGACAGAGACCTTAGCATCCTGCCAGTTGAACACAACCATTTAATTCTGGGTAAAGTTCAAGAGTGACATACACATAGTTGATGAGATGATACAGCTGCCAGGATTTTTATATTCAGGAATCTATCTAATTTTCACTTCCTTATTCTCTCTTGCACAGGCTATTCAGAATTAAGCTAGAATCAGATTTTACTTAAAACAAGACACCTAGTTGTGGAGTGGAAGGTGGAGTTAACATAGGGATGTGGTATTCAGACACACAGAGCTGGCAGTCAGGAGGATGGAGTTAAGCCTTCGCTGAGGTTTAGCCTTCCTCTTTCTTTACTCACTATAGAAATTGTATTATAGCTGCACATAGAGTGGCAGATAAATATTGTGATTTTAATCCAGTTTGAGAGCCTGGATAAATCAATAAAAAGATTCCCAGTGACTTCCACAAGCTTTGAGTAGGAGCCTAAAGTCTTCTGTTATGTCAGAGAGCTTTTCTTCAGGCCTTGCAGGTATTTATGTTCTGCACCCTGCCTTTACAGGTGCAACAACAGCACTGCTGGTACTGCACTCTTTACGCTCTGAGAGACAGTCCTCCTTGGCACCTGGCTCAGTCCATCTGAGGACAAGATATAACATTTCTGCCTCCCCCCTTTCCCAAAAAGAGCCTTGTTTTTATCAAAGCTGTTGAAAAATGGAAAAAGCCAAATTCAGTGGAAAACATTGAAAAGAAAATTTTGAAGCATTTCAAATGAATCCATTTTTTTATTTCCATGGATTTCCCTCCATAATCTTTTAATAATAATAGAGACTTTTGTATGCTGATGGCAGTTTTTGGAGAAATTAAAACTTCCTGTAACCCTTATGCTTTCAAAAAACAACAACAACAACCACCTTTGAAAAATATGTTTGGGCCTGAAAATCTTTCATGAACATTATTAGAGACCATTTTTCAAGCATAGAAGTCTAGCTTGAGAAATGTCAATGACTTTTTTTTTTAAAGGGGTATCTTTTGGTATATCACTTCCCTATAAGTGAGAAAAGCTCAACAGTAAATAAAAACATACAAGATGAGTGAAGAATTTCCAAATATAAAGGTTTATAATGCATGTCCCAACAGCAATACTAAAAATATGGGGTAAATATCACTAGCCTAGATGCTGAACCTCAGTTATGCTGTGCCACTGGCCTAATCCTCAATTATGCGGAGGTGTGTTATGTAGCTCTTCCAATAGAAAGAGGCCTCAAACCATCCTCTGAAAACTCTACATGCACAGAGGGCCTCTATGAATGACCCAATGTTGTTTTAGGGTCTCCAGTGGTGTGGGCACGATCAAAGTATGTGGCTATTTTGTTCCCTAAGCAACCTTGGGAAGCAAACTAAGCTAAAGCAGTCCTGAGGCTAAATTAGAATCATCCTGAAACCTCTCAAGAAAGCCCCTGCATGGTCTCAAAATACAGGAAACAAAGAGTTGGATTCAAGCTCCCCTGGACTGGTCCCTGTCCTAGATTTAGGAACAGAGTGAGAGATAGTCTCATCTAAAAGGGCTGCCCAGAGGAAGGGTTTCTGAGTTTGGCCCTGCATGCTTACTTGCTTACTTTTTTTGGTCTCAACTGAGAGGTGTAGGAGTGGACCTAGAAACGGAGTGATTATCGTATGACTCTCTGGTAATGCATATGAAACTAGTATGGGGATATCAGGCTAATTCCCAGGAGGTATAATCCCCAACACAAAATGGGTGCTCTGGACTTGTGCTAGAGGTCACTCCCAGTCCCTCAGCTATAAGTGGTAGCTGGTCATTTAGGCCAAGGAAGGCTGGATGTGAAATTGCATAACCCTTGTTGGCAGTATCACAAGAGCAGGCATGATGCCAAGGTGACCAACGTCACTAACAACCTTTTCTTTCCTGTACAATATAGCAGTGAGTCAGAGGTTTGTCTGAGAAAATTTATTTGGCCAAAGCTTGAGAGATCAGAAATCCCTTTGAGTTAAATGCTAGTCTCACTTACGTTGGTGTAAATTTCCACTGCGGGGGGAAAAACACAATTCAAAACGGAAAGCTCATTCACTCTTCTCAAAACCATTGTTGTAGTAACAATGATCAATAGGCATCAGGGAAGCATTGCAGTTTTATCCCAAAGCACCAAGAAGATTCATTAGCTGTATACTAACCAACTCAGGACAAGGTGTAATAACTGATTAGACACATATTTTAAAAAATAGTAATAATAATAAAAAAAACAAGAATATTTTTAGGGGGTTATGGAGAAGCAAAAGACAAGTGATTAGACTCTTGCCTTGTCACTCTGCTGACTGCCATCTCTGATATTCATTGCTAAAATTATTCTGTTTTTTGCTGTACTATTAGGGATCAACTTCGCTGCCTAGCACAGCTTCTGGGATGCGTTTTTACCTCTTGATTTAGAATTTAGAGTGGGAAAACAGGACATCTTCAAAGCAAGTATTTTTACAGCTTAGTGGATCCTGTCCTCCCTTAGGCCAAATTTCAGCTTAAGTCACTAGAAGTTACAATCAGGGGTTGCTTCTACATGAGAAGTTAAACGTGCAGTAGATTAATTTTACTCTGCATTAGTACGTCATGGCAAAAGCTGTGCTAAGGCGCAGTAGAATTAATCTACTATGCATTAGCATCACAAAAAACCCATGCACCAGCACTACTATGCAGTAGCACTGGTTACTGCGTATTCAGTTAAGTACCTGTTATTACAGATACTAAACTGAATGTGCAGTAACCACAGCATGTTAATGAATATGTAGATGCGCCCAGGGTCAGATGTAAAAGGAGGGAGGGCCTGGTAGGGGTGGGGGAGAGAAGGAGGATGGATATCGAATAATGCCAGCACTTGGAAATGTTAGTTTAAAAAGCAGTTGTTTCCTTAGCCTTTTTTTTAAGTAAGTGCAAGGAAAAAACATAGCTTCCTCTTTTCATCTTTATTTTTTTATATTTTGAAAAGGAAACCTGCACACTTGTAGAACTACTTGGAACTCTCTCTAGCCCCACTGAGCACTTTCTTGGTGAAATTTACCTGCCTGCAGAAAGCCAGAACAAGGCATATGCACCACTTTCAGCCTTACCATAAGGGTTAAGAGAGATTAAAATGAAGAGTTGTTGCATGAGAATGAACATCATCCCTCAAGAAAATAACACAAATAACATTCAAAACACTAGAGCCTCAAATCCAGGACCAGCTTACCCTGATTCTTCTTTTCAGCTATTCAAAAAACAATGAGCCAAATTTAGCTTAGCTCTTATATAAGCTGGTGGAGGGTCAAGTGTACCTGCCCACAAAAGCATCTTCACCCCTTGTCCCTCCACCAAAGATGCAAGGAATCTGCCAGAAGAGAAGCATAGAAATGTAGAGGAACAGTATTCCACAATTCAGACTAACTGGAGATAGCAAATAATTGCCAGGTCCAGGCATTGTATTTGACTGGAATATACATATGATGGCTTCTTAAATAACTATTTGCATTGGAAGACCTGGGAAGGGTGCCCTAGCTTATAGTAGTGCATAGTGCTAGACACGGTATTCTTGGGTCTACTATGACCCCTGGATCTGCCCAGAACTGGGAACCTGTCAGAGCTCCCATTTCATGAACCTCATTTGTTATAATAAAGAACAGGGCAGCACATCTTGTATTATAAAAGCCACCAACTTTTCCAAGGGCTCTTCCAGCATGAACCTTTACTCCTATTGACTTTGACAAAAGAAGCGTCTGTGCCTGTGTGTTTGTTTTACAGAAACATACCATAGGGCCTTTTGACTCAGATCCATTGAGGATAGCAATATAATTTTCAGGCATCTGGTCCGGGTGGTGGAATCTCCAGCCTTGAATTAGGTGCACAGGATCCCTGCACAATGCATGGGGAAACATGGGCACTTCAAGATGGAAACCACAAAGCCGAGCACTAGACTGGCCACCCAAGCTGGGCAATAACAAAGGCAGAGGAGAGGGCAGGTTTGAGTCTTATATTCCAGTCCTCTCCAGGTGCCTGATTCAGGGCTACAGAGAGGCACCTCCCTCTCCTCAGTCATGCTTACCCTTGCATCTACTCTTACTGACCCAGTGAATTTTGAATTATTTCCTGCAATGCCATGAGCTTCTGTAGGAGGAGCTGAATGTACCTGAACCCCAAAGCAGACTATAATCTGAGGGCATGGGTGCTCTTTGAGAGATGAAAAACTGTAGGTTTTAATCCCCCCCAGATTCAGTTTCTTCAACCTGGGTGAGCAGTGTTGTAAAGAGGAGGCAACAGTGGCTGTTGTTATGTTTTGTGGAGAGCCCAAACTTGATGTTTCTGTTAATATATATGTTTCACAGAGTAATGTGGCAGGGGAAACACCATGTATCTGGGTCCATGAAGGCAGTTTTCCTTAAGCGTTCCCTGGGATAACTGTTCTTCTGGTGTGGTTTAGTACTTGCTGAGGTGTTGGGGCTTAAAGCCCACTTTATGGAAATGGGAGGCTCCTCCTTAGCTTGCTTCTGCGGCCATACGGCTGAGGGCAGGCAAAACTTGGGGGCATCCGAACCCCAAGCTTCCGGGCTTGGGCCTGCATGTAGGATGCCCGCCAAGAGACTTTGGAAATATCTGAAGCCCCTGGTGGGGGTGGAGGATGTTTGCCAGTTGTAGGACCACTGATGGTTCTGGACTGACTCACAGATTTGGACTTGATTTGGCTTGGAACATGAAATGTTTCTTAAAAAAAGAAAAAAGCAAAAAAAGCAGAGCCTTTTGGCTTAGAATACTTACCTGGCAGGGGAAACACCATGTACCTGGGTGCAAGAAGGCAGTTTTCCTTAAGCCTCCTGGGGATAACTGTTCTTCTGACGTGGTTTAGTACCTGCTAAGGTGTTGGGGCTTAATGCCCACTTTATGGAAATGGGAGGCTCCTCCCTAGCTTGTTCCTGCAGCCATATGGCTGAGGGCAGGCGAAACTTGGTGGCATATTAACCCCAAGTCTCCAGGGTTGGGCCTGTATGTAGGATACCTGCCAAAAGATTTTGGAAATATCTGAAGCCCCTAGTGGGGGTGGAAGATGTTTGCCGGTTGTAGGGGCACTGATGGTTCTGGACTGACTCTCAGATTTGGACTTGATTTGGCTTGAAAAATTGCTTTAAACAAACAAACAAAAAACCCCTTAAAGAATTGAAAAGCATGTTGCTGTAAAATATTATTCATTCAAATGCACCTCTAGGAGACCCTAGCTCCATTGCAGACAGCCTGAATAAATCACCCCTGTGTGAGGGAGCTATGCAGGGGCTCAGAATAATGCAACTCAGACAAAAGGTCATCTCTACAACCTCACTGTGGTGATTACTTCACCCCTTGGGTTGAACTGGGGTGGAAAACTCTGCCTGCCCTTAAAGCAGGGTTCTGTTGGCCTGGGGTGCGTGCATACTGAGACCACCCACAAGACTGACACCCCTTTACCTCCAGACAACATAGGCAGATAAATGAAACTCTTCTGAGTAGAGACACACAGAACTTCAAGCGGTCTCCTGGGCCACTGAATCCAATCCTCTGTGTACACAGGTACTCATTAACCAAAACTGCTACTTCAAGGCATTTATGGACAATCAGGCACCCACAAGTTGAGGCAGCAACAGAGCCAAGGTTTTGACAACCTGAGTTTTGGGCATACACACCTGAATCCCACTTCTGTACCATTTTAGAGGCCCAGTTCCTTTTTTGGATCTTATACGTCAAGATCTCCAGCACTGTCTCCGTGGCTTCCATAGACTCAGAGGCAGAGATGACTAAATAATAGTTAAATATCCTGGGAAATCCAGGTCGAATCCCCTGCTCTATCACAAATTTCCTATATGAACCTGGGAAAGTTGCTTAGGCCCAAGTTTTCAAAGATACTTCAGTTCCAGCCTCAGAGTTGAAATCAAGGATTCAAGCATCTAAATACCTCTAGGGATCTGGGCCTTAGTGTCTCTTCCCCAGTAGTTGCTCCCAACAAAGCATGCCAGAGACTGAGGTGTCAAGGGCAGCAGCAGCAGTACATTTATAGTATGTTTCCAGGTTTACAGCATGTAAGTAGGAGTGGGTGGGTAGGTTCTGCTTGAAGTATCTTTGCAGAGACATGAGGTTGCTACTGTGTAGACATACCCTATGTGCTCAGATCCCCATTTGTGAAATGGTGATAGTAGTTGTTCCCTAACTTATGAGAGAGATGAATTACATTAAAGATGATGAAGCATATGAGAGCAATATGAGTACCTAATATGCATATATGTGTTATAGAACTAGCATATTAATTTATTGTTTAATCACTGACATCTGTAGGATACATGGAGGACAGTAAAAAGATTCAGCAAAAAACCTGAGAAACAAAGAAACAAAGAAAAAACAAGTTATATACCTGCCTTCCAGATTCTACCTCCGTATATACCTTGGGAAGGCACCTAGCAAGGTAGAAGAGGGAAGGAATATTTCCAAATAAATTAAAATCACAGGTATCTTGATAATACTATATTGTCTCAATCTGGCCAACTCTTGAACAAAGTTATTTGTCCTAGGAATACTTCACAGCCAAGGGCTCTAGTCTGATCTGACATCCATTCATTCTAAGAATAGCAGTAGAAAGGAAATGGTCTTCTGCATTTCTCTCTGGGGAAATACAGTACAAAATGCTTCCTCACTTTCCTAGTAAGAATCCAAGAATGCTACATAAGATCTCAGTACTGAACACTTTAAAAATCCCCACCCCATCATTGACTGGAACAGTCTCGCTTGTAATCTGATGAAAGATTTATATAGTTAAGAAAATAAGTCTATATACAGTATGATATTGCCAGAATTATGTCCCAAGTTTGATGACTGATTTTTTCCTTTGTTTAATTGTGCTCACAAAAAAAAGCTCACTAATGAATGGGAAAAGAAACCACATGGCTAGGGGAAAAAAACAAAACAAACAAAACCCAATCCCCTCACTCCATGTTTAGTTTACAAAATAGCACAGTTTTTAGGGATGTTCATAAACACTACAGTCATCTAAATCAGCAATGAAATCAGATTCCCAGTGGCTGCAGATTTCATTTGGCTCTTTCTATGCCTATATTAAATTGCAAAAGGCAATTATTTATAATTTGGGTTTTTTTTTAATATTGGTGCAATTATTTTGCTTTGCAATTTTTCTTTAAAATGGAAGGGGCCATTGTTTGTCCTTTTGGTAAATCCTTTGTTTTTTGTGCATTAAACTGCAAATCACATTGTGAGTCATTATTAGCTTTATAATTCTGCATGCCCAAGAGCTCTATCAGAGATTGGGGCACAGGGTGCTGTACAAGCACACAAAGAACTTACAGCCTAGACCAGGGAAAGGAAGCATATTATTTTCATTTTACAGAATGGGAACTGATGCCCCGTCTACATGTGCAGGTAAAGGTGCGATTGGATCCAACGCATGAGCTGGACAATTACAACTCCTGCCTTGCAATATGTGTACAAGAGCCATGATTACGGGATCATGCAATAGATCCAATCACACTTTATTTCTGGTATAGGGGGAGCTTCATTCTGGGTTCCCCATGCATCGGCAAGAAGCCCCCTTTGCTGAGGGGGTACTAGCTGCAGGTGAGGCAGGCGTGGACCCAGGAGTTTCATGCACCCCTGAGCCTTGGAGATCACAGCAGCCTAATCTTCAGGGCTCAGAGGTTGCATCCCTGTGGCTGGGAGCCTTGTCCACTGACAGACTCCCAGCCACAGGGAAGACCTTGCTACACCTGCTAATTAAAGCTCAGTGCAACCAGCTGTAAAGTTGGTACACATTTTCAAGGTCTAACTTTATAGCTGATTGGAGCTTTTGATTATGTAATAGCTACTTTGCATGTGTAGCTGGTCTTAAGGTAATTGTGCAATTAACCAGTTCATTGTGGGATACCTGTAATGTGCAGAGGGAGCCTAATGGACATAAGGAATGAACAAGCTGCCAAAGATCACTCAAACTGCAGCAGAGCCGGAAGACGGCCCCAGATCATCTCCCTGATCCCAGGCTGCCACTTTTAACTACAAGACAGGCCTTTCTATCTGTCAGCATTCTGGATAAATACAACAAAATCTAAAACTGTTGTATATTTAAACTGACATCTGAATATGCTTAAGCATAAAAATAGCATGTCACATCACAGAGTTTTTATGTGTTATTTGGAAAAATAGAATGGTTTAAATTTAATAGAGTTAGGCCAGGAATGAATAGGCTAATAGCCCATTGGGCTAAATATTGTTCTGCTTTACATGCATGCAACTTTATTGGCTTCAACTAGGCTTCATAAGGACTAGATTTTGCCACCCATATTCACACTGAGTACTCCCTCTTTCTGCATGCAGTTCAACTGAATTTGGCTGAATTCATTTCATCGTAAGGAACAACTCCTATAAGAAAACAGGGGCCTATGTCTTTTAGTGCTACGCTGTCATGTATCAGAGCAGAATCCAGCCTAACCTATCTTTGTAACAAAATACTTTGGAACACATTTTCAGTGGCAACAGTTGGTACACTCTCTCAATCAAACCAAGACGGAAACAAACAAAGATTACACGGTCAAACAAGGCATATAATCAGAGACTGCTCAATTAGCTTTGAAAGGGGTTTGAAGTTAAGAAGCACGTATTTTTTACCAGAAGTAGCGAGCAGCCTTAATTAGATGCCAGCAAAATAATTAGCTCTGCATTTCTGTTTTGAACACTGTGCTGACCTTTATTGTGGCCAATCCTGTTCTTATTTATTGTAGTGCAAGAGAGGGGTTACTTCACTGACTTATTCCAGGTTTAATGGGGCAGAATCTGGCCACCCTGTAGTTAGCTATTATCTCCCTTTCATGTATCATCCTGTTCCTATGAATACATATATGCCATCAACAAAAGTCTGTTTGCACAAGACACAATGGCTGAGCATCACTGTGGTTCAGAAGCATGAGACTCATGTCAAAGGCTGCCTCTCCCTGACTAGATCAATGCTCCAATCTCAGCTAAATACCAGCTAAAGCTATAGGATCTGAAATATATCGCTTATATATTAGAAATCCAGTTTTATATTTTTGTAACTGAGAATGTTATGTACAAATAAAAATAAAATATAAAATCTTTCCTTCAATAAAGGAATATTTCATTAGACTAGAATTATACAGCCTCTTTTGGAAATCACAGCAATGTCTGGAATGCAAAGCTGTTTATTATTTAAACAACAATAAAGCCATTATGATAATTTATAAGAGAATTGTAAATGATTGGGGCTGCATGAAGCTTGTTGTTGTGGTTTGCTACAGGAATGTGGTAGATTTTCTCTGCACAGACTACATTTTGCAAACAATGGCAGTTGCAGCCTGTCTCAGGCCTCCTGCATTTACCAAAATATTGTCCTGTGTCAGAATCAAACAATTGCTTGATTTATAACACTTGAGAATTCAAGAGACCACCAGTATAACAGTACAGCAAGAATCCCTCTGTTGGCTACTGTTCCAAGTTACATAGAGCACAAACAAAATATGAAATGGGACTTGATGTTTTTGTGAATATATGTTTCACAGAGTAACTAAAGAACTGTTGCTGTAAAAGCTTGTTCATTCAAATGCACCTCTAAGCAACCCTAGCTTCATTGCAGAAAGCCTGAATAAATCACCTTTGTACAAGGAAGCTATGCAGGAGCCAAGAGCAATGGAACCTGGATCTCTAACTCACAGACAAGAGGTCATCTCTGAAGCCTCACAGTGGTCATTACTCCACCCCCTGAGTTGAAATGGGGGTGGCAAACTGCCTGCCCTTAAAGCAAGGTGCTTGTGGCTTGACTTATGCCAGTCCCCCTGTAGTTCATCCCTCCCTGACAGACCCACTGCTGTTGAGGCTTTCATAGTTTCATAGTCAGTTGGGTCAGAAGGGACCTGAGCAGATCATCAAGTCCGACCCTCTGCCCAGGCAGGAAAGAGTACTGGGGGCAAACGACCCCAGCAAGGGGTTCGTCTAACCTCCTCTTAAAGACTCCCAGGGTAGGAGCCAGCACCACCTTGCTTGGAAGTTGGTTCCAGATCCTAGCCGCCCTAACTGTGAAGTAGCGCCTCCTGATATCTAGCCTGAATCTACCCTCTGCCAGCTTGTGCCCGTTATTTCTAGTCAGTCCTGGTAGTGCTCGGGGGAACAGGGGCTCCCCCAATGCCTGCTGGTCCCCCCTGACTAGTTTGTAACAGGCCACTAGATCCCCCCTCAGCCTTCTTTTGTGGAGTCTGAACAGGTTCAGGTCCCGTAGCCTCTCCTCGTAGGGTCTGCCCTGCTGCCCCCTGATCATGCGGGTGGCCCTCCTCTGAACCCTTTCAATGCTGTCCACATCCCTCCTGAAGTGCGGCACCCAGAACTGGACACAGAACTCCAGCTGTGGCCTGACCAGTGCTGCATAGAGGGGGAGGATCACCTCCTTGGACCTGCTTGAGATGCACCTGTGGATGCATGCCAAGGTGTGGTGGGCCTTCCTGACCGTGTCCCCACACTGCCGGCCCATGTTCATTTTGGCATCAATAATGACTCCAAGATCCTTTTCTGTCTCTGCACTGACGAGAAGGGAGTTTCCCAGCCTGTAGGTCTGCCACTGGTTCTTCCTCCCCAGGTGCAGTACCCTGCAATTGTCATGGGCTCTGTTGTGATGGATTAATTTTGCTTCTTTAAGCCCATTTCAGCAAACTTTATTCTTGCCTGGCAATACTTAAATGACTCAAGAGTATGGTCAGCTCAACAAAGAAAGACTGCAGGATTGGGCCCTTACCAATTTAAAAACCAAAAAAGAGGGGGGGAGGTGAGAGAAAGAGAGAAAGCCAGCAACAGGTTATATGTCCCTAGCTGTCCAAATAGCAAGACAAGACCCAAACTGAGGAATTATCCAGCGGGAAAAATTAAATGAAGGTAGGATTCATTCCTTTTAGAGAAACATTTTCCTAAGTCTTCTCTTCCGCAGTTGTGATGATATCAATGAGAACAAAAATGATGCCAAGACCAAATATTAGAGAGGCAAGTCAGAAGGTGGGCTGGCAAATCTGGGCCTCTAGTATAGAATATTTCTTCTCTTTAGGGAAAGGTCCCAGTTATTATTTGGACTGTAGTAATGTCTAGAAGACCCGTTCCAGGACTATTGAATCAGGTGCTGCCAAACATGGAACAAAGAAGCAGTCCCTGGTCCAAAAGCTTCTATGCTAATTAGTTGCCTTCATGCTTTTTGACATCATAGGACACTTTTTACTACCAGGTTTAAGGGTAGTGCAGAATAGTGTTTCCATCTTTTATCTATGGCCAGGGTGAGATTTTATGGTCACTGCAAATGTATACCTGAAGAAGTAGTGATGCCCAGTGTTCCTAAATTTTCTTTGATAAAGGCATTATGGAGGTTCTTGAGTTGACTCTGAGCACTTGGGTTTCATTGTTTGTTGATCTCTATCTTCATAGTATCTAGAGGCCCAGTCCTGGATATAACTATAAACTTCACCTAACTGGAGGGCCTGGTGGCAACATGGTGAGGCTACTCATAGCAACAATGTTGCAACCTCCAGAGTAAGGTGAGCATAGGTACCTCAAAATCCAAGCCCCCACTGCCTTGCGGGTTGTCCTTGGTTGGAGAAAGGCTAAGGGACATCACCCTAACAGAAACGTGCCCTCACTGTGGTGTTAGATGGTCAGCAGCAATTCTTATCTGTTGCTCTCTGACAAAATCTACAACTATCAAGGCACTGAACATCTGGATTCAATCTGGCCTTTGGATTCTGTTTCAGTGGTCTAAAGGGAAGATGGTAGGTCTTGGACGGCCTCTGCTCCTCCATACTCTTGCCTAGGTGTACACATCAAAGGTCTTGGTGTGATGGTCGCAGGACTCCATAGAAGCAGATTCATCAGGCCCCTGACTAGACCTCTTATGCATACATCATGATCCAGAGGATCAATGATCAATGGTTTCCTACTAATACTTAGAGGCCTCAACCAGTTCAGGGCAGGACTATACCCAAAGGGTAGGCATGAATCCAGGAGAGTGGGTAACAAACACCAGAAGTGTTTTTTAGCAAGGACTAGCTGAATCCACATTACCTAGCCAGTCAGTAGCAGGAGTCCCAGTGAATCACAGCTCACTGCTTGCCTAATTATTATCAGAGAGCAGTAATTTGTGAGGCAAATGCAGGGATTTGGACTCTGCCAAACTCCCATCTCCTATTTTCCCCATGGGCTGAGGGAGTATGACAGCTAGATACTTAATCCTCACTTGAAATCCTAGTACGCCGATGAAATTAAGGCAAAGGTAATAAGCACCTCTCTTCACATTCCACCATCCACCAGCTTCAGTCTTGAACGTTGCTTCAAACACAAAAAGTTTAATTCAAGTTAGCTTGACCTTGACTTTTCCTGTAGAACCCAGCCTTATCGGTTTAGTGGCTGTCAGTTATGCTCCAGGAAATTCAGTTTCTATGAGATGCTTTCTGCATAGCACTCACAAATCTTTTTTTCCCCCTTCACACTAGAGAATTTTGCTAACCAGTTTTTAAATCAGGTTCTACTAAACCCGTTTGAAAAATTACATCCTGCTGTCACATGGAGTGACTGGAGGTGGCCTGACCCATTTTTTATTCAAACAACTTCCAAACAGTTTCAAATTAAAAATAGAACAAGTCAGCTTGGACATTAACAGGTGTCCACATTGTGGCTATACGTGGTCTTTACCATCAGTTTGGCTACACCATCTTGAACACAGTTTAGAAATGTTTTCAGGGAAGAGAAACCACTTAGGGTAACTACGCTACATTGGGCACATGGAGCCAGATCAGGGTGGCACAAGGCCTGATCTTGGCACACGGGGCTGGACTGGGGCATGCTGACCCCACACAGGATTCAGCCCATGGACTGGCCCCATGCCACTCATCTGGCCCATGAAGCCAAAAGATTGAGCTCCACTGGTTTAAATCAAACGATAAATCCAGACTAGACACATTCCTAACATGCCTTGTGCTTCCACTATTAAAAATAGCTCAACTTTATCTTTAAACTACTTTTTTCATCTTACTATTACTTACAATAATCCTTTAGAAATGTAAAGCAACTCTAGGCTCAGAAGGATGAAATTTACCCCTGCCTATTGGACTAACAGAAATCCCATATGCTCTCCAAGTCTCAAACAAAAAACAGTTTAAGTGGGACACGAGTGATAAAGAACTGTGCTTACCCTCCACATAGCAGGTGAATTTCACTTGATTGAGTTTTCCCATCATCGCAAATGTGTACTTTTTCTTTACCATAGGGTTGCTAGAGAGAAAAGTACTGTAACCAGTGATGAGCCCTCAGCAGTGTTGGAATGAAAGGAATTCATTTTCTTAGACTCCTGCCAGATGTTACACTTAAGATGCAATTAACCTATTTGTCATGTCTTAAATAGCAATTTGGTCACATGTTCATGCAATTAATGGTACCACAAAATGCAAAACTGTTCCACAAAATATGTGTAATAATTTTGTGGCTGGTTTCCATCATGCCTTTAATTGAATATGTGGCAAAGTCCCGTCCCCCACCCCATCCCCCGCCCCATGAAGCCTGATGTCATCTGCATGGCAGGGCTTGGCTGACAGCCCTGCCAAGCCCCAGGACTGCAGCCACAATCACCTGGATCCCCTGTGCAGGCAGGTAGTAGTGGCACGATTGGGATCTAATCCTTGATCCCAAAATTACATGTCCTGACATTCACTTGTGGTAGAGCAGGAGCAATTCTTGGGACTGGGGAACAGATCCCATTGTGTCATTAAATAAATGTGCGCTAGGAGCCTTAGCTATCAGCTGAAACAGATGAACCACTAGAGAGTGCCAAAGACCCTTCTACTTATTGATAAAAGAAAAAAAAAAAGCATTGAAATATTGATGCCATAGAGCGAATACACAAAGGATTATGACATTTAACTACAGCTAAGCAAAAAAGAAAGAGACTTAAAATATGGGATACTGGTTATATCTAAAATGACATAGTAGTTGTTTTTTGAATACTTTTGCTCTGTTACAAGTGCCTGAGTGAAAGCAATCCTCAAGGCCAAATTCAAAGCTGGCATAAGGGCAGCACCTTCATAGACTAGATATAAACATACCAATGTCAGTACATCTTGGCATCCATTTATTTTTTCATACCATGGAGAAGGTGGAAAGTCCAAAAGTCCAAAAAAAAGTAGCAAAATGATAGTTTACCTCCCCAGTTCTGTCATTCCACTCTTCTGGATTAACGTAAATCTCTACGTAGAAGTCATTGAGATCTTAAATAAGAATCTACAATATGAATTTTCCAAATATGAAACAATTTCCACATTTCCCAAATTTCAGTCAAAACTGTGGTCTATTCTTGTAGTGATCACTGGGTTCAATAAATACATAGGCATATGTGAATGAGAAGAACACCACACTTTAATTAATTTGTGGAGCAGTACGCAATGTCTGCAGGCCCTTGGTTGTCTCTCACTAACTGGGCACATCTACACAAGATGCTTAATGCGCAGTAGCCTAATAACACTGTGCAGTAACATGCCAAGCAAAAACTGTGCTAATAGGCTACTGTGCAATGTGTCACTAAAAAACCATGCACCCGCACTACCGCGCTGTAACTATAGTTACTGTGCATTTAGTTAGTACTTCGTTGAGCAAGTACTAAACTAAGTTTGCAGTAACTACGGCACATTAACGAATGTGTAGAGGCACTCACTAATTAGCTATCGTATCACTAAGGGACCATCTGTTTCACTAAGGGACCATCTCCCAATTCCCAACTCCCTCAGCCTCCAGTTAAGGAGCAGCTACAAATTAAAACTTCTATCACTAGATCTTTCCTCTTAACAAAAGTACAAAACTAAATTAACACTAAATTCCATGAATTCTTATTTACAGAGAAGCAGTTACTAGCACATCACTCTGGAGTGAGTCTTTACCACTCACTTTCCTATTCTCCCCTTTCTGCAGCTCTTTTAACAAGTCTCTATGAGTCTTTCAAGAATGTTTACTTTATTGTCAGGGCCTTGTTACAAGTTACACTTTGAGCTGCTCAAATGTTGATCTGTGCTAGTGCTAGCTCTAGTTTGGAGCAGTCTCACCTAAAGGCTAAAAACCTTCTCTGTCTGTTCTTCCTCTGCACAGCTGTGAATTGCCACTACACTACAGGGCTGGTGAGTCAGGACAGGCTTCAGTCCCTGCTCTAAGTTGGGGTGTGTGATGGGTTGTGGTAGAGTTGGGTTGCGGATGTGGGGTGGGAACCTGAAGCTGGGAGGTGGAGAGTTAATGGGATGGGAGTAGGTAATGAAATGGGAGATGGAAAGGAAATAGGGGTGGGGGAATGGAGTCAGCCAATGAAGGATAGAATAAAACAAATTTAAAAAAGTTTAAAAAGAAATAAAGAGGAAGTAAATTAAAGAAGATCTCATGTTTTAATAAATTGGGATTTGGGATTGAGGGGTGTGTGTTGGCGGGGAAGGGGTGCTAGTCATGCTTCCTGAGGTTACTGGGAGGTGGGAGAAGGTGCTTTTGGTGAAGCTACTGCCACTTCCCCAGGAAGAAAGCTCCAGCTCTTGGAGACCCAATCTGGGCCCCTACCTTGTTTCCCCCTGCCCCCACCCAACTCCCACTCCTGGACCTGTCCATGCCCTGTGACCTGGCCAGCTGGCATGTACTCTGTAGGCTGCTTGCACAGGGTTGCACCCTTTGGGGTGGGAAGATAACACTCCCGGGGCAGGAAGGGGGAGTTGGCTTGGTACCAGAACCTCCCTCTGGACCATAGAGTTCAGAGGGGTGGAAAGTTTATCTACACAGAACAGGAGGGTGGGGGAGGGGACAGTGCATCCTGGGATGCTGGAGGACTGCAACTTGGGTGGCTCATCTGTGGGGAGTGGCCACACATGAATGGAATACAAGCTGGGTAACACAGATCAGAGATAAACTTGTCCTGTAGTGGAGTAATTTTAAAGCTGCCTAGAGTGCGATTAAAACTACTTTCAAGTGTTAATGTGTGGACAGTCCAGGGGTTAAAAGCTCTAGGAGACGCTGAAAATTAATGTGTAACAAGGCCCTCAGACCAACAAAGTATCAGATCCAGTTTCTTATTTGTTTTTATAGTAGAAAGCTTTTTCTCCATGTCCACATAGACCCAAGTCCTTACACTGGGATCCAACTGACTTGCACTTTTGGCAGTTCTGCTTCTGCACGTAACACAAAGTTCATTAGTTACAGACCGCTGAGGCTGATTTCCTCTTTCTGCATGATGGTATTTGCATTTGTGTCTGTAGGTACATTTCTTCTCATAAGGACATGGTTGCTTCTTCTGGAACAACCGGTTTCTTCCTAAGAAAACTGTCCAGATTTGGGACATGATGGACAAGAGGATCCTCAGGAGGCGTGAATGCTGCATCTTCGCAAACACAAGCTTAACTAGACTGTTTAAACAAGCTGCCTGACCCAAAATTGGTGTCACCTTCTTAAGTACCATAATGAATGGGAGTTTGCATATTCTGTTTTTATATTGGAAGTTAACAATGTATCTCCCTTTCACTGGTATATTTATTCCTGAATAGCCAGTTATTTTGACATTTGTAGGACTTACTTTTGGTCTCAGTTTTAATTTTCCGTGTTCATGTTCTGGTAAAATATTAACCTGTGCTCCAGTGTCCAATTAAAATGAAACCTTTGTTTCTTGCACTTCCACTAGCAAAATCCAGTTCCTCTCCTTGATTTTGCTTGATTCAACCATATCTATTAAAAAAACTTCTTCTCTACTTTATGCTCAAAGTTATGCATTTGAGGCTTTCCTGTTTGGGATATGCGACACTTGGAAAAATGGGTCTTCTTGTTACAGTGAAAACACAGCTTTCTAAACGCAGGGCAGTGTTTGGGGCCACGTTACCTATCACACTTGGTGCATGTCTGTATTTTGCTCTCTCTCCCGTAGAGGCTCCTTGTCAATGGAAAATTCCACCCTGAGAAGCAGCTTCTTACCAGTGGAAAATTCCACTCTGTGAGATAGCTTCTTCTTGCCACATGTCTTCATGTCTACTACATGGACGCTCCCTTTTAGTGCGTTCGGCTCGGCAGCTTGGGCCTTCACAGTTTCTATGGCCTTGAACATTTGGTTAGTCTTTTCTAGGGACAAGTTTCCCACATACTAGAACTGAGCTTTTCTTGTAAAGTATTGTCTTCAATGCCATAAATAATTTAATCTCTAATCAGAGATTCTGTCAAGTTCCCAAAAGCACAGGTCTTAGTCTTTTTAGTTCAGTAACATATTGATCTATACTTTGTTCTGTTGTTTATTTGCACATAAAGGGGGTTTGTGCATGCCACAAAATTGGCTTTTAAAGTGGCTTAAATGCCCCTTTGCACCGCTTTAATAGCATTGCTGTTTACACTATCGGTGGCATATTGTGTGTTGAATGACTTTGGGCCATAGCAAACTAAAAGATGTCTGAGGTGTTTTAGTTTGCTACCTTACAGCCACGGAGGGAAGCACTGGGCCCCGTGCAGCTCAGGGGCTGTGCAGGCAGCCCAGCAGCAGCTTGTGCAGCCAGGCTACACTGAAGAAAAAAAAAAAACATTGAGCCTGATCTTTTTTTTTTCCTCCGAGGAGCCTGCCTACCTGAGCTGTGCGGGGGGCCCGGTACTTCCCTCCAGGGCTGCAGTGCCACCTGGGACTGCCTGGGCTGGTGCATGCCACCTGGGGGGCACCGCGGCCATGGTGGAGGGAAGCACAAGCCCCCCAGCTCAGGGAGTGCTCAGTCCACCAGCAGCTTGCCCTCCCCCCCGGCCCAACTGCCGGAGAGGAAGGTAAGTATCGCGCCCGACCCTTGTGTACACATCATGGGGGTTTACTTCTGTTTAATATGAAGCAGTGTGTTTTTAAAAGACACACCGCTTCAATTCAGGGAGAATTAAACCGAAGTAAACCCCCATGGCATGTACAAGCAGCCAAAACAATCTGTTTCCTTCAAGAGTCTCATTCTTTTCTGGCATGCATTACTCCTCAAATTTGGACAGTATTACACTTAACTGCATATTCTGGCTTCTTTGAAGGTAAAGGTATTACAAGGTGGAAGTCAGGACTTCCTCTCCTGCAATATACAAGAAGACAGAGGGATTTAACTTTGATATTTTTCTCTTCTGCCCCTGTGGCTGCTAGGTATCACTCAAACCTTTGTCTGAATGCCTTCCAGTTGTCTCCTACATTACCAAACAGTAGAAAGGCAGGTGGAAGTTGCAAACCTTCTATGACTAACAGTCCTTAGACTTTAACTGTGTAGGAAGATCACTTAAAGAGGCCTGTGTCCTTCCACATGGCTCCGTTGCCCCACTTGTTCTCAGTTTCCAGTTTCTTCTTCAGTTGGGAACTCAAATTCTTTTACGTTCTTTTTCATTCACCACTTCTGATACCTTGTAGTGATCACTGGGTTCAGTAAGTACAGTCAGACATGAATGAGAAGAACAACATACTTTCATTGGTGGAGCAGTATGTAACATCTGCATACCCTTGGTCTATCTCTCACTAATTTACTACTCTCACTAAGGGACCATCTTGTAATTTGAAACTCCCTTAGCCTCTTATTAGAGAGCTTCTATAAGTGATAACTTATAATCACTGCCATCTTCACAAATAACCACACCCAAACAAATCTCAGGCCTACATGCTTTGTAAATGTGTTAGCTATTAGAAAGTGTTGCACGCAAACAGTACTGTGCAAAGAACATTAATATCATTCACTTTCCTGATAACCAACAGGCTATCAATATAATTAACTTAACTGAGCTGTCCCAAAGAGAGAGTGGCTAAGTACAAATGATGGCTCCTTTCCACAGAATAACACTGCAAGTATAGCACCATTGCGCCCTACAGCCCTACTCCTTGTGGTTTTAGACTCTTACTTCATGACTTCAAAGACCAAAATTAAAAAGAGGGAGATGGGGGTGGGGGAAGAGAGATTTTACTGATTTTGTCATTCTGTTAACTCAACAAAGCCAGCACAGCCATAGCAGTGCATTGGATTACATGCCTACCTGTGCATCAACAAAATCAATTGCTAAATTCCAATTAGTTTCACATCTGCCAAGTCAGTAATAGCCTTGGTGACACTGAAGGCATAACTGAGACTCTAATTTGGCTTGCTGAACCTTTGTTTGCTGGTGATGAAGTACAAAAATCAAAGAACCTCATTTCAGTTTGCATGGCTGGCAGTTAAATGAATACTTTGTTATATCTGCACACTGAGCAGCACTGGGCTGGAAGTCAATAAGATACATAGAACCCCAGAATGTTATTTCATACTGAGTCACTTTCAGATTGGGATTACTATGAATAAGCAACTATCACTTTACCTGTAAAGTTGTCTCCATTGTTTTATATTTTGGCTTAAAAGTACCAAGAAAAACCAGCTGTCTTACTTATTTAGAGAAAGAACCAGAGCTGTAACATCTGATCCAAATCCATAGATCAAGGTTATTTAGAAGTAGAGTGAAATAGCAAACCCATTAAAGTTGGTGGGAATTAAAGTGTGGACGTTTTGCAGGAGTACTTCCAGATTGTAGGAAGTAACACAGAAGATTAATCCACAGAAGTAACACAAGCACCACTTGCTGATTGTCAGTCAGCCCCAGCACCACACTGGAGTTTTGAACCAGCCCTGGTGACTCTTCCAGTAGCAAAAATACAGCTCACCCCAGTATGCCAGGGGCAGATGTTCCCCAGCTGGGCAGTCCTGGACACATGGGCTGAGTACAGACAGTCAAAAAGGCCAAGGCTGAATCGATTCAGTCTTTGAAGTTTAGTCTAAGCTGCAGATATTAAACTGTAAAATAACTGGACAGACATTTACCATTGATTCAGGAAATGGAGCCACACACCTGCAGTGGCTCAGGCCACAAGCCAGGGGCACTAAAGCATGGCTCACTGGTATGTGGTCAGCATGGTCTTTGTATTTGCTTCCTCTTCCTGTTGCCCCTGAGGTCTCTGGGATTTTCAGTCCAGAATCACAGCAGCAGGACTCTGCAGGGTTGCTCATTGCTTCCTCTTCCTGCTTCCAGGTGCCTCTGAGATTGTAGTCCAGTTGCAGCCAGCAGTAAGTTTGAGCGAAGGAAGTGGTATTTAACTCCCCTCCTTGGCCCCAGACCTCAGCCTGGGTTTGCTGGGGAGGGGTCAGTAAGCCAGCTAGGAAGCAGAGGTGAAGGACCATCCCTGCTCTCTGGAGCAGGCAGCCCAGCCCAGGGCTGAAAAGCATACTGGGATGCTAGGGAACTCTGATTTAACTTAAACCAGGAAGGGATCTGGGGGCAGAAGTTTCATAAACTGGTTAGACCTAAACCAGTTAAGTCTGATACTACTTTCAACCAGGTTTACCTTAAACCAATTTCAGCCATTTTGAAACTGGTTTACGTGCACTGAAAGTATGTTCTGTTACAGGTTTAAACTAGTTTCTGATGACTTAAACCAGTTTATGTGTAACATAATGCCTTCAATGTCTGTCACCCTAGCTATGGTGAGGAGGTTACAAGCTATACGTGTGGGGGCTACACATCCTCACAAACAGATGTGTGAGCTATGGTGCCTGTTGTACTTAGAAACTGCATTTTTTAACTTAGTGCTTAAGAATTGACACAACACTCAGTTGATAAACAGCGGGAAGTCTTGGTTTAATAACTACCAACAAGTTACAAAACTAAACGACAGAAAAAGACTCTTTTCCAATATAAAATAAATGAGCTATATTACCACATGGTCCTTGTATTATCCACAGGAGATTCTTTACTCATGCAGGCCAGAAGCTGGTTCAAGTTGTCAGCTTTCTCAAAGCATGGATCCATCACCTTAATCCAGTTGGGGGCAGGTTATAGTGTCCCTTTTTCCCTCTGGAGAAGATGCTCACCATCTGCTGGCACTCTGATGGCCACTTTTTGCTGGCAACTTTTTAATTCTTATACTTGTTCAGTTGTATAGCTTCAAAGCATTCTTTCTTGATATTTGGTTAATCAAAATCCGAACAAAGCAGGCAAGGACAGAATTAACATATTACAGTTATATCCTGTTTGTATGTTTGTAAAGTTTCCAAGCTTTTGATCAGTTTTGGAAATAAATGGGATGGGTATTGATTGAATGAGATATCTTTAGGAAGTTGATTATAGAATACTATCTTTCGGTAGTTTTAACAATGGAGCCGCATCAAATGGTTTATGGAGATATTTGACAGACACTGAATGCCTGTTTTGAGAGATATATCTTGATTTGCAAGTTTCTTTGGGTGTATAGAACACCTTTTATTAGACAAAGCAGGTTTGTTAGAATGTAAATGGAGGAAATAAGAACAATAGGTGTGAGTTTCAGGCAAATACCCCAGTTTAGCATAATATACATTTAGAGACTGACTGTCTATTTTGAGAAATATACCTTAATTAATAAATGCAAATGCAAGGTCATGAGGATCAAAGGCCAGTGGGGACAATAAATATGAGTTAGTTTTGGGTTAGATGCAGTAAGTAGACTGACTTAGCATAATAAACACTGAGTACAGTTGCAATGTAACACAGGAAATGTAACACAGGAGATGTGAGATCAGTTTGGGATTGTGTTCTTTCACATGGTCCCAACCACAATCTTGCATTTTTATACAAAAGGTATTGTTTTAGCAGTTTAACAATTTAAATGTCAGGTGTAGGTCTGGCCCAGCTTTTACAGCTATCAGTGCCTGGTGCCAGGGTCAGTGGGAGGGGGTGTTGGTGGGCACAGCTGGCTCCAACTCTGTCCAGAGTGGGCTGAGATCTCTCCATGCGACTGCTCAGAACACGTTCTAACTTTTACTATGGCACAGTACTGCATACTACATCTCAGATAAAATGCATTTAAGTGTCCTGTGTGATAAGATCCTAAGGGTATCAGGCTCTAGCCCTCTGTATTTATGTGGAGAAGACTGCTTTTTGCGGGACAATAGGATATTTGTTGTCTTGTGTAGGGCAGGGATGAGAGTGTGCCTTTACTCTCTTGTTTTCATAGACTTTACCCAGGCAAAAACATCTTTAAAATCAAGGGGTGAAACATCTGCAGCAAGCAGTCCAAGAAATAGATGCTAGCAGTAAGTCATACAAAAAGAGGCAGAGTAGCTGGGATCTCTACAACATAGGCCACAAAGCAAGTAGGTGTATAGGTGTCTAACTTTTTTTTTCAGTGCAGACAAAACTTTAGGTTTCGCGTGGCTTTCCTTGTTCATGTGAGGGGCACTGTGTATACATGTCTCACAAGGGCTATACTCATCAGCACTTGTGAAAGAGCCAAGGGACTGCCAGCCTGGGTTCCTTAAGTTTTCTGCCACACGTTTGGGATCAGATTGAGAGAAATTACATTTGCAGGTTTCAGACTGGCCACTGATTTATAGTGCTGCCTTAATCTAGTCTCATCTCTCCTCTCTCCCCGCTCTCTGTTTTTATTAGGGATACAGCAATTCCATTTTTCTTAGACCCAATGGAATAACAAACACTAGTTGGATTTATTTTTACTGCTGTCGTACTGGATGGCAGGTATAATTGTTTCAGCTTACACATCTCACAAACAGCATGAGTTCTGTTGTGACAGATAAGCAAAGACAATATAGCATCATATATATCAGAGATCTATAATAAATTCAAATGTATATTTCATATAGAATTATAGAGAAGTAGGGCTGGAAGGGATCTCCACAGGTCAGCTAATCCAACCCCCTACCTGAGGCAGGATCATCCTTATCCAAGACATCCTATACAAATCCACTGTCTAACCTCTTAGCAATACTACCCAGTCAACCCTGAAACAACACAAGACATAACACCCTAACTGCAACGGGTAAAGCAGGGGGGCCGTGCTGCTGCTGTAAAGGTTGTTAACATATACTCAAGAGATCCTAGGAAGAGGCACACCCCCAGCTACAGAGGAAGGCAAAAACCCCCACAGTCCATACCAATCTGATCATGGGGTAAAATTCTTTCCTTCCCCCAAATATGGTGATCGGTTTGACTCTGAGCACAGGGGCAAGACCCTCTAGCTTGAAATCTTTGGTTTTAAGTCTCAGCAGGAGCACTGACACACCTCAGTCAAAATTCCCAGCCTTGGCTGAAACCAACACCCAATACATCTGAGGAAGGCTTAAAAAACAAAAAAAAACACTTCTGACACATGTAGCACCAGGGATTTGGGGGACAGGGGGTTCTACATGTGTCAGAAGCCTCATGTGGCATGTATAATACATAAAAGTAACTATATAATGAGTGCACAGTGTACTGTGCAGAGGAGGTAGCCTTAAACAAGCTTTCATTATATAACCATATTTTAGGCTCCCCTCCTACTCCTCCCATATACTCTTACATTGTAGATAAGTTTGATCTGAAAATTGCCAGACTTGCTGTGCAGGCCAAAGAGAATGTACCCTGCGGAGTCCAAAGAAAATTCAATCTTTTTTGAATTACAGGTCATTAAAATGGTATCCCAATTTAAAACGCTGACTTTAACATTTGCTTGTCCCTCTTTAGCTCACAAATAGATGGTTGTTCCATGTTTATGAGGTGACTTTTCCAAACCTGAGAGGCCCACAGAAATACAATTTTGCCTTTAATATTTTGTTATGGACAGCGTATCAAAGTTCTCCTCTGATTAAATGCAGGGGGTCTAATCTCTCCCCATGGAGTCCTGCCACCAATATCTGGAGGAGAAATATAAAAAAATGAGAATGTCAGGGATAACTTTCAGGAAGAATGTGGACTAATGGATATGGATGGGAAAAACACACTGGAATCCTGCCAAATTGCTGAGACTAAGTTTGAGTGCAAGCTAGAAATTTTGGGGAGCAAAATATCATTTTGCTATCATTATTATATCATTTTGCTGTTACGGCAGCTGGTTGATGTGGTGCCACTGTCTTACTGGGAAAGTGTAAATATTTATTAAAATGCAACTAATATAACTTGCACTGAAAATCCAACCTCAGTGCTAAGTCACCTAATGCCTTCTAGATATGCTTTTCAAATAAAAGTGGCTGCTTTTAAATGTGTTGAAAGACAAACCTGGTGCCATCTGACAGTGAGAGGTAGGTGAAAATGATTTTCCCCAGGTGGTGTTTGAAAGGGAGGTTGGATTGTAATAAGCCTCAAAGGTGAATTATTGCAATGTTCTCTCTCTTCTCTGTACTCTGCTCTGAGGAGTAAATGAGGAAAATTCTCTTTTCAAGATCTTTGGACATTAGAGGGCACCATCACCTCACATATCGATGACATCATTCACTGGTGCTAAAAAAATCTGAGCCTAGGAGCAACCCCCTCTTTTCTTGTTATCAGAAATAAACTCACGGCAAACAGTTCCAACCCTTGAAGGAGCTTTAGAAAAAAGTTTCAACCTTAGTGTAGAGAGGCAAATGAGAGGCCCACCAATGCCCCAGTCCAGATGCAGCTTCTGTAAACGCTAAGAGCACACAGAGGATAAAACATGTTCTGTTGCCCACCCTTTTATCTTGCAAACCTTCACATCTGTAGAAATTCCAGTTAGCTTGTCATCCTGGAAGGTTCGTTGTACCGATGCTTAGTGTAATCTCTTTGATAATAAATAAAAGAATTTTAAAATGGGAAGACTTTACAATTGTGATAGAATTACCAAAAAACCCTGTAAAGCACTCAGATACTTCCACACTATCAGCAATCCTGGCATATACTATCAGAGCCTGCTTAATCACACATCTCAGAGAACAGTGACACTCCTACTCCTGGCACCAAAACTTTTCCCCACCTGTGTAAAAACCACACGGTGCGGGGAGAAGGTGATAGATTTAGTTTGACAAAGAAAAAAAAATACACAGTTCATGCTTGGCCAAATGGATCTTATTCTATCCTTGCATGAAAATTGCATGCACTCTATATTTTTATTGTTTTTGTGGATAAACAGATGACTTCAGAGCTCAGGCACAGTGGATCCTTAATGGCAACTGATTTAAGGGCTTGACTGCCTCGACCCTCCACATTTATCAAGATCCTTTTTCACAGGCATGCCCCTTGTGTAACAACATCATCTTTACTTTCTTAGCACTTATTTTAATCTCAACATTTCTGTTGGGTTGTTTTTTTCAGGGACGCGGTTGCTTATTTGTTTTTATTCTAGAACAACATTTTTTTTGCCTGGTTGTTGCTGCATTTGAAGGAATTTTCTTCAGAGCCGTAAACCCCGCCTATCAGTAGCATAAAACAGGAAAGTTTTCATAAAAAAGCAGGTTTGAACCACTCTGTGGGCATTTGTACATGTGCTTGCGCCACAGCACAAGCATGCATACACTTTTTAAATCCTTTTAAAAGGATCCGGCGCTGTGGTGCATGCATTTGTATAAATGGCAAAATGCGTGTCAGCACTAAGAAGATGGCGGTGATGCACTTTTGAACTAAAACACTATTGATGTGCTTTAGTTCAAAAGTGCAGTGCCACCATTTTCCATGCGCTGATGCACATAATGCCACTTATACAACTGCACATGACGCAGCGCAATACGCATCAGCTCACATGCAGAGCAGACTCAATTAATAGAGTCTGCTCTGACACATCGGATTGCTGGCACTGCGGCACAAAAAGGTATAAACTCTCTGTAAGCCTTGAGCAAAGGCTTACATGTGGACTCAGTTCACAAGCTATGCTCTGAGCTCATGTTTTTGGTCAAAAATGGGGCAAAAAAATCAGAAATAGCAGCGGCTTTAATTCCATCTACTAGGAACAACATACCCCTTCCAGCCAGGAAGAATTACTGCTAGGAGAGCATGCCTATACAGGACATTTACTGTGAAGCTGCCTAATTAGCTCTGCATTAAACATCTCCACATCTACGCGTGTAACCCCCTTAGGCCGCAGTAAACCAATAAACTCCACCACAGGCTAGTGCTTGTAAATACAAGTACTATCCTGTGGCAGAGATGTTTAGTGTGCAGCAATGCACATGTAGATGCTGACGGGACTGGCTGGGGCACAAGACTGACTATCCCCACACTGGAACACCTTTGTGCCCCAGCTGGCCTGTCCGCAGCATGTTGAGGAGGTCGGAGAAGCCCTGGACTGGCAGGCTGACTCCCCAGGTCCCCTGTCAGCCAGGGCTGCTCCAAACTGGCTCAGCGTGCTGCAGTCCTGGGCATACATTCAAATGTGGGACCTGGAAGCAATAAAATCTGGAGCAATACGTGCCGGATTTATTTCTATGCATTAATAGCACATGTAGATCTGCTCAGAGTTAGCCAATGCCATAATATCTGAAAAAGGTAGACAGTAGGCAGGAAGAGCTATAAAATAATAGTTATGTTCATACATTGAACAGTCACTGGAGAAAAGCTCCCAGAGAAACAGTATAGTCCAATGGGTAGAGGACTGAATTATAAATCAGGAGCCCGTGTTATATTCCTGACTCTGCCACTGATCCACTGTTTGACCTTGCATGAGTCACTTCACCTCTCTGTTTCCATTTACACTCTTTGTCTATTTATATTGTAAGCTTTCCAAGGGGGAGTGGTTTCTTTGCTCTAATACATTATACTTAACACAATAGGGTCTTGATCTCAGTCAAAAGATTTAAACACTTTTGAAACACAAATAATTAATATGAATCTTAATTGCCACAATAGAGGACATGAAGAATCTCCAGCAAAACCGACACAAGACACTGAGATTTTAGTATATCATGCATAAAAAAGATATGTTACTTTGGGACTATTATAATGAATGAAAACAAAATAGTGCTAGACATTTACATGTAAGGCTAGGTCTCTGAACTATAAACAAATCTTTCTAAAATTCCTGCAAAAGAGAACATTTTTATGGTATAAGATAAGCAAAGGGCACAGAGAACGTTAAACAAAAAAATCAAAATATGAAAATCCACATCATGACAAGGAATGATAAAGAGCAGTAAGTATAATGGTAAACTATGACTTTCAGTACAAAAAGAACCTAGCTAAAAAAGGGACAAATCCATTTACATCCAAATTCCAAAAAAGATATCCATAAATCTTGGCCTATCGACGATGAAAGACAGAACAGGAAGTCTAATCCAAAACCAGAAGTAAATGGAGCAGTGGCATGAACTAGCAGGGTGATAGGGGCAATTGCCCTGGACACCAATTGTGGGGAAAGGGAGAAAAAAAAGTGGCTGCTGTTGGCAGCTACCTGTTCATGCTTGGGGCATCAACAGAAAGTCACCATTTCCACTTTACCACAAACACCCAGCTTGTCTCTACACTGCTGAAATGGAGAATTTCATCTCCAGTCAAAGATGACTAATAAGTCACCAGAAAGTGTCATCTTCTGTGGTAAACCTACTGCAGAGTTGAGGCACTGTTTGTAAAGTGTGATTTTTCTCCATGGTTTTTCATTTACCACAACCCTGTCAGTTAGGCTTGCTCAACGTGCATGAAGATAGACTAAATTGCACGGAGGATCCTGGAACTTATACAAGATTCAAAATTAGTGGCTATGAATCAGGTTGCAAACAGCACTAGTGCATTTAGCAATGACTCCAATCTATGGAAAGTCTTACATCCAACAAAAAGAAAAGGTTATTACTAAGGGGAAACCTATGGCCCAAGGTGTGCTGGTGGACTATACAATATACCCAGTTACATTCACAGCTCAATGGTTCTCAACCTTTTTAGACTCAAGGCCTCCCTCGAAAAATCTTGGCTTTCACTTGTTTTTTTGACTATGGAAAAATAAAAGTAATTCTTCTGTTACAAAGAACTCAAGGGGCACATCCAGACAAGCGCAGAAGTTTGTTTCCCCAGGAACAAGTAGCAGTGGCACACCTTATGCCTCTGGTGTGCTGCAGGTTACCTTAGGTGAGGTAGGGGAGGCAGGAGCCAGCAGCTGTTTTGGCCCCAGCAGACTTACCTGGAGTGCTGGGGGCCTCCCAGGGCTGCAGCCATGGCAGGAAGCCTATTCAGTAGCCAGAGCATGGCTCCAGCCAGTCAGACTCCGATTTTGGGTGGCATGCGCTGCCATGCGCACCACCCCAATTTTTTCTGGACTGGGTATTTTTGACCCTGGGATCTCCTGGGGTCAACACCCTCCCCCCCTGCAAAGTAGCAGTGCAAGGAATGCTTGCATGTGCAGTGTTTGGTGCCACAGACAGGTCTGCAGTGCCACATACCGTACATCTGTGCTCGTCTGGATGCACCCAAGAAGGCCACAATAGGTCAGAATTTTTTTGATACTACAGATTCCTATTTGAAATTTCCAAGTTTATCTTGTAACTCATGTGTGTGCCTTTGCACCCTTAAGAGTGCTAATATTGTGCAGCACCCCATTGCACTTTTAAAGTATCTTGTGTCACCCTGATTGAGAATCACTGAACAAGCTGCTTGGTGTGGCTCTAATGATACAAAGTATCTGTAAAATCAGTTCCTTGGTCAGTTAACAACAGAGATCAAAGCTGGTTTCCTAGGTGGACTAGAACCAAACATTGGGCCACACCTAAAAAAAAATACAAAAAACCCCAAAGAATTAGTTGACAGATGAAACATTTTCATTAGGTTTTAATTTCTTCACAGATTTTGTTCTAGTTTTTCAACTGAAAATAGTCCATTCAAATCAAACAAAGTCTAAAGAAAGCCATTTGAGTTTGTCTCTTTTTTTCAAATTCACTCCCCACGCACACTGGTAGCACAAAAACTAACACATTCTGTTTAGAGTCTGTATGATCCCAATTAAAATAATTTAATTTCAATTTTCAAGAAATCAGAAAGTTTTGAGTATGAAAGTTTTTCATTGGTCAAAAATCCATTTGTTACTGAAAAAGCTTTCATGGAGAGTTTTTGACAACCCTGCTTAAATATTTACCTTTTGTTATATTTGGGTCCTTTAAGCAGCATAGAGAATAATAAGCAAGTTATACCGTGTGGTTCAAAATTGTCACTGATATAAACAGCAAATTACTTTTGCTCATATGTAAAATGCCAAACAAATATTTATTGTTCTATGTCTTTAGTTGTTTCAAGTTTAAGTACTTATATTTATTTTGTTTTATGTTTAGAGTTTTCATATACAATGCATTTTGGATAAATATAGTAACTTTACACATAAGAAGTACACTTGAAAAATAGCCTAAAGCATAGGCCTTTTAGGCTTTTAGCAGAGTTTATCAGGTTTGTTCAGTTTACAGTATAGAGACTTGTTTCTGCTAGCTGATAGCCCACCAAATCCAGTCTGGCATCTGACAATCAAACTGGGTTCATTCCAGTGTGAGACTAGTTAGAAGTAATAGAAGTAAAGCAATCGCCCAATTGCTTTGCAAATCTTTAATGGTGCACAAGCCAAAAAGGAGTGGAATATTCCCCACCACTGCCCTGCAGAGCCAAATCAGTTAATAGGAGTAAAAGCTGGTTAAAACTATATTGTCAGCAACCGAAGCAAATACAGTTGTGACTGAAATGATAAGCAGGTCTTCTGAATAAAAATGTGGTTTTCTTATGCATTGTTTTGACCATATCTGTACTTTAATTATTCTGCTCAGTATTCTGTTTACTTTCCTTTCCTGAAACACAGAGAAAAGGCCTTTTTAAAATTCAACCAGAAGTTTATGGGCCTGGTGATAAGAACTCTTGGGTAACATTTTATGACTTATGTTAGGCAAACAGTCAGACTAGATGACCATACTGCTCCCTTCCGACCTTGTAATCTATGAAAACACTAGATTAAATGTATATTCATGGGAACAGCGTTAACCTGTCAGGTCAACCAGGATTGCTCTCCATCTCCAAAAGGAAGATAATGATGGATGTTTTTAGTGCTAGTAGAATTAGCTACCTTGACAGTGAGGGTCACAATGGAGTCACTGTTGCTATCACTGTCCACAAAGCCTTGATTAAGTCTCAGTGCAAGGAGACATGATAAAGGGATGCAATTGCTGAGAGTAGGATAGGAAAGGTGAACATTTCACTGCAAAAATGCTTCCTTTACCAAAGCCTCAGCATCTGGGCTCTAACTATAGAACTATTCCAGCTAGTAGGGGAGATGGAAAGTGAAGAGACCTCAGAGGGTTCAAAGACTGGAGAATCCTTTTTGTCTTAACAGATCCACAGCATCCCACAAGTGACATATGAACAGCTTTTATAATAGTGGATAATGGTGGAAAATACCTTGTGTAGACTAAAACATAGCTTTTGAGAGTCTTCCACATGCTTTTAAATATCAGCCTGCACAGTTTGCGCCTATTCCTTCAGACATCAGGGATATATTAAATGATAGGCAAACACAGAAAACAATTGAGTTTAACCTTCTTCTTGCCCCACCACCACCTTCTTGAATGAATCTGCTCATAGTTCTAGCAAATTTGTGTAGACTCCCTCCAAGACACCACTGTCCAGCAACACTGTTATTCTTACCCTAATGTTCCTTACCAGAATGCCATGGGATGCAATGGTAGAGTGGTTAAGATGTCTTGCTATGCCTCTAGGAGCTTGAGTCCTGAGCCTTGCACTGAAGACTGTCCCAGCTGACCCAGCTATAAATGGGCATCTGGTTGGGAAGTCATAGTTTCATAGTTGCTAGGGTTGGAAGGGACCTGAGCAGGTCATCAAGTCCGACCCCCTGCCATGGCAGGAAAGAGTACTGAGATCAAATGACCCCGGCAAGGTGTCTATCTAGCCTCCCTTTGAAGGCTCCCAGGGTAGGGGCGAGCACCACTTCCCTTGGAAGTTGGTTCTAGATCCTAGCCACCCTGACTGTGAAGTAGCACCTCCTGAATCTATTCTCAGTCAGCTAATGGCCGTTATTCCTCATTACTCCCGGTAGTGCTCGGGGGAACAGGGACTCTCCCATAGCCTGCTGCTCCCCCTTGGCCAGTTTGTAGATGGCCACCAGATCCCCTCTCAGCCTTGTCTTGTGGAAGCTGAACAGGTTCAGGTCCCATAGCCTCCCAACTGCAGCCTGACCAATGTCGCATAGAGGGGGAGGATCACCTCCTTGGACCTGCTTGTGATACATTTATGGATGCATGACAAGGTGCGGTTAGCCTTACTGACCGCATCCCCACACTGTCAGCCCATGTTCATTTTGGAATCAATAATGACACCAAGATCCTTTTCTGCCTCTGCACTGATGAGAAGGGAATTCTCCAGCCTGTAGGTCTGCTGCTGGTTCTTCCTCCCCAGGTGCAGCACCTTGCACTTGTCAGTATTGAAACTCATCCTGTTTCTCATCCACCCACCCCTGTAACCTGTCCAGATCTAGTTGTAGCCTGTCCCTCTCTTCTAGTGTGTCCTCTTCTCCCCACATCTTAGTGTCATCCGCGAATCTGAACAAGGTGCTTTTCACCCCCTCGTCCAAGTCGCCGATGAAGACATTGAACAGTGCGGGCCTGATGACCGAGCCCTGGGGGACCCCACTGCCCACATCTCTCCAGGTCAAAAATGACCCATCCACCATCGCTTTCTGGGTGCGGCCCTCCAGCCAATTTGCAACCCATCTGACTGTGTAGGCATCAACGCCACAGTTGCCTAATTTTTTAATGAGAATGGGGTGAGAGACAGTGTCAAAGGCCTTCCTAAAGTCCAGAAAGGCTACGTCCACCACGACACCTGCATCCGAGGATTTTGTGACCTGATCATAGAAGGCCACCAGGTTGGTCTGACAGGACCTGCCTCAAATGAACCCATGTTTGTTGCCCCTAAATCTAATCTCTTCTGCTGGTCCCTTGCAGATGCGCTCCTGGATAATTTTCTCAAAGAGCTTCCCCAGGACCGAGGTAAGACTAATGGGCCTGTAGTTTCCTGGGTCCTCCTTCCTCCCTTTTTTGAAAATGGGGACCACACTGGCCCTTTTCCAGTCCTCCGGCACCTCGCCAGAGCCCCATGAGCGCTCGTAAAGCCGTGCCAGGGGTCCCGCAATGACCTCTGCTAATTCCCTCAGCACTCTGGGGTGGAGATCGTCAGGACCTGCTGATCTGAACACATCCAGTTCCTCCAGAAGTTCCCTTACTAGGTCCTCACTGACCCTGGGCCTGGCTGCGCCTCCCCTGGGTCCGTCGGGAATCCCAGTGTGGGGGATGCCCCGGTCCCTGCTCAAAAAGATGAGGAGACTGCTTGTGATGCAGCTCTGTAGCTCCTTTGTTTGTCACTAGCTAGAGAAGTTGGACTGCCTTAATCATGGTAGCCTGACAACTGGCTGACTGATGTTACTGAAATCCTCTGGGATGGAGGATTTAAGGGATTTTCTTTCCAGAACTGATTTGTGAACACTATAACCCCTTTCCAGTTAGGAACATAGGACTGGTTAAAGGGCCTCCTCTTCCCTAAGTCCACAGACAAGAAGTTATCCAAAGTCCTAAAAGCATACTATGAAAATGAAACCAAACACACCAGAAGTACCCCGTGAACCACAAAAGTACGGCAGTAACTCTCAAAACACCCTGTCAACCTCAGTTGAACTTTTAAAATGTCCTAGGACTACAAGCAATGTCAGATGGTCCTGGGGACAGTAAATTGCCCATTGCAATCATTGTGATATACTGTGAGTCTGTGAATGCACCAGGGAAGATTGCTTGTAATTTATAACAAAACCTGAAGTAATGTAGTGCCTTATGCAGCCACTTCTGCTTTTCCTGTCCATACAAATAAACTTTGCTATTTTGTGCAACCGCAGGACTAATACTACTATTATGATTTTTCATGAAGCACCACAAGACTTACCAGAGAAGAAACGGAAGCATCTCAACTGCTTGTTTTTGTTATCTCTGTTGAATTGTGAAAATTTGAAAGCCTACTTCAGGCATGCCAAATACATGTCGTTTAGGTTGAAGCATTCCATTTAGTTTTCTAGGAAAACGATCCGTCCTCAGAGAGACATGCTTTTCCTTTTGTCTTACATCACTAGTGTATGGAGCTATTTCAGGAGGGTCCTGCTTTCTTTCCAGGAAGCAACACCTATTGAATCTTTCTTTCTCTCTCTCTCGCTTTCTCCTTGGACCAACGTAGCCTCTTCCTTGGAGAAAACAGATCAAGGGAAAAATCAGGTGAGGGAGTTCTGAGAAATAGATCTCCAATACAGCTAGTGGTGCTGGGCTTAGGTCATTGGCTGACTTCTTCCCAAGACTTGAGGGAGGAGCAGAACTGGATCCTACACCTCCCCTGCACCCTTTGCCAATGGCCCAGTTTTAAAAAGACACCCAATCAATGCTTATCACTAGGCTGGAGCTGGATTGACATGAACTCCATCAACCATTTTGATGTATTCCTGATGCAAGATTGATAAGTAGAGAGGAATATGCTGTCCACAGAAAGTATGATTTGGTGAGTTACTCCTGCTTCTTCCTTTCTTATCAAAAAACTTTCTGTTTGCATCTTGTCTATTGAGGTATACTAGGCCTGTCCAATTGGTGGCCTGTGGGCTCCATGTGGCCCACTAGGGGTTAAATTGTGGCTCCCAGGCTACAGCCTGGCAGTTACCAGGTCCCCTACCAATCCCCTTGCTTTGCCAGAGGTAACCAGGATCTCCAGGCTTCCTCCCCCACTACAGGGGATGGGGCAGTTTAGCATGGCACAGCCTGCAGCGCTGGGGGAGCCTATGGCTTGGGGTGCCTGAGAGGTACAAAACAGAGGGGAAGCCTGTGACCAGGGAGCTTAGGGTGAGGTAGGGGTCCAGGCACACACTGCACCAGGGGGGGCATGCGGTGCACAGCTCCAACAGTGTAGCCTCTGCCTCTTATAAGTTGGACGTCCTTGAGGTATACTGTTAGTGCTAGTGAATCATGGTAGCCTTTTTATGAACTGTACATCAAACAATATCTGGAGACCATCTTCCAAATGGCCAAATGACTTTCTTAAAGTGAATTACAATGATGAAAGCCCATGAAATAGCATTGCTCCTTAACTCTCAATGCTACGCTTTAGGAATTCAAGGGTCTTTGACAAGACCATGGCATATTCAGTTAGCTCTTAAATTAATTTGTATGCCCAGAAGAGTTACCCATACCTATGATCCTTACTAAACTCATCCATACATATTGTGTATACCACCACATTCCCATGCCATTCCAACATTGTCAGAAGACCATCTAATCATCCTTTGACAATATTGCCTACTAACATGTCCAAAGAGTAAAGAAAGTTGCTGCCTGAAGAAATAAAGACCCCGGTATTCATTCTGAAGCTGCTTCAACCCCTCTAGTTTATATTGCTCACTGAAAAAGCTAAGTGGTTGAGTATCCCCTTGGGCCAGAAAAAGCTGCATTCGAGAGTCTAAACTTCCCTTCAGAATCCTTTTACTCTTCAGTCTGAGTGAAAAATGCATGTTTCTTCAAGAGATGATATACCGGTAGCACCGCATTTGCAACCCTTAGTGATATCTAATTTTTCCCCAGTGTGTCAATGAGGGAAAGAAATGGAGCAGTCTCAGTCTCTATAATCTTCTCTGTCCCCTTGCTTATACAATCTTACGTATTGGCCGATTGTTTCCCTACGCACGAGTCCAGAGACTTCAGCAAATCTGACAGACGTCACAATTCTCCCCCTGAAGAATTAGGTAACACTAAAGACAAGAAATGGTCTCTGTGTCTTGACATAGCCTAAGAAGTGTCTGTCTCCACAGTCAAAGGGATGCTGGCAGCCTTATCCAATGGTCTCACCATCTGTTCCTGCTTCAGGTGATTAATGTCTTCACTGCTAAGGCTTTGAAACCGACAGGCCAGAATGGCTGTTCTGAGGCCTGCTATTTCCTAGCACCGGAGATGAAGATGGGCAGAAGATTGGGAAAGAAGTTGTTTTTGGCCTGATAGAAGGATATTGGAAAGGAAAGGCTTTCCTCCAGCAGGAGGGGACCACATGACTCTTGGAACTAGCAATGGGATAAAGAGCCTTTCATCTCAAGCTGTCCAGACCGGTACTGATCTGCCACAAGTGAGCAATGACTAATCTTACAGCAGCCTAAGGTGATTTGATTTCTCATGCTCGTGTCTTCTACTGTCTGGGTAGATGGTTGCAGTTGCACCCCACCCTTTGATTCCTGATCCAACCAAAGTTTAAAACCAACTATCTGACAGTGGCAGCAGCATTTTTGTTCCAGCAACAGTGAGGGAGTAGTTTTACTTCATGGCTCATTGTAATCTACCCGATTCCTTCTAAATTCCTCATTCTACAGTTGTTAATGACCCTCTCTCCTTTTTTAATGGTTCTGCTCTAAGCTATCCTTTCTTCTGCAGTTCTGTTAGCTGCTCCTGGTAATGTAGCAGGATAATATATTATAATTATATAATATAATTATAATATATAATATATTATATTATATTATATATATTATATATATATTATATAGATAATAATATTATATAGCCCTGCAAGCTGTTTTTAACTCTAGCTAAAATGTGAACTTGGGTGTGGAAACATTAACATTAGTGAATATTACTTCAGGTGTGGAAATAACTTTCAATGAAGCACTGGATGCACAATCCAAAGGTCAAGAAGGCTAGACCTAGTTTTATGAATCAGAAAAAAGAGATGTGCATTTAATTTTAATGAGTACAAGACTAATAAAACAACATACTTGGATTATTTTTGCCTAGTTTGTTGTATTTTTATACATAATATATAACAAATGAATGCTCATTCCAATAGTTATATATGGTTTTGCTTCAATCCCAAACTGAACAATATAGCTGGGGTGGACCCAGGGGGGCAGCAGTGGTGCAGGTGCACCCCCTTTTGATTCACGCTCCACCCACACTTTGAAAGCAAGGGCCCAGGAGAGGCTGCAGCATTTCTACTCAGGCAGTGTTGAAGGAGTCACAGTTAACTACCTGATTCCTGCTAATCTGTCTTCGCTTCACACATACTAACAACCCCCTCTCCTTTTTAACGGTTTTGAAGTTCCACTGAGCAAGTTATCCTTTCTTCTGTCCTAGCCACAGCCAGGGTGCTCAAAAAGGCTAGATTTTGTTTTACGAACCTGAATAAGAGATGTACATTTAACTATAAAGGCCACAAGACTAACAAAACCATTTATTTGGACTATTTTTGCCTAGTTTGTTGTATTTTTTACATTAAATATATAAGCTAGCAAATTAGTACACATTCCAATAAAGTTGTATTTATTTGTACTCCGATTGTAAGCTGAATAATATAGCACTGGGCCTCTAGCATATTAGTAGATGTTCTAGTTTCTCTTCAACTGGAGAAAAATGTGTGTTGTGTTATATCTTCCATCCAGGAAGAGCACACACCAACTGCTGCAGCTTCCTGAGCCTGACAAAGGGTTTTTGAACCCGAAAGCTTGCTTAATAACTATTCTCCAACCATTTGGGTTGGTCTAATAAAAGATATCAAATTCACCCAAGGAACCTTGTCTGCCTATATCCTTAGACTAACACGGCTACAACCTAAACCCCTGTTGTGTTATATGTGATGATGCCCCGCATCACTTGCACCCCCACCTTTTAAAATCCCAGATCTGCCCATGAATATAGCTCTGGGCCTCTAGCTTGTTAGCAAAGCTTCGAGTTTCTTTTTAACTGGAGAAAAATGTGTTGTGTTATATGAGAGGAGGTACCATGCCACCTGCACCCCGCTTTTTGAAACCCTAGATCCACTCATGGATGGTTGAAGTAACTCTTGACACTACAGGTATACCACTCTGTATGGGTTAAATGCCAGTCCCCAGAGCTCAGTCAAGTTGTCACTTCACAAGCACAAACAGGCGCACATTCTCCTTCCCTCCTTGTGAGAAGCAGCAAGAAAACATTTAAAAAAAGGCCACTCAAGACAAGGACTCAGGCTTCATAGAAGAAGTTGCATCACACGTGTAGGTAGTGTGTGCTCCCTAAAATGCAAACGGCTGTAAAGTTGAGCTCTTCCATTGTTGTGTGCTTCTGTGAAGAAAAGCATTAAAGGAAACCCATTGTGGTGACAAGGCCCCTAACGCCTGCATTAAAATTGTGATCATGCCACTGCCCCCATATTAGCACCACAACAAGATTTCCCTCCCTCCAACTCCAGCCCAGAACAATAAAAGGCAGCATTTGCAATGACCTGCAAAAAATGTAAAGCCTGCCTCAGCTGATCCCTGCCAACACAAGAGCGAACTGGTCCATCCCCAGTGGACAAACTCATGTTATGCGAGTTGGGGGGAGGCAAAACACCACATTGGTTTTTCATGTTTCTTTTCTGTGGGGAGTGGGGGGGAAACAACAACCAAAAAACTAGTACGGCAGGGACGCCAGGTAAGAAAGCGAGCGAGCAAGCTCTTCTAAGCATCTTTCAGCCCCTTTGGACCGCTGCCTGCATCCAGCCTTACTCTGCCCCCTGTTTTTCCTGAGGCTTCTTTTCTGCATTGGATGACTGCGTTGTCTATTACTACTGTATTGCCTGTTAACCTCCCTCTCTGCCAAAACCCCCCAAGCTGGATCTTAAGAATGGAAATTAAATGCATGGGGGGTCATTTTCTTTAACTCCCCCCCTCCCCCCAAAAGTTGGATCTTTAGCATGGAAATGAAATGCATTGGGGGGGGGGGTGTCATTTTTTTTAACCCCCTGCCCAAAAGTTGGCTCTTAAGAGTGGGAATGAAATCAATTGGGGGGTGGGGGTGGTCATTTCCTTTAACCTCCCCCCGCAAAAAAACAAAACCCCCCAAGCTGGATCTTAAGAGTGGAAATGAAATGCATGGGGGGAAGGTCATTTTCTTAACTCCTCCCCCTCCAAAAGAAGCTGGATCTTAAGTGTGAAAATCATAGAAATGAACTGAATGGGGGGGATTAATTTCCTTTAACCCCCACACAAAACAACTTGGATCAAGAGTGGAAATTAAATGTATCTGATAGCCGGGGGGGG
>NW_005842015.1:1772307-1772578 GCF_000455745.1 Alligator sinensis
GGTGGGTGGGGTGTGTTTTCTGTTTTGGTGGGGAAAAACCCAACCCCTTCCCCTGCCTCTCCGTATTCTCATCATTCTTTTTTGCCCAGCTCTTAAATGGTAAGAAAAGCCAAGAGGAAAAAATGAAATCAAAGCAAGCAGGGAAGGAGGAGAAAGCAAAACTCCGAGGAGCAGCCGCCGCCGGCTGCAAACAAAGGGCGCAGGCAAGTGTTTGCGGCCGGGTGTCACGTTACTCGCGCAGCGTCTCCTCTTTAAACCAGAGCTCCCCGCA
>NW_005842015.1:1773178-1774495 GCF_000455745.1 Alligator sinensis
CCCCGCCCCGCACCCACTCAGGGATTACAATCACCCCCGCGCCCGACGCCGGCAACGCCAACGCCGAGCTCACCAGGGTCTCGTCCTCCGGTGCAGCCCACATCACAGGTGAGGTGCCCCCTGCGTCCCCACCACCTCCCTGCTTTCCTTTTGGGGCTCCCCCTCTTTCCCCTTTCAGGCTCCCCCTGTTCCCCTTTTTCCAAGCCCCCCCCCCCAGGCTTCCCCTATTCCCCTGTCTCCACCACCCTACAACCCACCCCCAAACTCCCCTGTTCCTACAACCCTGCTATCCCCCCCTCCAGGCTCCCCCTATTCCCCTGCTCTAGGACTCCCCTCCTAGCATCCCACTGCCCTTGCCCCCAGGCTGACCAGCACCCTTGGTCCTGGTTTAAAGAGCTCCCTGCATCTCTTCTCCCTCTCCCCCTCCCCCACTGTTAAAAGGCCTTATGCAGGTCCCCCAGGGCTTGCAAAGGAAACGCTTACACAGCACATTGCAAGCAGAGCGCTGGCGATGTCAACAGACCTGCCCCAGCTGCAAACCTCGGTGGCGGGGGAGGAGACGGTTTCTGGCCGTGCCCCTCCACCCATATGTTCATACCTGGGTCGGGGGGGTGGCTCTAAGGCATCCAGATTGTGTTCTCCAATTACTAACCCCCCTCTGGGCTTGATCCCCAGATTTCTTTGTGAAGCGGAAAAGGCCGGCTGACTCCAAAGCAGCCTGCGAGCATCCCAGCGGCTGCCCGGCTTCGGTCTCGGACGTGCCCACTGAACAGACCCCGCGCAAGCGGCGGCGATGAAGCAGGTGAGTGAAGCTATTCCCTTGCCCAGCCAGCATTGCTTCTCCCAGCTTGGGAGGCATCTGCCTCTTTCTGCTTGGCGAGGGCTTTTCCTCCACCCCATAAACACTCAGATCCCAGGGAAATGAGGGCTAGAAGGGCCCCCACCAGGTCACCTAGTCTGGTCCCCTTTGCTTCAGGCAGCATCAGCCCTGCCTAACTAATCCCAAGCAAGTGCATGTCCCCCACCTGCTCTCGAAAACTTCCACGGATGGAAATTTCACAGCTTCTTCAAGCAGCTTGTTCCAGGACGGGGCCTCCCTCCTTGTCAGAAAACCCCTCCCAGTTTCCAAGCTGAATTTCCCCTGCTACAGCTTGAGGCAGTTGGCTCCTTAGATCTGTCCCCTCTGGCCATAGAGAAAAGTCCCATCTCCATTCTTTTGAACAGCCTGGGATGCCCCTACTACATGCTCCCCTTCCTTGGTATGGATGGGGGGAGGGAGGAGATGACTGCACGCAGTGAAAATGTGTGTGCACAAAA
>NW_005842015.1:1774521-1777917 GCF_000455745.1 Alligator sinensis
AGCTGGTTTCACTGACTCATATGCAGGGGGTGGGGAGGTGGGGCAGGGTCTCCGCCTGCTCCTTTGTGGCCACTGCTGTCTGTGTGCACTCACCTCGCTGCCTCTTCTCTCCCTCCAGGACTTTTGCACTATGGCACCGAAGGGAGATTTTCTTCTTTTTTTTTTTTCCTTCTACTTTTGTTTTGCTTCGCCTCTGAAAGGCACCAGGACCCTGCTGCCAGGATGGGTGGGGGAGGAAAAAAAGCAAAAGGGGCAACTCTAGGAGCAATCAAGATCCAGATCTGTGCTGCCAACATGCCCCCCACCCTCCACCCCCTCCAAAAGGAACTGCTTGTACTTCCTGTAGTGAGAGTGGCTCTGATTTTTTTTTGATTTTTTTTTTTTTTTTTTTATACCAGCCACGGACGGAGCAGTGTTAATTGACAACTGTGCAATGTATTAGGTTTTGTTTTTTTGTTTTTTTAAATCTATAAATGCATTATGCCTAATGTGAGTACACTGGCCAGAAGTGTAAAGCTTTAAAAGTCATTTATATGAAATGTTTAATCTCTGCTGATCTCTCAGTGTGCGAAAAGAAAAGGAAAAAGGAAAAAAGGACAAAAAAAGTGTATATTTGTACAAAAATCTTTTTTAAGAGTTATACTAACTTATATTTTCTATTTATGTCAGAAATGTGGATAACTTTTTTTTTGGTTGACATCCAATAGTCTTGTTTTTTTTTTTCTTTTGGTTAAGCCAAAGGGCACTATATTTGCTTGTGTTATTTACAAAAATGTAAATTTATTTTTATAGTGGAGGGGGGAGGGGGCAAGTGGGGGTTGCATTTGCAAAATGTAGCTATGAATTGAGATTCTGTTTTAGTTTTTACTTGAAGACAAATCTGTTTCAATGGTTCTTGAGCCGGTCTGTACCACTGCCATTGCAAATCATGCCACAACGTTCAAAATAAAAAAAAAAACAAAAAACCCAGAAAAAACCCCCACTATTGTCATTGTGTGTATTAAGCAAATGCCACCTAGAACAAAGGGATGGGAAATGCCATAGCTAGGTGCTTTCAAGCACTAGAATCTCTCTGCAGACATTCTGTTCCTCTCCCAAGTAGAAAATAATCATAATATTATATCTTAGGGCTGGAACTGGGATTGCTTCACCTCCAAAGAAACACTGTGCCAGCTCCACCGCTCTATTCCACTCCATTCCCACGTGTGCACACACATGCCCCCTGCCACTCCATTGCCACATGTGTGCACCCACCCACCATTCTATTGCTACACATGCGCACCCCTTCTCACCACTCCACCTCCTCCCCCACACACACAGTCTTCAGAGGTGTAAAAAAAGGTGGATGCCCAGCAGGGTTATAATTAACATGAGTAGTCTGAGAGGTCCCTGGAAAAATGACCAGTACACAGCTACCCATCCCTGGAAGTGGCTTTAGAAACCAGAAGTTTACCTCTCAATTCCTTTCTCCCCTTTTACACATTGCACAACCTCGCTTTTCTGGCTGGAATGATTGTTTTTAGGCATAACTCTCCTTTCACCCGTGCACAAACTGAGTAACTGCCTGCAGTGAGGCCGGGGGCGTTTACCTAAAACAAGAGCGTCATGGGCACAGCTGGAGTGAGCTGGAAACAGGGACTAATTCCTATAATCTTAACTACAGGACAACAAAGGCTGTTTTTTAAACAACAAAAGGTCCCATTATCTCAGCCCTTGCCTTCATAACTCATGCAGCTGTATGCATAACACCCATAGGTCCTGACATAAAGGTCTGACTCATTTTATGCTGGAAGCCTGAATTGTGCAGGCTTTATAACACTTGTCCGGGCTCTTTCTTGGTTGGTGGGACAGGGAAGGTTTTGTTTCCTGAAGCCTCTCGCCATCGATGGGTACAAACCCAGCTCCCAGGGCTCTGTTTTAGGAAGGGTAACAACCTCCGGTTTAAATTTCTCCTGGGTGAGGCTGCAGGATGACACTCCATCAGGAGCTGCCAGTAGCACTGACATGTGCAAAAGATGTGACACACCCTTTTGCAGGCATTGAATGTCCCTATTAAAAAAAAAAAAAAGAAATCTTCTAGTGACCCATTATTTACGGATCACTGGTGTGATAAACCATAGTAGCTTTTCTGCTGTATGGATGCGCTTACTGAGCCCTTAATCCTTGGCACAATAGATGGAGCCATACTGCCCTGGTGCAGAAGAGTTTATAGATTTATAAAATAGATGGCAAGCAAGAAAAAGAAATCAAGCCTCACACGCAGGCTGACAAACTCCAAAAGCTGGGTCGATCACACTACAAAAATACCCTGAGGCGCTCGTCTCTGAGTCAGTGTTTCAGTGGAGCACAGGGATTTCCTTGTCATCCTTGCAAGAAAGTATGTCCTGGCTAGCCTAGCTGAATCCAAGTTATGGTTTACTATAGAGCAGCTGACAAACAATAGTGCTGTGAACAATAAGATCCAGCTATAAGGGGGCGGGGGGGATTGGAGCAGATAAAATAGACGGGGAAGCGAGACAAAATGCGCACAAACAGTGTAGCAGCAACGCTTTCGTGCCTGCTTTGCCACAATCTAACCTTAAAAAAAACAATGCCTCAGCCATGCAGTCCACTCGCAACTGAGGTTACAATGGTGGCTGCTGGTGCAGTAACCCCACCCCAAACCCCGACATGGACGGAGGGGCAGGCATCCCTGCCAGGGACGGCAGGAAAGGGGTCCCACAAGCAGGACCACAAGGACTCAGCGAGGACCGTGCCTACCAGCCTCTTTCCACACGCATCTTACTGGCACTGCTTAGTCCCGCCGATTGCATCTCCCTCTCTCTCTCTGTATACATATACACATATACGTGCACATGCACATGCACGCGCACACACGTGGTGTGGAAGGCTTTTGCCTCTCCCTGCTTGGCGTGTGTGTGCGTGCATGTGTACACACATATTCATATATAGACACACATTTATATGCGTATGTGGAATGTGTGTGTATATACACACATATGTGCATTTACACGTGTGTGATACACACACACACACACACACACACACACACACACACACACACGGTGTGGGAGACTTCCGTCTCTTCCTGCTTGGCATGTGGGTGCACACATATACATGTATATAGACACGTGTGTACGTGTATATATGTATGCGTGTATACACACATATGTAATGTGCGTGTACATATATGGGTATATGTCTGTGTGTGTATAAGTGTGTGCATGCATGTAACACACACACGTATGGGGGGCGGTATACCCCCCCCGGATTCTGTGCTCTTCTGTACCGTGGACATGGCTGGCTGCGGCGCTGTCCGTACCCGAGTCACGCCGGCAGGACGCAGCGCGCTGCCCAAGCCGCCGGCTGTGAATCCCGCGGGGCCGGAAGCGAGCG
>NW_005842015.1:1778077-1790322 GCF_000455745.1 Alligator sinensis
GTTGCGCTGAAGGCGAGCCGGAGAGAGCGGCCGCGAGCCGAGGGTCCCTCTGCCCCCTTCCCCTCAAACACCCCCGGCCTCCTCGCAGGACTTCCCCCAGGCCCCCCCTTCTCTCTGCACTGCCGCGGTTTAAAAGTGCCTTGAAGCTGCCCCTGCCCATCGGAGCAGCCTTGATCCCCACCGCGCGATCCCGCCGCTTCAGCGGAGCCGCAGGATTTCCTGCCCCGCGGCTCAGTGGGCGCCGACTCAAAACGATCTTGTTTTGGAAGAGGAGGGGGCTGGGGGGGCAGAGAAATAGCCTTTCCCTTTCTTAGGGAAGCCGACAATGCCGAGAGAGAGGGAGGGAGGCAGCTGAGTCCTCCAGGATTTACGGGCTTTTCTCTTGCTTTCATGGAAGCAGGTGCCTTTGGGACTCGCATTGTCTGGGCCCCTGACTCATAATGGGACCGTCTGCAGTGAAAGATTCACCCCGGGAACCCCAGAGCCTGCCCAGCTCCCATCAGCCCTTCCCCTCACCTCCCACCCCCATTTGATAAACACTAAAGTCTGGAAGAGTTCCTCGCTTTCAATGACTTGCTCTTCTTTTTGGGAGAAAGGTGCAAGAGAGCGAGCAAGCACGCGCAAAAGTGAGCGAGCAAGAGAGCGGGCCAGCGAGCACGAGAGCAAGCCAGCATGTAAGAGCGAGCAAGTGCAATAGCAAGAGCGAAAACGAGTGAGTGCAAGCATAAGAGTGAGCAAGCAAGCACAAGAGCACAAGCAAGCAAGCGGGCACGAGAGCAATAGTATGGGAGAGTGCAAGAGCAGGTATGAGAGGGGATGTTAGGGCGGCTTTTTTATTTGAGGAGGATCTTTATTTCTGCCACCCCACACCCAGGGTATCATTTGGAAGGTGTGTAGCCCTGCTTCTCCTTCAGCCTTCCCTGCTCCACCCAGCTTGGCACTGCCTTCTTCTTATTCCCATCACAAAGCACACTGCCCCTATTCTTCTGGCCTTTGTAGCCATATGGCAAATCCATGTAGACACAGCCAACATCCATTTATTCAGGCACATAATGTCCCGCAACAGGGAACAATTGGAACTTTGTTTGCGTCTATTATGGATGCGAATGGGCGAGAGAAAGAGAGAGAGGGGAGGGGAAAAAATCATTTAACTATAAGAGATATCCAGCTAATTATGAGCCATATGTGCCTATAGTTTCAAAGCAATCCAATGAAGTTCATTTTAAATCTAGACTACTTTATTAGTAGAGAAGACAGATGTCCCAACAGTATATGCATCAGAGGAAGCCATGTAAAGAAGTTCTTGAAATATTTAACTAGGGCTCATTCACTGTCAGAGGGACTTTAAAGTGCCCTTTACCATGAGGACACAGGTGAAATGGAGGGGAGATTTTGGACTGTGAATGCCAACCCCTTGCACGGAGAAGCAGCCCAGGACAGGGATTTTTTTTGGAAGCAATTCAAATACCGAGAGTCCTACTGATACAGAGACTAGCCATTGTTCAAGCTTTGTTAAAGCTGGAGTGAAGACAGCAAGGCAAGAATAATTCCCAAAGCCAAATCCTTGCTCAGGTCTTCAGGGGGGAAAGCTACATTTTGCGAGAAGGTTAATGCACGTTCACTCCTGAACTGAGCACTTTTCACATCTCCACGATTTGTTCAGTCCAAGTCTTGATAAGGGAGAATCCTGCCGTGCCTTTCAAAAGGGAAATGGCACGGCAGGAAAAATAAAGGGAACTCGTTAGAGGAAAAAAAAAATCTGCATTAATTTCCTTAAGAAATGCAGTTATTGGCAGGCTCTGCACTGCCAAGCAGTGCTAGTTACACAGTAAAGCCAACAGTCTTGGTTAAATTAGTGCTGACTTTCACAGTAATTGTAGTATTTATTAGTAATTAAACTATTGCAGTTAGATGGACTGGCATTATGTTTTGGCCTAAGGGATTTTCCTTTCCCTCAGTCTTAGCGGAGAAACATGGTGGATTCTTTTGCCAGCTTTTTTTCTCCTTTACACCAAACTTTCTTGTATTATTGTTTTTCTAATAGAAAGTCATTTTCCACCTAGAAGTAATCATCTCTAGTCAATGGAAAGGGAACATTCGGAATAAATTATAGAAGGAAACTTTTTTTTTTAAATGATCTCTCTTGAAAACAATTTCTTTTAAAATGTCTGATCCACATCAAATGCATCATGTCACTTGGTGACCTATTTCTTGGTGTGATGGCTATATTAAAAGAAAGAATGAAAAATTCCACTCTGCTAGAGACTTCTTATATATCATCCAAGGCAAGTCACTTATAACCAAAGCTTTCTTAGGTGGCCATTAATTGCATGTTCCATCTCATCTGGGACTGAGTGGAAGAGGAAGCACTGAGGATTCCCAACTGCAACTGAAGCCAATGAAGGCCGTGCTTTGAACATGTTTAGCTACTATACAAAGTCAAGTACTTTGAAAATTTGGGGCTTGAGTACCTCAAACAGAATACTCAGAATTATTTTTTAAACCCTAATCGCTTTGCACTTCAGTAAAATAGAAATAACACCTCTTTTCTTGTAGAAAAATATGAATCTGAAGCATGAGGGAAATACCAGGAGAAAAATTAATAGTTTTGTCTTTTGAGCAGAGTCAGAATAATATATAGTTAAAAAAAAAAAGAAAAGAAAAGAAAAAGGGAGATGAGACCACCCATTGAATAGCTAAAGGAAAAAGAAAAAAGACCGACTGGCTGCCCACTGTCCATTCTGTGCATTGACTATAACCATGTATCATAAAGCATATGCATGAGGGGTCACATTAACATAGCAGTCAGCCATAACTTTGGTGTTCCCTGCCTTTGAGAGCTTCATTTTGGAACCGTGTATATATTTCCTTAGAGGTGTTGGCTTACTCCAGAGAGGAACTCAATATTTCTATATTCTGCACTTTACAATAAACTCTTGTAGTGTTATAAATATGGGGGAAAGACCATATATAACACTGGAACAGGCTTTTTAATTTCAGCTAACTCCCACAGAATACTTAATGCTTGCATTAAGGGTCTGGGTTATGAGACTACGAAACATTAAACATAATCCCTTTTCCAGTGCTGTATAAGACGCACGCCTCTATTTGAAAAGGGATACCTTTCTGACTGGACAAAGAATTTCTCCGTGCTTTTTTTTTGGGTCTATTTAGATTGTGAAGAGTCTTTGGCAGAAGGAGCTCTCCCCCTGTTACAGATATGCACAGAATCTAATAGAACAAGGCTCCAATTTTAATTGTGCACTTTGGTGGGGGGATGTATACACCTTGTCTCCAGTGCTCCTGAGGAGGGTCACTCCTACACACCTGCACCTGCTCATATGTGTCAAAGCAGGATATGAGGCAGTGAAGTTGCTCTGTGGGCACACCTACCACTGTTCTTGATACCTATACCCCCAGTGTGCTTGAGAAGGCTAGCGTAGGCACGCCTCAGGGTGATTTCACTGCCTCATTGTTAAATTTGGCACAGCATATGGGTGCTGCTTGTTTGGGGAGTGATATGCCTCAGGAGGGCTGGGGACATGGTGTAGACACACCCTAGGCACTTTCATGGCTCCTTTGACAGCTGTATTCTGCCCCAGCTATATTTCTTTCAGTTATACCATTGGATCATAAAAGCCATCCTGTTCTTACTATACCTTTCTCTTAAGCCTAACAAAACATTGTGCCTTCCAAATAAAACATCACCTTATATAACTCTCCATCACCAAATAATTTTCTCTCTGCACCTCACTTCCTCTTCTCTTCCAATATAAAAGAGTTCATCACAAATACTAGAAGTTTCCTCCTCTGGTGTCTCCTACTTGGAACCACGCAATCAAATCACATATTGCTTTCCACAGGAAAGTTAAACAATATCAATCAAATAGAGCAGTGGTTCTCAATCTTTTTTAGATTCAAGGCACCCTTCATTAGGCTGAAGACACCCATTGGAAAATGCCAGCTCTTAATTTTCACTTGTTTTCTGACTACAGAAAAATGGCGGAACAATTCTGTTGCAAAAGAACTCAGAAAGACACACTACGGCAGCACTACAGATTCCTATTTGAAATCTCTGCATTTAACTTGTAAATCATGCTTGCTCACTTAACAGGGCTAACATTGCATGGCATCCCACAGCACCCTTGAAAGGATCTGCAGGCACCCTAGATTCCATCACACCCTTGTTGAGAACTGCTGGAACAGAGAGTGTCACACCGCTCCATGGCTTAAACATTGTGCCTGAATAATTGGCAAAGGTCCCCTGAAACCAATTTTGTTCTGATAACACAGGTGCATCCAAAAAGCCTGCCATCCCTTCCCTCACTTCCCTTGCCTATGGACAGTCTGAAGGGCAATGTTCAAAAGCTTTCAGCTCCTTTGGGGCACGATTTTGTCTTTGGATACATCTGCTCCCATTTGGGCAGAGTCTTCCAAATGTCCTTAATGGCTTGTTTGCCATGCATCACGTCATACAGTTTCTTTGTATTTAGCTGGCACTCTAAGACTTTAAAAGTGCCAGAACCTGTAACCACACACCATTGTCTAAACAACCTTGGACTTGGAGAGGCTGGTACACTCCACATTCCAATATTTGCTAATAAAACACACTTCTGGGACTATCTCCCACATCTTCCCACTGTATACCTCACAATAGCAAATGTTTACACCTTGTGACTAGGTAATTTGGCAACTGGCCTTTATTACCACCCATCCAAAAATCTCTTCACTGCTTCCCTCTGCAATCAGCCCTCCACTTCTATGTTCTATGGGGGATCACTGCCCCATTCCACCGGCCTCATGGCTCAGGTTCACATGCCTCTTATAAATCTGATACATCTGCAACCAGCCTTCCATTCCCAGCACTCAATTTCACGAGATGTAGGAATGTTGGCACATCTAGTCTGTTTAATAGTGCAAGAGGTGTCCAGTTATCTAACTCTGCCTTGTCTCCTCCTCTTGCCCATAGTATCAGCATGCCTCCACTTGGTTAAATGCTGCTGTTAGCACTCTGGCAAGCCATTCTGAAGAGCTCTAAGAAAGCTCTATTTTCAAACCACCCAATCCTGGCAGCACTTTTTCTGGAGGAACCAAAAAACCACTTCTACTTCAGCTGTGCGAGTGGCACCGTCAGACCCTCCACTTTTTCTGGAGTACTTCAGAATACTAGCCAGCATACCATGCCCTTTCTTTACCCTCTGCAGACTTTGACACCTTCGCTTCCTACCATTACAGAAAAATTGACATCTCCCGTGGCCTCAAAAATATTTGAACTTCACACATCCTTCCTCCCTGTTGTGTGGTCACTTCCCCCTTCTAATCCTTTGAGCTTCCATGGCTAGGGACAGACATTACACATAAACCGGTTTAAGTGGTCAGAAACTGGTTTAAACCTGTAACAGATATTCAGTGCACATAAACCCATTTGAAAGAGGCTAAAACTGGTTTGAGATAAACCTGGTTGACTTAACTGATTTGGGTCAAAATGGTTTCTGCAATGTCTGTCCTAGACCCCTTAATGGTTTGAGTTAAATCAGAGTCCCTCAGCATCCTGGCATGCTCTCGGGGCTGGGCTACTCCAGAGAGCTGGGCCAGCCCCTCCCCTCTGCTCCCTTGCTGGAGCTCCGGCAAAGACTGGCAGACACAGCAGCATCTGCCTGGCTTCCCTCCCTCCACAGCACAGACAGTAGCCAGCATGTGGTATGCTAGCTAATACTGAGAGGTTTCTGCATAAGGCAGAACTTAGGGCTTTTTGGAGTTAATCAACAGGTAGCTGGTAATGCCCCTTCTTGGAAAAATTGTTTATGAAAAGCTTGAACTAGGCTTTGCTTTCTGATGGGGTGCTAAATGCTGATAACAGAGCTGATAAATGCTGTTATCAAGGGGGGGGGAGGGGGAATGACACCCCTCCCTAATCAGAGCGTCCTATCAGGGCCTGGCCATGCTCCCCTCAGCTCAGCACTGTGGAATGTTGCATATGAAAATTGTGAAAGCTTGGACAGTGTACAAGACAAGACAATGGCAGGGGCAAAACTGGATTGTGGTAACAAGACTGCCACAAGACAATCAAACTCTGCTAATGGCTTGCAACCCATTAGTTGTCAAGATGGTGGAATTCTTGTGGTACCCAAGACCAGACCCATGCCATAAAATAATAAAGGTGGTTAAAATTGTTGGCAGAGACTTGACCCACTCATCACATGTGTGTACCTAAGAAAGCAAGAAAAGGCTGAGCCAGTGAAAGCCAGGTGACTACATATGCATTTCAACTGACCTAGCAGCTAAGCAAAACAAAAGGCTAAATATGCATCTTATGAGAAACCTGTAAAAAGTGCATTGAATATAGGGAGGATGTTCTGTACATCATGTCCTCCCATTGACCAAAACAGGCATCCAATGTGTAAGTGTCTCAACCAGTCAGTGTGTGTCTGAAGTTTGGTAAACAGACCATTACCAGTATAAGCTATTGCAAATTTGCCCCATTAATAAACAAATACCCCAAAACATGTCTCGTAACCAATGCCTTTAAGCAGAGACAATCCTAGCAGGGTGTGGGGCTCGGACGTGAAGAAGCTGGCAGTAGCGGCAGCGGAGGTGGGGTGAGCAGCTGGACGTGAAGCCAGTGGTAGCGTGGAGTCACCAGCACTAGGCGGGCCCTGCAGGAGGGGCTGCCCCCAAAGCATGGGGCCTGGGGAGGTCACCCCGATTCGCAATTAACAGTTGTGATATGATGATCAACCTTTTCCTCCCTGTTTGTTCAGACTCTAAAATAGGCCAACCATCAAGGAAAAATGCTTTGAAGCTATACAATTAAATAGTTTAAAAACTAAGCAGATTTGCTAGTAAGATGTGTGCAGCCCAGACCAAGAAGCCATCCTGCCACCCAGCCAACAAGTGAAGCACCTGTGCTTTGAGGCTGTACAAGAACTGCTTCTTGCCTACATTGGGTAAAGATCTCTGTATAGGTAAGATAATACTAACAGCTTGTTTTATATTGAGAAAGAATCTTTTTCTGTTATTTAGTTTTGTAACTTGTTGGAAGTGATTAAAACAAGCCTTTCTGCTATTCATCAACTGAGTGGTGTGTCAATTCTCAGAGCACTAGGTTTAAAAACCCATTTTCTAAGTGCAACAGGGAGGGCTGCTCTAGCACCTCCCCCCGCCCCTCCCGGCTTGTGGCCTGAGCCACTGCAGGCATGTGCCTGTATTTTTTCAGTCCAGAAGGGATGGCTTTACACTTACAAACTGATTCAGCCTAGTCAATTTAGACTAACACGCAAAGAATTAATCAATTCAGGCTCAGTCTTTTTGAATGTCTGTCCCTAGCCTACGTGTGTTTAGCTATCCACCTTTCCCTTGAACTGCGAGGGCTTCAGTTTTCTCGACCACAGGATGCACTTCAGGTAGAGAGGACTGCTGGGATGAGACAGCATCCACCTCAAATGGAGGGGTAAGTCCCTGTTGTCAACCAGGATGGCTGATCACTAGACAGGGCTTTAAACTGACTTCTGGGGGACAGGGAAACTCCAAGTACAGCATGCCTGGGGACTGGCACACAGGAAAGCTCCCATATGGAGGACACTAAGATAACAGTTTTAGAAAATGCTAATGGAACAGTTCTCCCACAGAGTCTCAGAACATTGAGGATGTCAGTTGGGGGCCTCAGCTGCCTGTACACCAATGCCAAGAGCATAGGGAACAAGCAGGAGGAGCTAGCCTTCCTGCTCTCCAGTGGGCAATATGACCTGGTAGGGATCACGGAGCCCTGGTGGGACTCCTCGCATGATTGGAGCATAGCCATAGAAGGTTACACCCTGCACAGAAGGGACCCAGCAGGGAGAAAATGCAGAGGGTTAGTTCTCTATGTGAGGGAGCAGTACACCTCTCTGGAGGCTGACACTGGCTTCAAAGATAAGCAGCTTGAAACCCTCTGGGTCAAGCTTCAGGGTGGGTGGGGGGTGCAGAGGGGGAGTGAGAGAGACTTAACTGTGGGCATTTACTACAGGCCACTGAACCAAGGAGAGGAGCTTGATCTGGAGTTCTCTCAAGAACTGGCAGAGGCCATGCATGCAAGGGACTTGGTTGTAATTGGCGACTTCAATTACCTGGACATAGATTGGGAGGAACTCAGCTAGGTCATATCAGTCATGTAGCTTCTTAACTGTAATTGAGGCGCTCTTTCTGACCCAGGAAGTGCAAGGGCCAACCGGAGGTACCACTCTCCTAGACTTGGTCTTGGCCAAAGGAGATGATCTGGTGTGTGCCCTGAACATTGAGGGTAACCTGGTCAACAGTGACCATGAGCTCATCAGGTTCACTGTCTGCCTCAAGGTTGACAAATCAACTAGCAGGATTGAAGTCCTGGACTTAAAAAATGCTGACTTCAACAGGCTCAGGGCATTAGTAGGGGAAGTGATGTGGGACCAGGGACAGAAGGCAAATGGGGTAAACGAAGAGTGGTCATTCCTCAAGGACACAATCCTTGAAGCACAAAAGAAAACCGTTCCCATGAAAAGGAAAGGTAGCAGAAGGGCTAGCAAGCCCTCCTGGCTCAATAGGGACATCACGGTCTTCTTGAAAAAGAAGAGAGGCATACGCACAATGGAAGCTAGGGACAGTCTGCAAGGAGGACTATACAACAGTGGCCTGCACTACAATAGTGGTCCAAACTAGTAGGGAAATGATTAGGAAAGCTAAGGCGGCGACTGAGTTTAAGTTAGCCAAGGGAGTTGAGGACAATAAGAAGTCCTTCTTTAGGTATGTAGGAGCAGAAGGAAAACAAATGGAAGTGTTGGGCCCCTGCTTAATACCTCGGGACAGCTAGTAATGGACACTCAGGAAAAAAACTGAATGGAATGTCCACTTTGCTTTGGTATTTCACCAGACCAAGGGGAAAGACAAGCAAGATAAGGATCACAGGGGGAATGGTGGGAATGATAGCCTTCCCACTCTGGATGCTGAGCTGGTGCAAAACCAACTAGAAAAGCTAGACATAAGTCAGCAGGACCAGATGGACTTCACCTGAGAGTGCTGATGGAGCTGGCTGAGGTCATTGCGGAACCCCTGGCAAACTCTTTCAGAAATCATGGCACACAGGGGAAATCCCTGAGGACTAGAAGAGGGCCAACATTGTGTCCATCATCAAGAAGGGGAAGAGGGAGGACCCAGGCAACTATAGGCCAATCAGCCTAACCTCCACCCCAGGGAAAATCCTGGAAAAGCTCATTAAAGAATCTATGTGCGATATGCTCATTGAGGGTAAGATTCTGAATGACAGCCAGCATGGCTTCATCGCAGGTAGGTCTCGTCTTACCAATTTCATCTCCTTCTATGAACAGGTCTCTCACCACCTGGACATGGGAGAGAAGGTCAACATTATATACCTAGACTTCCAAAAGCCTTTTGATCTAGTATCCCACAATATCCTTGCGGAAAAATTGGAAGATTGTGGGCTTAACTGCTCAACAGTTCAGTGGGTGGGAAACTGGCTGCATGATAGGACCCAGAGAATTCTCATGAATGGATCTGTGTCATCATGGTGAGAAGTGGCCAGTGGTGTACCTCACAGGCCCATACTTGAACCAGTGCTTTTCAACATCTTCATCAAAGATTTGGATGCGAGGGTGAAAAGCTCGCTGGCCAAGTTTGCAGATGACACCAAGTTATGGGGGGTGCAGTCATGCCAGAAGATAGGTTGTAACTACTGGTGGACCTGGATAGGCTTGAGAAATGGGCAGACCGGAACCAGATGAATTTCAACACTCAGAAGTGTAAGGTGGGGGCAAACAATCCTCAACATACCTACAGGCTCGGTGGTGACAGTTTGACTTGCACCATGACTGAAAGGGGCCTAGGAGTAGTGATCAACCATTGCATGAATGGAGCTGGTAGTGCAATGCTGTGGCCTGAAGAGCAAACAACACGCTGGCATGCATTAACCATTGCATCTCATGCAAAACTAAGGAAGTGATACTCCCACTGTACTCCACACTGGTGAGATTGCAGCTGCAGTTCTGCATCCAGTTCTGGGCTCCGCACTTCAACAAGAACATGGAAAAACTTGAGAGGGTCCAGAGAAGAGCCACTCGTATGATCAGGGTCTTGAAAGACAAGCCATACAAGCAGAAGCTGAGGGATTTGGGCCTCTTCAGCCTACAGAAGAGAAGGCTGAGAGGGGACTTGGTAGTGGGTTACCGCTACATCAGGTGAGTACATCAAGGACTCGGTGAACAGCTGTTCACTAGGGCACCCCTGGGGAAGACCATGAACAATGGATACAAACTCCTGGAAGGCCACTTCAGGCTCAATTCCAGGAAAAACTCCTTCCCAGTCAGGGTGTCCAGACTGTGGAATAAACTCCCTCCAGTGGTGGTGTAGTCACCTACTCCAGAAATCTTCAAAAGGAGATTGGACAGTCACCTCGCTGAGGTCACTTGACCCGAGTTGTCTTTTCCTGCCTAGTGCAGGGGGACTGGACCCCATGATCTACAAGGTCCCTTCCAGCCCCTAACAATCTGAATCTATGAACACACACAGAATTACTGGTATTGTCAAAGCACAATCTCAGATTTTTACTGCCACCTGACATCACCGCCTCTTCATCAAACCTTAACTCTTGTCTTCCCAGGAGAAGACCATAAATCATCACTGCTTTATGACTTTTCAGTTTCTCTCCCTCTGAGGCTCTCAAATTTCAGCCTTTACTTGCCAAATCTCTTATTCCACATGATAGTTTCTTGCTTCTGCATATAATCAAATCCAGTGATTTTCAAATTCAGGTAACTATAGCCTAGTTAGGAGGATCCAGGTAACTATAGACTGGTCAGTCTCACCTCTATCCTTGGGAAAACTCTGAAAAAATTATTAAGGATCATATCTGTGGGAGTCCAGCAGAATAAAACAATGCTGAAGGGCAGCCAGCACAGATTCATAGCATGTAGATCCTGCCTGACTAACCTTGTTTCTTTTTATGACCAGGACCCAAAATGCCTGGATGCAGGAATCGAGGTAGATGTCATGTATTTGGATTTTAAGAAGGCCTTTGATACAGTATCTCATCTTATTCTCATAAATAAACTGAGCAGTTGTGACGTAGATGATTACAGTCAGGTGGGTGGCAAATTGGCTATGGGGTCGCACCCAGAGAGTGGTGGTGGATGGGTCAGTATCGACTTGGAAAGATGTGGGCAGTGGAGTCCCACAAGGCTTGGTCCTTGGACTGGTGCTGTTCAATGTCTTCATCAGTGATTTGGATGAGGGTGTGGAGAACGCTCTGTCCAAATTCACAGATGATACCAAATTATGGGGTAAAGTTACCACACTAGAGGGTAGGGAACAAATCCAGGCAGATCTGGACAGGTTGGAAAAGTGGGCAGAACAGAATAGGATGCAGTTCAATGAAGACAAGTGCAAAGTGCTGCACCGAGGGAGAAGGAATCACCAGCACACTTGCAGGCTAGGGGAGGGAGAGGACCTTCTCAGCAGCAGAAAGGGATCTCAGAGTCATTGTTGACAACTCATGTTCATCTTGGTGTCAATGTGATGAAGTGATCAGTAAAGCTAACCACACTTTATCATGCTTTAGCAGGTGCATGACAAACAGGTCTAGGGAGGAAATACTTCCCCTCTATGCGGCACTGGTCAAACCACAGTTGGAGTACTGCATTCAGTTTTGGGCACCACACTTCAAGAGGGATGTGGATAACCTCGGAAGGGTTCAGAGGAGAGCCACTCGTATGGTTAGGGGCCTGCAGGCAAAGCCCTACAAGGACAGATTGAGGGCCCTGGATCTCTTCAGCCTCCACAAGACAAGGCTGAGAGATGATCTTGTGGCCACCTACAAATTTATTGAGGGAGGGTGGGCAGCGAGGAATAGGAGATGCTCCGTTTACCAGGGCACCCCTTGGAACAATAGCCACAAACTGACAGAGAGCAGGTTTAGGATAGATATCAGGAAAAACTTCTTTATGGTAAGGGTTGCCAGAATCTGGAATGGGCTTCCAAGGGAGGGGGTGCTCTCCCTTACTTTGGGGGCCTTTAAAAGGAGGCTAGACATGCACCTGGCTGGGGTCATCTGACCAGGGCAGGGGAGCAGACTCGATGATCTGCTGAGATCCCTTTCAACCCAAACATCTATGAATCAAGCAGGGTACTGCAGCACACTAAGGTGTTGCCAGATCTTTTGAAGGGGACTGTAAGGAGGGAAGGAAGATGTAAGGAGATAAGCAGTTAAAAGGCTCAGGAAT
>NW_005842015.1:1790353-1802017 GCF_000455745.1 Alligator sinensis
CCTGGTGGACTGTCCCCCTCCCCACACTGCCTGGCCCCTCTGCTAAGCACTGTAACATATACATTTCTTTTTAAAGATTGGGCATCACTCATTTCAAAAAAGTTAGAGGGGTGTCTCGTGTCCAGTGAGGGGTGCTTCAGGTTCAATTTATAAGGCACTCAATGGTCCTAAAAATATCAAGGCAACTTCTTTGCTTCAGCCTTCGATAGGAATGGGACTGCAATCAAACCTTGCTGAACCCTTTTGCCCTGCACTTCTGTGCAGGCCTACCAACATTTCTCCATAAGGCCCATTGTTTTAAAACAGAATGCAGGTAACCAAATCACAGTCACCAATCACAAAGAAGTTTGCATGCAAATACTTGTCATCTCACTTCCACTTCCTTCCAGCCCTTTGCTCTGTCCCAGGTTCATATGCCATCTCCCTCTCACACATAAAAGCGTCTTAACATACTTTAGTCTTTCATCCTCCTGCAGAGTTCTAGTATAGTCCCAACTGCTTATGTCTGTACAAGCCCTAATTTGCTTAAGTGGCTGGGTAAATAGGTACTTTTGGGATGGTCCTGCAGTCTACAGGAGGGTTCTCACTCCTATCTCACTCCCCTGCTGACAAGTTAGATTCCTACAGGATTCCAGGGTTAATGTTCCCAAAAGGAGGAAAAGTCCTTTTGTCCCTCCCTTACTGATGGGCGGATCTAGGATTCTGAGAAGGGTGCTGCAGATGGCATGGGACATGATCACATATAACATAACACATATTTTTTTTCTAGTTAAACAGAAACTAGATACCTTACTGATATGCTAGGGCAGTGGTTGTCAACTGGGGGTACATATACTCCTAGGGAGTACTTAAAAAGCTGTAGGGGGTATGCAAAATGAATGTACATGTATTGGCAATTGACTTTTTTTAGCTGATAACGTGGCCGATAAATGCCCCGTGCATGCATGCAGCATGCAGGCAGCCAGGAGCACAGCCTGGCAGTGTGGAGAGCAGCGGGTCCAGCTGGTAAGTCTTTTGTGAGGGAAGGGACGTGGTCGGGAGTGGGGGCAGATTGAGGCCTCTGAGGCAAGAAAGGGAGTGGGGCTGAGGCAGGAGCAAGTGCTGCACAGCCAGGGCAGGATGCAGGACAGAGCCATGAGTGACTCACCCAAAGGGTGCAGAATGGGGGTGGCTCCTGCCACTGCACGCACCCTGGGAGGCCATGGGGGACGTGTGCTCCCAGAACTTCCAGCGGGGTGAGGGGGGGGCTGCCACTGTGGGCTGGGGCGGCACCGGGCTCTTCCTGGTGGGGGGTTGGGCTGGGCCAGCCAGGAACATAATTAGTAACATTAAAAACAAGAAAAAAATATAAAGAGGTACAGATTTCGCTCGATTTATACGGTTTCTTTATATGTGAATTCGCTCTTTTGTGATGAGCATATTTAGACATATAATTCGTTATATGCAAGGTAAATTCGCTCTTATGCAATCAGAATAGATGCCCCCCTGCCCAAGTAGGTAAGTCTGTGGGTGGAGGGGAAAGGGCCATGGCCCCACTCACCCCAGTCCTGGCTGCAGCGGCCCTGGGAGCTGGCTAGCACCAGCTGCATGCTGCAGCCCAGGAGCAGAGGTGAGTGGGGACAGGTGGAGCACGATGCAGCCCAGCCCCTGCAGGCAGCTGGCGCTGACCACTCCCGGGGCCGCTGCAGCTGGGACTGGGGTAAGTGCCGCTCTGTTCCCTCTGCTTTGCTGCCTCGTGCAGCCCCAGGAGCAGCACCCCTCTCCCCGGCTCTTCCCTAGTCCCAGTCTCACTCCCTCCTTCCCTCCCTCACCACCATGGGAACCTATCCTTATTTGTTACATTGTAAAGGGGGTTCACTTTATGCAAATTCGATTTATGTGCCATTCTCCGGGAATGCATGTACAGCATAAATCAAGGGAAACTGATTATGAGCTGAAACTTTGAGACAGAAGGGGTACACTTGTTAAAAAAGTTTGAAAACCCCTGCTTTAGTTTAGGATCAAAGTAAAAACAAATACAACTATTGGAATGTGTATTCATTTGCTAGATTATATATAAAGTTTTTAAAAAAAAAACACAATGCATTAGGCAACTAATAGTTAAAAGATCACGTCATTAGTCCTGTAGTAATTATAATTAAATGTAGATATTCAGATCCATAAAACAAAAACTAGTTTTCTTGAGAGTCTTGACAGTGCCTCCAATACTTGAAGTAGTTATTTCTACACCTTAGTTAGTATTACCACATGCGAGTTAAAGCTTTTAGCTAGAGCTAAAAACAGTCTGCAGGGCTGTGAAATGGAATAGTGACATTAGCTGAAATAGCTAACAGACGGCAACATTTCTAAAAAAGGGATAGTCTGAATAGTGAAACATCAAGACCATTTAAAAAGATAGAGGGTGGTGAACACCTATGGAGCGGAGAAAGATTAGCAGGAATCAGAGATAGGACCAGGCCCCATGAAATCAACTGATTCTTTCAGCATTCAATAGAAATGCCACTACCCCCCTTACACAGTTGTTTTTAAAGTTTGGGTGGAGTAGGAACCTGGGGGAGGAAGGGGCGGGGAGTGCACCTACCCTGGATCTGCCCCTGTTTCCTTATAAGGTTCACTGTGAAATTTTCAAATACCTCCTTATGGCTCCCCAAGTAAAAGAAGACACTGGAAAGGTGAAGCAGTTCCCCTTTCGGATGCTATTTTCCCTTTCACCCCCTCCCTACTTCCATTTTATTCAATGATACTCCAAAGATCAGGGCTCCCATAGGTATGGGTGACCAGAGCTGCTCCATACTCATCTGCCCCCTGTAGGCTTCAGAGAACACCACTGCTGCTGCCAACCATCTTCAACAAGGATACTACTTATCCTAAAACAGAAACCACCCACTTCCCATCATCTTACTTATCCCCACTGCCAGGGCAGCCAGTCCTAACCCCACTTTGCTCACCTTGGATCTGGAATAATTGTCTCGGCTGCTCCAGGGTGCTCCATCATGCCTCTTCTTGCCCAGGGAAGGTCTTCTTCAAGGCCATTTCCCAGCATCTCCTCCTCTTCCATCTCTTAAGTTGCCTCTGATCTTGACAGGGTTGTAACTACTGTCTTCTGCCAAACCCTACCCACCACCCACCCTATCCCTTGTTTCTGGTAAGTCCCTGTAACTACTTCCCCTTCCAGAGTTCTGGGAATTGCTGCAATGATCCTTCCTCCAAAGACATAAAAACCACTTTTCCCTCCCTCCCTATCAGACCCTTAACCACAGGGACCCCAGAAAGGCCTGCCTGCCACTACTGCTCCTACCTCCTCCTCTGCAGCCTCCCCTTCCAACTCTTTCTTTCCCAGGTGAGCTCCCTTCCTGCAGCAAGCTTCAGTATAATGGCTCACCCCAAACTGAGGCCAACAAGCAAGCAGTTTCAGCTGAGCCACGTTAACTAGAGGCATAGTTCTCCTCTAAGACTGTCTGATATGATTAGCAGGCTTGTTATTTAGGGCAACTTCTGGAGGTAGTTGTTGCTTAAAGCTCTCCTTCTGCTTCTTGTTTGAATCCTGGTTGTTGATTGGGTGTCCTGGCTGTGGACTTTGGCTCATCAATCCTAGCTGATATGTCAGTTCCTGTCTTTAGCTTTTGATACTCAGTTTATATTCTGCTTCCTGGTCTTAACCCCTGGGATAGATGGACTGTCTATATCCCAGTGTCTTCCAGGTGCTACTAAGATACAGTTAAATGCTAAACAGCCACTATGAAATGGGACCACTGAATAAGGTGGAGGACAAGGGTTGGGCCCTGTATCTGGTTTGGGACTGGAGGTAAATGTTCTGAACTGTGTTAAACAGTCTCAGATATACTAACATGAATCGAACAATTTACCTGGCAATTACCACAGCCTCAGCTGGTTTAGTGTAGGCGCTTCTGTAACAGCCCTGTTTTTCCTGGACCACCAAGCAGAAACAAATGTAAGAAGTACTTCTAGATATACTAGCTACAATTATATTTTCAGGATCACTTTACTTCTACAACTTGGACTGTGGCAGCCAAAATGTTGGCATAGATTGTCCTGCTCTCTTCAGTCAGGATTACTGCACAAATCCTGCTTCTGAAAAACTCCTCATGAAAATAACTCCCTTGAACACAGGGATTCTTGTTTTAAATATATCAACTAGTTTTTAGTTGGTTGCCAGTATCCCATAAAAAAACATAGTGAAGCCAGAATTGGACAAACCATGCATGAGACCTTACTCACAAACCTAATCTCAATTGAGATTATATGTAAAAAAATAAGTAAATAAATAAAAAACAAACCCTGAAAAAAAAGTGTTACATACTTTTTGGCTACCTCCTAAACTGGGATTTTTCCCATCCTAGGCAAATAATCCAGATTTCAATGCATTGTTTGAGATTCATGATATTCCTCCGGCATGTAGAGGGTCTGATGGAACCCTGCCTGTCGCACAACTTTTGGTAGCTGCCTGGCTTCTTGGTAGCCTGCCTAGCTAGCTACTGGGAAACCTGGGCTTCCAGGCTGCATGGACATGGAGCAACCCACTATGTTGGCTGTTTTAGGGCTTGGGATGTTAGCCCATCCAGAACCTGTGGCTCTGAAACAAGCAGGCAGACAGACTGTCCTTAGTCACATTCCCCCTAACTTTCAAGGTCTATGGACTACCCTAAAGGTGTAAATCCAAAAGCCTGTGCCAGGTGTAGGCTATCTTCTATGGCAAGCAGGAATACCTTTTGTTAATCTCCTCTGTTAACCTCCTAACTCCCTAGTTAACTTCTAAGAGGGTAAAATGGTTGCTATAGTTGATTGATGATAATGCAAGCATGAAGTCAAGTGAAGAACTTGAAGCTAAAAGCATATCCAGTTATTAAAAAACATTTTTCCTCTCAAAGATTTGGGATTAGTGAATTAATGCATGCATGCAAACTCATTGGTGGCATTTTTCAGATCAATATGCTGCAATTTGGCTCTCAATTGAAATTAAAACAAGACCCACCAACCAAGACTGAGCCATCGTAGACTGTATCTATGTTTTTATAAGCTCTGACAAACTACCCTCTTTCCTTGAAACAGAAAAAAGGCAAGATTGATAGAATCCTGTGTGTGATATGCTTGGAAACAAAGACAAAAGCTTATTTTTGCACAGAACTCCAGTGCTTCTGGACATGTTCCAGGTTTTCATCTGCTTGCCAAGAGCCTGAAGTTCACTGCAAAGATCCCAGGTATTTGAGTTTCTTCACCCTGATATCTTCTAATGCCTTGCTTAAAATAATACACTGCTGTTCTAAGTCTGTGTAGGACACCTTCACTACTTCATACAATCATCATATGGCACTCCTAAAGTGCTATTTTTTTTCTTTAAGTGACTGGATAGCAATATTGAAAAAAAAATTAAAAATGTCTTTATAATGCTCTTTCTGGATTAGTTAGCAGTTCATCTCAGGCCTCATAATCAAACATTCTTTTTTTTGGTTTGTTCACTAAACTGTTATCCTTGTGGGAAACTGGTTTTGACTTTTAGGTCATCAGCTTTAGTTAGGGCACTTACAAATCCTTTGTTGGAAGGCAGGGCAGTGTGGCACCCCTATAGGCTACATTATTCAGAGAGTTTACAGTGATATGCATCTCTGAATGAGTTAGTCTATCACATGCCCACTGCTCTGCCTTCTGCCTGATTTCAGACCAACACAGCTAATTCCCGCTCTGAAATCCTTTGGTAGTGTACAAGGAGGAAATCCTGTGAGGTTTTTGCTTCAACTTCTTGTAGCATTTTACTTGCAATGTTGGCTCCTGGAAGAACATCAGGTCAAATACAACACTACACAAAAATGAAAAGATGCGGATTTTGTGTGCCAGCTTCAAGTTTTGAATTAATCCTGTGGCTCACCTTGGGTTTGAATCCTTGGCATTTAAAACCAAAGTGGCCACTGAAGTCTGAAAGCTGATACTGAAATATGAAGATCATATCAATTCAACTTTCTCATCTTGTTTCATTTAAAAGTTTAGACACAGTTTGGTCACGTATCAGTGCATCACATCCCAGTGCTGCAACCAGGCCAGCTGATTGTAATGCTGCCTTTTCATGTCTCAGTTGCTTCTTCTGCAGAAACAAATCTAACTATCATTGTTCTTTAGCTTTTATTTGACTATGGCCAAACATTTTGGCTATAGTTAAGAATAATAGAAAAATACTTGGCTTCTTTCAAAGCAGAATATTTTTTTTCTTGATTGTGTTCCCAAGAACTTAAATAATTTCATTTGGAATATTTTTGCCAACGTAATGATAACTAATTTCATTCCAGGTAATTTGTTAGAAGTGTTCTTTCATCACAAGGTCATGTTGCCCAAAAAACTCCACAAAAATAAACAAAAGTCTATTGTGGGATGAATAGAGCTTGTTTTTTTTAACTTCATAGGAGAATATTTTCTATTGCGTGAAGCCTGATCAAAACAAATTTGCTGCTAGTGTCGTATTAGAAAATGACTTTGGTATTGCTTTTCTTAATGAATCACGCAATCTTGCTTAAGTCTGTTTTAAGTCTCTCCACATATAAAAGCTATTCATATGATCTGCCAATTTCTCATGTTTCACTAGCATACTTGATATGTTTTTCCAGCCTCAAACACTATTCTGAGCTAAAGAAAAATCTCCAGAGTCGATCAATTTGCAGCAGAAGCAATAAAAAGAATTGAAATATAATAATTAGGGAAACCAATTTTACTTTAAGGGCTCTGATCACCACACCCCAGGGATCTTTCTATTTTGTCAGTCAATAAGTATTTAAGGTAAAATGCATAACAAATTCACTCTGGGCCTACTGGCTAGAGTGCTCTTCTGGAAGATACAGGTTAGTATCCTCTTAGATAGAAAAGTTCAGAAAACCTAGGTCACCTTCCTTCTGGGTGAGCGACAAAACCAGTACGAAGCAGGTGACCAAAGCAACAGGTTATAGGTAGGCCAGGCAGGGAGGAAATTCTCCATCCCTTCTCCTGAACCTGTGCCGCTGTTCAGACAGAAAGACAAGGACCAAGAGGTCAGGAAGAGAAAGGAGAGGAGGAGGCCGGACACTATAGCCTTTTGGTTTTCAGCTAGGTGCAGGCTCACTTCTATGTTTTCACCTCCACATCCCCAGGCTGTTTCTCACCAATGACTGCTTGATGTAAAATGGACATGCCATCCAGGGAGCAGGGCTCTAAATCCACAACTCCAACTCTGTGGTGAGTGCCCAAACCACTAGTCAACTAGCTATGCTGTGCAGGGAACCTTGTATCACTCCTCACAAGACTGGGCCACTTTGCGGACAGGCATTTAAGAGTCATCAAACAAGAAAGAGAGGGGAGAAGGTGTCAACTGACTCTCTGTCTAATTGATTTGGGCTTATACCCGTGAGCCAGGGGTTCTAGGTCTGGATCTCTGGCACTTGGGTTATTTCACTTATGCAATGACTGTTTAATGTAAAATGCAAAAGGGTAATAGAGAGGAGAGGCCTGAAGTCAGGACTCTCAGCTCTTCATGGAGCACTGGAATAGGCCATGAAAAGGAGGGTTACTCTTCACCTCTTCTCTTGAGTGCTAAGCCAGGAATTCACACTCCTGAAGTCAGTACCTAGCCTGCTGCTTAGGGAACTTTCTTGTGTGGTGAACAGGGGTAGGAACCCAGGTCTCCCACAGCCCAGACTAATGCCCCTCCACATTTTTGGCTAGTCTGCCCCTCTGCCTCTTGAAGACATGCCATGGTATAGCCAAGACTGCAGGAACCATCCATCAGAATGCAGAAGGACTAGAAGCCAGACAATGTAACATCAGACAAGCCTCTTTCCTCATCTGTAGCCTATTTGCTAGTACCACCCTGCTCTGCTGACTCTTTTGGATCCCCTTCTTTGGTGCCTAATCTTTTGCATTACTCGTCTCCACACTGCCTGGGTATGTCATGGGTCAGATTTCACGCCGTCGTTAGCTGCTGTCACACTGATCCTAGAATTCCTTTTGTGGCTGCAGCCTTAAGGATAACCAGGAAGGCACTCCAGTTGCTCAGGAGGCTCAGCTGACAACCCCCTGCTGAAGTTAGGTACATCAACCTGCCCTTTGTCACAATGGGCAGCTGCCATCTTGGAGTTCAGACTAGCAAATCCTGATTAGAGCTAAGTACCTCTTTTGGAGTAAGGCAGACAAGGTTCTTTGGGTAAAGATGATATCTCTTATTAGGCCACTTAAATAGTTGGAAATATTGTTCTTTGCAAGCTTTTGGGCACAAATACCCTTCTTCAGGGCATAGGGAGTAAGGCACCTAAGCCCTGGAGATGGGAAAGCCTTAAGGCCCATGGCCTGGGTAGGCTTTACCCTGTTTTGTAGGGTAGACAGTACTTTCTGCTACTGTCTGAATGAACATCCAAACTCTTCAGTAAAAGGAAGCTAGGAGACTTAAATTCATTAGTTTTGTTTATTGATGATGATGTGAGTCTGAAATGAAGTGAAGAACTTGAAATTCACAAGCAAATAAAACCCATCCTTTATAGCCTTTTTTCACAAAGATTTGAGATTAGCAGCCAGGATCTGTAGCAAATTGCTGTTTTTTTCCACGCTTTAATACATAGGAACTCATGGAGGGCATCTTTCAGCAAGATCCATCAACTGAGACAAAGCTATTGTATAATGCAAATATGTCTTTCGAAGCTTTAGTTTTGAAAAACCGAGTTCTCTGCTTGCAATAGATAGAGGCAAAGTTAATAGAATCCAAGTGTGATGGATACATTGGAAAGCAGGAGAAAAGCTTATTTTTTCACAGAAACTCCCAATGGGGATTTTGGGTGTCTTCCAGGTTTCAGCTGCTTGCCAAGAGTTTGAAGTTCACAGCAAAGATCCAGCGCATTTATGTCAGAGGATGTCTCTTCACCAGGCTGTCCATTTCTTAATGCTTTGCCTAAAACAATGCATTGCTGTTGTAATTCCTTGCAGGGCACCTTTATCATTTGGTTCTCGAGTTGTAAAAATCCTGCTTTAAGTAACTGTATGGCAGTAAAAATCCTTCCTCAAGTGACTGTACGGTAGCGTACGAAACACAGAAAAGAGAAAAAAATCTGATTTTATAGTTCTTTTCTGGATTAGTTCACTGTTTACCTTTGGCCCCATAATCAAACATTCTCATTTTGGTTTATACCTTCAGTTATTTGTCCTGTGGGAATCTGGCTTTGATTTCCAGCTCATCAGCCAGGTCCTTAGCATCAGTCACAACGATTATGAATCCCTTAGCAGAATGGTAATTTACAAAGAAATTCTTGGAGGCTTCCAGATGATGCATAATTTGTTCAGTATCTGCTTCACATTCTTGAAGCATTGGCTTGCAATGTTGACTTCATAAAATAGATCACATTACTGCACCGCACAAGAATTTTAGCAGTGGATTTTGTGACCGTACCTTCAGCATCGCTTCAGGCTTTGAGCCCCCTGTAAGTCTGAGTCCCTGGCAACTGAAAATAAAGCATCAAGTATTTCTGTAGTGGGGTCACAAAATAAGAGAGCATAAATTTCTCTTTCTCTATTGCAATTCACTGAAGCAGTTTGGAAAGTCGAGATCTCCAGAGTGCAGCAACTGACAACTTTTTAGAGACATGAGCCACAACAGCTTGGCTTAGGGTTGAGGTGGGCCAATGTTTCAACATGGCTGCTGCCGCAGGGGCTGTTACTTGCCATTGCTTCTTCTTAACTCCAAGTGGAGCAAATGCAGCTTCTAACTGCCCAGCCCCAGTGCAGCTCCTCACTGCTTGGCCAAAGCATGGGTACGGGTCAAGCACCGCAATGCCAACATGCTGCCAAAGACCCCCAGCTCCACCAGGGCCCAGACTTGGCCCGCGGGCTCTATGTTGTTGACCCCTAGCTTAGTGAATAGCTTGTTAGCCTTGCACTTATGAGATGTGGGTATAATTCTCTGCTTTGCCGCAGACTTCCTGGGTGGCCTTAGGCAAGCCACTCAGGTTATGTCTAATCCAGGGGTAATGAGCTCATTGGACTCTGAAGGTTGTATGTACACCACAGGACGTCTCACAGACCAGATCTGGACCATGATGGTGGAGCCACTGTTTTGGCGTGGCTCAGAAACATGGGGAGTTAATGCCACTCTGGCATGAGCCAGAGGGACTCTGGCAATGAGCACAGTGGGCTGAATTGGGGAAGCCCACCTCCATGTGCCAGATCTGACCTGCAGGCTGGTTGTTTGACATCTCTGGGCTAATCTATCTGCTGAGGGAGCATGGGTGTCCCACCAAGAAATAAGCCCCTCCCTTGCCATGGCAAAGCCTGTGGTAAGGCCTGTTCAGTCAACAGTGTAGACCCCGGCTCAGGCCTGACCAGAGCTGTCTGCCCTGCCTAATTTGCAGGCCTCAGCTTACACAAAATAAGCAAGGTTTATTTCTTGAGGATACATCCAGGGCTACTCAGGAGGTGGTTTGGGCATGCTCTTTCATCTCCTGGTTTCTCAGTAACCCATCTGTGAGATAGGGATAATAGTACCTTATCTCACAAAAGAATTATAAGGAGAAATACGAATTATAAGGATTGCTGGGTGTTCACCTGCTATGACACTGCAGGGCAAATAAAAACTGTAAACAAGGGATCCTTCTTCTTTATTTTAAAAAGCAGTTCTAACCAATATGTAGCTTATGGACATCACATCTTATATGGACCTGTTGAGTCTCACTGAGCCAAGGGACTTTAGGTGGACATGGCACCCTCTCCAAAGCTCAGAGAGGCGGGAGGTAACTAAAGGAACAATGGAAGAAGGTGTAAATTAAGCCAACCTCTGTGGGTACAATTTCATAGCAGTTGAGTTGAAGATCTGAGTCGGAGGCAGTCACTATATCGCACACTTCACCCAAGCCAAGAACGAAGGCAAAGGTTACATGCCATGCGATGTACATTCCACACATGAAAAAGAAAATATAGAAGGACATTAATACGGTCTCAAAGCACTCTAGAGTCAAGAAGTGGTGGGATATGTGCCTATGCACCATGAGACCGTCTTTAATTTTCACAGAGATGGTGAAAGGCATCTCTCTGGCACACCAGCCACCTTCCTGCCAAATTTCACATTCTTTCTCCATTGCAGAGAGGCACTAAAGCATTTCAAAGAGAAGATCATCAGAATTTCAGCCTGATTCTCAGAAATGACAATAACCATTTTGCCTGAAATTTAAGAAAAAGAGATCAGTCTGAGGCAGACACTCGACATATACATATTTCAAATGGTACTATTAAAAATCGTCAAAATTATAAGCAAAAAGAAAGTGTGAGGGGGGGGGGGGTATTATAATAAGGGACTTCAGTCTCCCAACCTTGCCTATACTATAGAAAAATAAAGTGCTACAGCAAATATATCTTTTCAAATTAAATTAAATGCAACTTAAATGCAGTATAAACAACACTTAAAAAAAAAATCGGAAGCAGTTTCACAGCTTTATAATGCAATTCCATTTAACCATGATCTCCAACTCAAAGATGTTTTCAGAAATACTGGTGAGGGAGAGATGGAGGGAAAAATAAGAATTTTTAGAAGCCCAATTCATATTCAGTGAGAGATCCTGCCAGAGATGGAGGAAGCCCATCAGGAAAAGCAACAGTATACATTTCTAGCTACACTATCTCTATGAAAAATAAATAATACTGAAATGGGAG